>NC_072426.2:162060277-162365555 GCF_028878055.3 Symphalangus syndactylus
GGGTCTCCCGTCTGCCAGGGCCGAGTTCTAGTGTCTCATTTCTATCAAAGCTCTCTGCTCCTGCCAAAGGCATTTGCATCCAGGACAGCCCCAATCCCTGTATTTATTTACCACTCTGGGATCAGCTTCCTCTTTTGGGGGTGGGAGAAACAGAGTAGAAGGCCCTTAGGGATGTCCCTTACCTTCCTGTAAACTCAGCAATGCGTTTAAAATTTACGATTGTAATGCATCCAGCGTCTATATGTTTGATGCCAGAAAGGGATTTCAGAGTATCTACCTTGCCATTCTGATGGAAAAATAAATCTATATCCCAGGGCCCTCAGGTACTTTCTGAAGTAATTTACGCATGTACCTAGTTTTGTCCTTGTGTTTGTGCCCTTATATGCTATTGGAGAAATTATATATAATATAATTAAATGTGTATTAAATAATATAAGGAATATTATTTCTTATATTAAATAATGCAAACAATTAAGAAATGTTATATAAGGGCCTGAAAACAAGGATGTTGTGAAGCACATGTCTTTCACTGCATTGGAAAATTTTAATCAAATGGTAACAGTTAACCAAGATTATCTCATTTACAAAGTTACAAAGTTTACAAAGTTATTTCACTTGAGTTAGGCAAACTTGAAAGCTTCCTGGTTTCAGGCAACCAGAGAAGAGAAGAAAATTACTGTTTGAGGAATTTGGGCCCCAGGAAATGTGATTCACAGTGTACCTGCTTTACAGAAAAAATAAATATATACAGCTGTGAACAAAACCACTATAATTTTCAAAACTCCCTCATTTTCTGAAGCGTTCCACTTCTAAGTCTGCTGTGAGTCATCTGGCTCATCAGAACAAAACAAACATTGAGGCTCTCCCCTACTGTATTTTAAACTAAGTGATAGTTTGGAAATTATAGTGCTGACAGACCGGATGGGATTAGAATGCTGACACACAGATAATCCCACTGTTTCTTTTAGCTCATTCAGCGCATGTGGTTTGATGTAAACAGTGTAATATCACCTGCCTCCCTCTGCATGCCCATTAAAAAATGCAAATAAATCCTGGCTTACTTTGACTTTAATGGTTATGGTGTCTGCATTTTGTATTCTCTGTCTGAGCATTGGTCTAATTCCATTCAAAGTTTGGCCTTCTAAAAACTTTAACTTTCTAGAATGCAACTTTTTCTTTTTTTTTACATTGCACAAGTAGGGTGTTTACCTGGCTTTCAGTCAACGAGTATGGCCCATCTACTGCCTGCATTGATTACCTGATTTGTAGTGAAGGAATAACAAGGTAATCCAAAGTCAGAGTATTTCTTTTACAATACTGCTTGCAAAGCGAACCGTGTTTTTGGAGTTTCCTTTTTAATGTTATATTTCTGATGAAGTTTGATGAACCAGAAAAATTTGTCCTTTTTTTTTCAGATATGGGGTCTTCCTTTGCCACCCAGTCTGGAGAGCAGTGTGATCATAGCTCACTGCAACCTTGAAATGCTGGGCTCAAGTGATCCTCCCACCTCAGCTGCCCAACTAGTTATAGGACTACAGGTGTGCATCACACACCTGGGTGTTTTGTTTGTTTTAGAGATGGGGTTTTGCTATGTTGCCCAGGCTTGTTGCAAAATTCCTGACCTCAAGCAATCTTCATGCCTGAGACTCTCAAGGCACTGAGATTACAAGCCTGAGCTACTATTACTTGCCTTGAAGTTTTGTTTTTAATGTTGTATTTCCAATGAAATTTGGTGAGTCTGAAAAATTAGAAGTTTTTTTTTTTTTTAGAGAGGGAGTCTCACTCTGTCGCCCAGGCTGGAGTGCAGTGGCGTAGTCTTGGCTCACTGCAATGTCTGCCTCGTGGGTTCTAGCAATTCTCGTGGCTCAGCCTCCTGAGTAGCTGGGATTACAGGCACCCGCCACCACTCCCAGCTAATTTTTTGTATTTTAGTAGAGACAGGGTTTTACCACGTTGCCCAGGCTGGTCTCGAACTCCTGAACTCAGGCAATCCGCCCAACTCAGCCTCCTAAAGTGCCAGAATTATAGGCATCAGCCACCATGCCTGGCCAAAAATTAGAACTTTTTAATAATACAAACAATAGGATAAACGAAACATATAGAATAATTTGGGCTCCTGAAATAAAAAGATTCACTCCAATAGTTAAATATTTAGATTTTATATTTAACCTACTTTATAGACAGATCAAAGATGTTTTTCGTAATAGAACACAATATGCCATATTATATAATTGTTTGACTAGGAGGTTGGTTCTACTTAATGTCATATATTTATGTTTGCATATGACAACAGTCCTTAATTACAAGCATAAAATACCCCGGAAACCACTTCTGCCCCTCCGTGAGCAGAAATATTTCCCCTTATTCTCCCCAGGACACTGGGCTAGCTGGTATAGAGACCTTTTGGGACCTTCTGGCACTTTCTTGTGGACTCAATAATGCATTTTGATGTTTATAGCTGTAATTTATCTGGCATCTGGGGTGTTTTATGGCAGAATCTGCGTTTGGTCATTCCCATGGAAATGTAGCCTGGACCACACCATGTCGAGGTATTTTTCTGAAATCACTTCTAAATGTAATCGAAGGGCATTCATACACACAGTGATTAAATTATGCGTGTTATTTTACCTGTTCTGAGGGCTTGGAGCTCGGTTCCTTGCATGATCAGACAAGCCATTACATAGAGCTCATATACCCCAGAGAATGTTCTGATGATTCTGCAGTGCTAATTCAGGAAGGTGTGCCCCTATGGGATTGTTATGGACTGAATTGTATCCCCTCCACTGTATACCTTAAGGCCCGAATCCCCAACGTGGGTGCATTTGAAGACAGGCCTTTATGGAGGTCATTATGTTAAATGAATCCACAAGTGTGGAGCCATAATCCAGTAGGACTGGTGTCCTTATAAGAAGAGAGACACTAGAAAAGATTGTGCACATACAGAAAATGCCCCGTGAGGACGCAATGAAAAGGTGGCCATCTGCAAGCCAAGGAGAGCCATCTCAGGGGACACCAACGCCAGTGGTGCCTGGATCTTGGACTCCCAGCCTTCAGAACCACGAGAAAGTCCATTGTTTAAACCACCCCACCCAGTCGGTGGTATGTTTTATTATGACAACCCCAGTCAACTAATATAGGAATGTTCTAGAACAAAAAACAATCATTTATTTCATTGTTTCTTAACCTATGTGGCATCAATAGCACAGACATTCATGTAATTGATTTCATTACTAAATGATGATAGATACAAAATTATTACTATAATATACTGTACTCCAATATGCATTATTATTATTTTTTGAGACAGGGTCTTGCTCTGTCACCCAGGCTGGATGGAGTGCAGTGGCACGATCTCTGTTCACTGTAACCGCTGCCTCCCAGGTCCAAGGGATTCTCCTGTATCAGTCTCCTGAGTAGCTGAGATTACAGGCACCCGCCACCACGCCTGGCTAATTTTTTGTATTTTAGTAGAGATGAGGTTTCACCTTGTTGCCCTGGATGGTCTCCAGCTCCTGAGCTCCAGCCATCTACCTGCCTTGGCCTCCCAAAGTGCAAGGGTTACAGGCGTGAGCCACCACACCCAGCCCAATGTGCTTTTTTGATGAGGAAGAATTTAGTGAAGCTACCTTTAATAATAATAATGACAATAGTAATAACTATATGTAATAAGAATTCACTAACATAGTATAACTCTATAAGATTTGGCCTAATATTATAATAACTAGCATTTGATAAGTATTTCTAATGGCAAACCCTGTTCTCATTCCATGCCTTTCTTATTGTACTTATTAATATTATCCTCTTTCCCAATGAGCAAATTCAGAGTTCAGAGATACTAACTTGCAAATGATCATAAAGTTAATAATTACCTAGGACTCCAGCATGTTCTTAGGAACCAGCTGGGCGTGTAACCCACGGGCAATATCATTCATCACGCATTTCAAGGTAGAATAAAAATTATGCACAAACGTGGACTTGGTCCAAGCCTGTATTTAGCAGATGACTAAGCTAGGTGTCAAGAAAGTTAAAGACATACACTCAAAATTAGACATCTAGTTACAATTAGAATCAGAACTAAAACCCAGATTGACTGAACAATTATCAAAATCTCTTTCTGCCACACTGTGTAAAGTCATACATTTAAAAAATGCCATTAAAATTAAAATTACAAGTGATAATGAAATATGTGAGATCTAATCAAAACAAAAATAAAATGACGTGAATAATAATTTATCATTCACCTTATTTCCAATTTTGATATAGTTACCTTTCATACAATTATAAGAACATTCACATTTTTAAGAATATTTTATACCTTTTATGTTTATGTTTAAAAAACTTAGTCAATGGAAAGGTGATGTTGATGTGAGGCTTAAAAGCAAATTTAAAAACAAATAATAAATAAATTAATAAATTAAATTTTCCATCACACCTCTCAAAAAAATGAGAGTATTTTGTTTATTAAAATACAGATTTGCAAATTCAATTTTGGATTTTCTTTTTTTTTTTTTGAGATTTTTTTTTTCCATTGTGGAAAGAAGAATATGTAAGTACCTGTTATTCTTTGACTATCTGTTACTGAAAATAGATTTTTTAAACCAGTTAATTAAGCTCTGATTTATGAATGTTAATTTTTTAAGAAAGATTTCATCTGTGAAAATAAAATATTTGGAAAGCAAAGGTGGGATTTTTAAAAAAATTTATTTAAATCTTAATACATTTAGCTTTCCATGAACACCCACTTGGCTAGACAGATAAAGAGATCACTAGTCAGAAAGACTTGGAAGGACTTAGCAAATATGAAACAATTATCTAAGGATAAAAAATTCTATGTATATATTCTTAAAATTTCCAGTGATTTTAGTGATATAATTTCTTTTAGAGTTTCAAATTGTGAGTCACTTCTTCTGAGGATAGTAGAATTATGTTTTGGAAATTACTCAGCTCTGAGGTGCAGTATAGCTATGCCATATTCTGGCTTGCATAAGTTATTATCTTTCCTATTTATTTACTTTTCTGGGGATGGCAGGACAGCCATTATTATCGGATCATCATTGGAAGTAACACATCACATAATCTCAACCATTAACTCTTGTCATCCACAGCTTATCTCTTTCAGCTTCTCCACCAGCCCTTTCCCAAGTGTAAGTCATAATTTCTCTCCTGCGATCATACCTATTACGCCTCTCCCCATCCTCACCCACTCCCACACTGCACTTGACTGTATGTGCTTGGGATCAAAAAGGCCCTTTGCTTTCACTGTCGTAACCCATTGCCTCTCATGGCTTGGCCAGTTCTCATTTCCCACAAGGTATGTTCACATGTTTCTAGAGTTTATTTGTGATCTTCAAGAAGATCTTCTAAGTTGTTTTTTTCCATACCTGCCTCCTCAATAATTGTGAAATTACAAACTGGTTAGATTTGAAATTATTGTGGAAAATTATTGTAATCAAGCCATTATGGAAAGACTGCCTTAAGTGAACACTGCCCCTTCACTGGTCAGAAAGAGGTGGCTGGGGATTAGAGAATGTGGATGCCTTGTGGATGGTGTTAACTGGGACTGACTCAAGCTTGTCTGACAACCTGTTTTTCAAAAAAATTAAAATAAATCACTTCCACGACATTGCCCGGTCTAGGTATGCTATTTTTAGTACGTGCATAATATGATTTACCAGAAGGTTTTAGAGAAAAATGGGAAGGATCGCCCTGTGGCATGCAAAGCATCTTGGAGATTGAGATTTAATGTTGCACAGTACAATCAAGCTGGCAAACACCGACGACAACCTTAATTTCCTCGTTAGAATTCCCTGTAGGTGGGCAGGTCAATCACAGCCATTTAAATCCTCACACCTGTGCATCTTCACAGTTTGGATCAATGACAAATTTAAAAACAAAGCAAAACAAGCTTCATCCCCAGAAAAACACAATCCTTGAAATGATGAGTGACAAATCCTACAAAAGAAAGTGCTGTCTCGTGGTGTTCTTATTTTTTTTTTTTAAGAGAGATTCATGTTTACTGTAGGCAGGCGTGCCTGTCTTCGCATACTGATGAGTTCTCAGGTGCAGTGTCACTGAACTTGAGAAAGCAAAGCTTGCAAAATGAAGAAAAGCAGCTAAGTAAAACTGCTGCAGATTGCAACCACCTGCTCTTAGCCTGGATTAGTAAGTGATGGAAGTCCGTTGCCACATTCTTGGAAAACAGATCGACCACCACTCTTACTCTCACAGAATACTGGTGAGTGAAATGGTTATTAAATTAACTTGAATTTCGCTGTCAATAGCTACTTATGAGAGAATAATCAGGGTGACAGTCCAATCTGAGAGATTTGGTGGGGACATTGTTCATGGAACCAGACAATAAGCAAGGTTACAAACCACACTGAAACCCAACTGATAGTCCTATAAAGAGTTCTTTCTGATAAACATAGAAATTGACCATTCTGGGTCTTAAAGCTTGACACTTACATTGGTTGTATCTGAGTTTCTTCCCCAGGAAATGACCTACAGGCTGCTCCAAAAAAGTATCAAATAACTGAAGCCAGATCACCACACCAGACAATGGGATGCCATCCCTCATTCACCAGGATCCCTTCCTTGCCCCTCCCGAGTTCCTGTTTTCTTATACATTGTTACATTTCTTCTCTGCTATATAAACCCCTAGTTTTAGTCCCACAGGGAGATGGATTTGAAACTGAGCTCCCATCTCCTGGGCTGGTGCATCCAATTAAAGCCTTATTCTTTTGCAAAACTCTTCTCAATGACTGCGGTTCTGTGCAGTGAGCAGTAGGACCTGGACCGAACCCCTAGTGTTTTGGTAACAATATCATAAATTATCTACTTAAGAAATATGTGCTGAAAACATTTTAACCATATATTACATATGATAGGAGTTATTATTGCTAGACGGTAAGCTCTGTGAAGGTACATATTTTACTGTTTTGTTCACTGCTGTATCCTTAGAATGAGAAAAGCCTTCCTCATAGTAAATATTTGTAGAAGAACTGAATATATGTATTCAGTGCTCACATAATTATTTATAGTTATCTTCTCTTTTATTCATATTGTTGAATGTCTACGTAGCTTTGTACTCAGTAGCCTATGAAGTTCAAAATAATGTTGCCCATCATGTACCAGGTATTTTTACACACAACACATTATTTCACGTTCATACAGGGTCCATTTTCTTATTTTATAAATAAACCAAATGAGACTCAAAAGTTATTCAAAGGCTCATCAAAGGTTGTTTAGCTAGTAAGTGTTGGATTTAGGTTTTGAGTGGCTTGATGGTGTTGATACAATTTAGATGTCACATATATTCTAGCTCCCACTTTGATTCTACTGCATTTTGTTCACCTCTTCAAATAAAGGTATGTGTCTACAGCTGTGTTTATTCAGTTGGAGTTTTTTCCGATTTTGTACCAATTATTTGCTCATTTATAATGTACACCCACTCACTTTCACGAGGAAAGAGAAGCAGGATGCTCCTCACGCTGGAGGCTTTGCCTAAAGGCTTCATGGCCCGACTGTGTCTGAAACATGAGAGCAGCAGAAGCAGAAGGACAAAGGTCCAACAGTTGCCTCTCTCCGATCCACTTAACACGCGACAAAGGAGGGAAGCAAGCCAATCGAAGACGCATATCATGGAAGCAGGACAGTGGAGATGAAGTAGGGGAAGAAACATGCACACATATCAGTAATTGTGAAATTACAAATATGTTAGATTTGAAAAGGGGGACTTGAAATTATTGTAGAAAATTATTCTAATCAAGCCATTATGAAAAGACTACCTTAAGTGAACATTGTCTCTTTCACTTCTACTGAAGTGTGTGAGTTATAGCTTGACTTTTTCTACGGCAAAACTGAGTAGTGTTTTTTTTTTTTTTTTTTTTGAGACGGAGTCTCGCTCTGTCGCCCAGGCTGGAGTGCAGTGGAGCAATCTCGGCTCACTGCAAGCTCCGCCTCCCGGGTTCCCGCCATTCTCCTGCCTCAGCCTCTCCGAGTAGCTGGGACTACAGGCGCCCGCCACCGCGCCCGGCTAATTTTTTGTATTTTTAGTAGAGACGGGGTTTCACCGTGGTCTCGATCTCCTGACCTCGTGATCCGCCCGCCTCGGCCTCCCAAAGTGCTGGGATTACAAGCGTGAGCCACTGCGCCCGGCCGTGTGCTGCCATTTCATGCTCACTCGGAGGACTTTTTGATTGCTTGCTTGTTTTTTGACATGGAGTCTCGCTCTGTCCCCAGGCTGGAGTGCAGTAGCGTGATCTCAGCTCACGGCAACCCCTGCCTCCCAGGTTCAAGAGATCCTCCTGCCTCAGCCTCTCCGAGTAGCTGGGACTACAGGCGCCCGCCACCACGCCCGGCTAATTTTTTGTATTTTTAGTAGAGACGGGGTTTCACCATGGTCTCGATCTCCTGACCTCGTGATCCGCCCGCCTTGGCCTCCCAAAGTGCTTGGATTACAAGCGTGAGCCACCGCACCCAGCCTAAAACTGAGTAGTTTTTTCACTCACTGTACAAAGAGAATACACTCAGTTCTACAGGTAACTTCTTCTAAAGAGAATACACTCAGTTCTAGCGGTAACTTCTTAATCCATAACTAGTGTACTATTTTAGGCATGCATGGGTGAAAATGAAGACGTTGTTGTTGCTGTTTTTAGAAGATTATATTCATTGTACTGTTATTTCAAGAAAACTGCGAAAAGGGCTCATATTATTTTATCTACATAGCATTTTACGAGTACAAATGTTACATCACAACTGCATAAATACTAATATGAATTTCTTGAAATATTTTTTGAGGGTAATATCAGTTTTTATTCATATACTTTTGTATTTTATTATATTAATCCATATTTTTGCAAAAGCATATTAAAGAAGTTTGAAGTGTTTATAAAAATGTATACTAAAAAAAACTAATGAGTAATTATTGTTAACCCTTGGCACACTGTGGACTTCCGAGGAATGTGGGATAAATATAAACATGCACACATAACACATATGCATGGCACAATTTACTTTCTTTATTTTGTGTTCAGGGGTACACGTGCAGGATGTGCAGGTTTGTTTTATAGGCAAAGTGTGCCCTGGTGGTTTGCTGCACAGATCCTCTCATCACCCAGGTATTAAGCCCAGCATCCATTGGCTGTTCTTCCTAGTTTTCTCCCTCTTCCAACTGCCCCCCACAGATCCCAGTGTGTGTTGCACCCCGCCACCATGTGTCCATGTGTTCTCATCATTCAGCTCCCACTGAATGGGAGTGAGCACATGCAGTACTTGTTTTTTTGTTCCTGAAGGGGTGGCCTGCCCCTCCACACCTGTGGGCATTTCTAGTTGGGTGGGACGAGAGACTCAGAAAAGAAATAAGACACAGAGACCAAGTATAGAGAAACAGCAGTGGGCCCAGGGGACCGGCGCTCAGCACACCAAGGACCTGCACCGGCACTGGCACCGGCCTCTGAGTTCCCTCAGTTTTTATTGGTTATTATTTTCATTATTTCAGCAAAATGGAATGTAGTAGGAGAGCAGGGTGATAATAAGGAGAAGGTCAGCAACAAACGTGAGCAAAAGAATCCATGTCATAATTAAGTTTAAGGGAAGGTATATGCCTGGACGTGCACGTAGGCCAGATTTACATTTCTCTCCACCCAAACATCTCAGCGGAGTAAAGAATAACAAGGCAGCATTGCTGCAAACATGTCTCACCTCCCACCATAGGGGGGTTTTTCTCCTGTCTCAGAATTGAACAAATGTACAATCGGGTTTTATACCGAGACATTCAGATCCCAGGGGCAGGCAGGAGACAGTGGCCTTCCTCTATCTCAACTGCAAGAGGCTTTCCTCTTTTATTAATCCACCTCAGCACAGACCCTTTGTGGGTGTCAGGCTGGGGGACAGTCAGGTCTTTCTCATTCTATGAGGCCATATTTCAGACTATCACATGGGGAGAAACCTTGGACAATACCCCGCTTTCAAGGGCAGAGGTCCCTGCGGCTTTCCACAGTGCATTGTGCCCCTGGTTTATTGAGACTAGAGAATGGCGATGACTTTTACCAAGTATACTGCTTGTAAACATGTTGTTAACAAGGCACGTCCTGCACAGCCCTAGATCCCTTAAACCTTGATTTTATACAACACATGTTTTTGTGAGCTCCAGGTTAGGTCAAAGTGGCTGGGGCAAAGCTACAAATTAACAACATCTCAGCAAAGCAATTGTTTAACGTACAGGTCTTTTTCAAAATGGAGTCTCTTATGTCTTCCCTTTCTACATAGACAGAGTGACAGTCTGATCTCTCTTTCTTCTCCCTACAGTTCTTGTGTGAGTTTCCTAAGGAAAATGACCACCAGCTCCATCCACGGCCCTGCAATGGACATGATCTAGTTCCTTTTTAAGGCTGCATAGTATCCCATGGTGAATATGTACCACATTTTCCTTATCTAGCTTGATCATTGATGGGCATTTGGGTTGATTCCATGTCTTTGCTATCGGAAATAGTGCTGCAATGAACATACGCATGAATATGTCTTTATAATAGTACAATTTATACTCCTTAGAGTATATGCCCAGTAACAGGATTGCTGAGTCCCATGGTATCTCTGCCTCTAGGTCTTTGAGGAATCGCTACACTGTCTTCCACGATGGTTGAATTAATTTCCACTCCCACCAGCAGTATAAAAGTGTTCCTTTTTCTCTACAACCTTGTCAGCATCTGTTGGTTTTTAGTAATAACCATTCTGACTGGTGTTAGATGGTATTTCATTGTGGTTCTGGTTTGCATTTCTCTAATAAGTGATGTTGAGCTTTTCTCGTGTTTTTTGGCTGTATGTAGGTACTTTTTGAGAAGTGTCTGTTCATGTTTTTTGCCCACTTTTTAATGGTTTTTTTTTTTTTTTTAGACAGAGTCTTGCCCTGTCACCCAGGCTGGAGTGCAGTGGGGCGATCTCGGCTCACTGCAAGATCCACCTCCAGGGTTCACGCCATTCTCCTGCCTCAGTCTCTCGAGTAGCTAGGACTACAGGCACGTGCCACTACGCCTAGCTAATTTTTTGTGTTTTTAGTGGAGATGGTGTTTCACCACATTAGCCAGGATGGTCTCAATCTCCTGACCTCGTGATCTGCCCACCTCAGCCTCCCAAAGTGCTGGGATTATAGGCGTAAGCCACTGTGCCCAGCCTGTTTTTTCTTGTAAATTTGTTTAACTTCCTTATGGATGCTGGATATTAGACTCTTCTCAGATGGATAGATTGCAAAAATTTTCTGCAATTCTGTAGGTTGTCTGTTCACTCTGTTTATAGTTTCTTTTGCTGTGCAGAAACTCTTTAGTTTAACTAGATTCCATTTGTCAATTTTTGCTTTTGTTGAAATTGCTTTTGGGGTCTTCATCATGAAATCTTTGCTCGTGCCTACATCCTGAGGTATTGCCTAGGTTTTCTTCTATGGTTTTTACCATTTTGGGTTTTACATTTAAGTCTTTAATCCATCTCGACTTGATTTTTCTATATGATGTAAGGAAGGAGTCCAGTTTCAATTTTCTGCAGATAGCTAGCCAGTTCTCCCAGCACTACTTATTGAATAGGGAATTCTTTCCCCATTGCTTGTTTTTGTCAGGTTTGTTGAAGATCAGATGGCTGTAGGTGTGTGGTCTTATTTCTGAATTCTCTGTTATGTTCCATACATAACAGATACTGATACTCCAGTATCAGATAGAAATTATAATTAGAAATATTTTTAAGATAGAAATTATAATTAGAAATATTTTTAAGATAGAAATTATAATTAGAAATATTTTTACGATAGAAATTATAATTAGAAATATTTTTACGATAGAAATTATAATTAGAAATATTTTTGGCATCTTGTATTTATATTAAAGGGTATGCAAATGTTTCTTATGAAATTTACTTTCAATTATATGTATAGTCTTTTTGAGGTTTGTGTGGAGGCTTTTTCCCTCCCAAAGCATTCAAATGCAGGCATACCTTGCTTTATTGTGCTTAGCTTTATTGCACTTAGAGATACTGTGATTTTTACGAATTAAATGTTTGTGGCAACTCTGCGTTGAGCAATTCTGTAGATTGGCACCATTTTTCCAACAACATTTGCTCACTTCCTGTCTCTGTCACATTTTGGTAATTCTCTCAATATTTCAGACTTTTTCATTATTATTACATCTGATTTAGTGATCCATGATCAGTAATGTTTGAGATTACTACTGTAAATCTTTTGGAGCACCAGGAACTGTGCCTGTATAAGATGGTGAACTTTAACCAATAAACAGTGTGCATCTTCTGACTGCTCCACTGACCAGCTGTTCCCCTGTTAGTCTGTGTCTCCTTGGGTCTTCCCGTTCCCCTAGACACAACAGTATCAAACTGACCACTTACAAACCCTACAGTGCCTCTATGTGTTCAAGTGAAAGGAAAGCACATCTCCCACTTTAAATTAAAAGCTGGACATTGTTAAGCTTAGTGAGGAAGGCGTGTTGAAACCCAGGATAAGCTGAAAAGGTCTCTAGTCCCAAACAATTAGCCAAGTTGTGAATGCAAAGGAAAAGTTCCTTAAGGAAATTAAAAGTGCTAACCTAGTGGACACATGAATGATAAGAAAGTAAAACAGCCTTGCTGCTGATAAGGAGAAAGTTGTAGTGGTCTAGATGGATCAAAGCAGCCACAACGTTCCATGAAGCCGAAGCCAAAGCCTAATCCAGAGCAAGATCCTAACTCTCTTCAATTCTGTGAAGGCTGAGACAGGTGAGAAAGTTCCAGAAGAAAAGTTGGACACTAGCAGAGATTGTTGGTCCATGAGGCTTAAGGAAAGAAGCCATCTTGGTAACATAGAAGTGCAAGGTGAAGCCACAAGTATTTGTATAGAAGCTGCAGCAAGTTATCCAGAAGATCTGGCTAAGATCATTGATAAAGGTGGCCATACGAAACAACAGATTTTCAATGTAGACTAACGAGCTTTCTGTTGGGAGAAGACACCATCTAGGACTTTCATAGCTACAGAAGAGAAGTCAAGTCAATGCTTGACTTTAAAGCACCAAAGGACAGGCTGACTCTTTTGTTAGGGACCAATGCAGCTGGTGGGGTTAAGTTGAAGGCAATGCTCATTTGCTATTCTCAAAATCTTAGGGTCTTAAGATTTATGCTTAATCTACGCTGTCTATGCTCTATAACTAGAACAACAAACCCTTTATGACCACACATCTGTCTTACCATATGCTTTACTAAATAGTTTAAGCTGACTGCTCAGAAAAAAGGATTGCTTTCAAAGTATTACTGCTCATTGACAAGCCACCTGTCACTGAGAGCTCTGATGGGGGTGTACAAGGAGATCAATGTCGTTTTTATGCCTGTTAATACAACATTCATTCTATAGCCCATGGATCAAGAACTAATTTAGATTTCCAGTCTTATTGTTTAAGAATTACATGACTCACACCTTTTATTCCAGCACTTTGGGAGGCTTAGGCAGGCAGATCACTTGAGGTCAGGAGTTTGAGACCAGCCTGGCCAACATGGTGAAACCCCGTCTCTATTAAAAATATTAAAAGTAGCCAGGTGTGGTGGCACCTGTCTGTAATCTCAGCTATTCCAGAGGCTGAGGCAGGAGAACTGCTTGAACCCGGGAGAAGGAGGTTTCAGTGAGCCGAGATCATGCCACTGTACTCCAGCCTGGGTGACAGAGAGAGACTCCATCTCAAAAAAAAAAAAAAAAAAAGAAATAAAAAAGAAAAGGCACTACAAAAAGAAAAAAGAATTACGTGTTATAAGGTTATAAGCCTGTAGCTGCCCTAGATAATGATTCCTCTGATGGATCTGGGCAAAGTAAACTGAAAACCTTCAGTAAAAAAGTCATTATTTCTGATGCCATTGAGAACATGTCTTTCTAAAGTTGAATCACATAGACTCATCTTTAACAGGTCTAGGGCTTTATGGCAATTAGGAATACAGTCTTGATCATCTTGCAAGTCCATACATGAATTCCAGTTTAAAATCATGGTAATTTATTTGATAGTTTTTTTAAAAAAAGCTTAAAATGAAGCAAAAATATTTTTTGTTAGCTTTCAATCCCCCCTTTTTCTATTTTACTTTTTTGACATGGACAATATCATTTTGTTTGTGTCGTTTTTGTTTTTAAATCAGGGATGATTTTTCTTTTCACACACTTAAATATATACTTACCAGTTTCAAATTCTCATCTCTTTATTGGAAAGCACTAAATGTGATCAAACTCCAATTAGAGTTGTATTTAACCCCTAGCTCACTAGGGTCAAAACAGTAAAGGGAGTGGAGATGTTGCTTTGCTAGTACAACTGAACTAGTTTGGTGGATCATTCATCTTATTTGAAATTGGAGATATATATTGTAGTTATAAGTGGGCTTAATCAACATCATTTCACCTTCTTGTAAAGTCTTATCTAGAAATGGGAATTTGGGCTTTGATGTGACTCAGTGTCAGAAGAGGGGCCAGGGAAAGAAGGAAAGAGTATTGATTGCTGAGTAAGTGGCCTCACTACAGAAGACCCATGGTCCACCCTCACAATGATGATAATCCACCAGCTGTTACACACCAATTTGCAAACAAATTGATACAGACCTTGGACGCTTTCTCAGCTCAAAGCAGACTTGACATTTAACTGCATGTGAGGACAGCAATAAATCATGTCAGATCAGAAGGTCGACTAGTTAACAGCTAAAAAAAAGGATTGTAGTATTCTTCCTTCATTTTAGTCTAAACTCTCCCTAGAGGGTAGGTAGTGTAATAAGGAGCAGGCAACTTTGTCCGTGTACAATTTTTCACGTGTTTTACATCTAGACTTTGAAACCTTGCTTATCATTTTCCTTCAGGTCCAATTCATAAACCTGACATTTATAAATTTAAGAATCAAATTGCAGATAACTTAAAGCTGGATGTGTAGGCTGAATTGTGAACTCATGATGAAATGAGCTTGCACTGAGATTGGGAGTGTACAGTTTTCATATTGGAGAAAATGCAACTAAACTTTTTGCCACTTGATTCAATAGGAAATAAAATGTTATAGGATTAGTTTGAAGATGCAAACTGATTTCAGTGAATATTCATCATTAGTAAAGGCTTAACTTGGTGATATGATCCAGGGGATTTTAGATGCTTCCTTAAAAGGAAAAACACCTACATGTAATTCGATACCTGGAATATTTCAGAACATTCTTACTTTGGCTATGTTTCATTCACAGAGGGAGATAGAAAACCAAGGCCATAATGAGGTAATTAATCAAATTAAATACCATTACGCTTTCAATTCCCTGTATCCCTCTGTGCTCGTAGATACAGACATTGTCTGAAAGCACTACAGAAAAATGCTATTATTGTACTTACAAAGGAGAAAAACGTTATATACATTGCTTAGAAGTTTGCCAAAGCAGCTTTCGTGTTCCTAGGTAATTGATAACATGGGCAATGCCAGAAGATTTTTGAATTTTTTTTTTTTTTTTTTTGAGATGGAGCCTTGCTCTGTCACCCAGGCTGGAGTGCAGTGGCGCCATCTCGGCTCACTGCAAGCTCCACCTTCCGAGTTCACGCCATTCTCCTGCCTCAGCCTCTCCGAGTAGCTGGGACTACAGGCGCCTGCCACCACGCCCGGCTAATTTTTTTGCATTTTTAGTAGAGACGGGGTTTCACCATGTTAGCCAGGATGGTCTTGATCCTGACCTCGTGATCCACCCGCTTTGGCCTCCCAAAGTGCTGGGATTACAGGCGTGAGCCACCGCGCCTGGCTAAAATTTTTGATATTTGACACTTTGCCCAGAGGTCCCAAATTAACCCAGAATCAAGTGTGAGGCTGTCTCTAAGGTACAGGAATCTGGAGTAGAGTATATTTAAAATACTCTCAAAATTCTCACTTTTCTAGTGAGAGTTTTAATTTGACAGTATGGATGTCTGTGTAATTTAATCAAATTATTAAACCAGAAAATTTCTAATTATGGAGAGAGCAGAAAGTTTATTCTTAGGATTCCTATGCCTCAATCAAACAATGAATGGACAGAAGTGTTCAAGGAATTTATTATAACTCTTTTATTCCTTTATAATAACCTAAATGGATTATCTCAAGCTCCTGAAGCCAAATTATAGCAAGAAAAAAATATTACCCTACAGATAGTTGTTTAGTAAGTGGACAAGAGAGCCGTGTGCAGCAAGACCAATCTCCTTGAAGGATGTTAGCTGAACCGCAGTGTCGGCAAAGCATGAGTGGAAGGGTCATTTGAATGATTTCTCATAATTGAGTTCTACCAACATAGTCTTTGACATTTTAATGTAGTTACTTATTTAAAAATTCTTATGCATTTATAATGCACAGACAGAATTTGGATAAGAAAGAGAAAGGGATAGTCCATTCCTCAAGGGAGTAATTGTGTGTGAAAACCTGAGTCAGGACTTCATAGAGTACATCCAGGCCATGATTAGTAGGTCTCTTTGTTGGAATGGAAGCTTCATTTATAAGAACAATGAAATGCAAATGTTAGAATTTCTGCAATACCACTTACAGTTGTGGAATTTATCTTAAAGAAGAAAGAGTAGTTAAAGATATTTGAGTAAGAGGGTAACGTGGTGAGAGCACTATTTGCAGATTAGCTGGCAACTGCATGCAAATTTTGTTGGAATAGAAAAGACTGGCACCTAGGAGAATAGTGATTCATTTTTGCTAAAATCTAGCAAAGGAAGCACATGGTATTGGTCATGGGAATAAAAAGAATGAATAAATGTGAGAAATTAAGGAGGACTTGACAACACGTAATGACTGGTATTTAAATTTGAAGTTGATAACTCCAAAATGTTAATTAGCCTCTGTTGTTAGAAAAATTATACTATTGTAGACAGAACAAGTAAACTGTAAGAGATGAAACAATTATAACTACGCATGTGGGCTCTGATGAAAATCTACTTGGTCAGTATCTTGTCTCAACAGTTTGAAGAACCTTGGGCAAGTCACATAATCTTTAAGACATTCTTTTCCTTAAACTTACAAAACAGAATAATAACAATGCCTGCCTGTCAGGTTTGTTGTGAAGATTAACTAAGTAGCCCATGTAAAGTGCTTGACACATAATGTCTCAATAAGTGTTAGTAACTTGTTATTGCTGTTATGGTGCTAATTACTTTTCAAATCAGCCAAACAATCCATGAAGGGAGAAGGAGATCTGGTATGATTTAAGTATATCTGTCCTGTTGAATACTCTGCAGGCTGCTGGAGATGCAGGATTCAGATAGTTTCTAGCTTCAGGTATAGAATTGAGAAATAAATTTAATTAAAACGGAATAAAAGTTCACATATTGGGAGTGAATGTTTTGCTAGGATGAGGTAAGATGAAAACAGAGGAAGCAAATAGCTAGTTTTCCTTTACAAAGCAACTGGTGAAATCACAATCACACACTAGGGATTCGGCCGGCCAAGTCTTAGGGAAGAGATCTGGAAGTGTACCTGCCAAGGTAGGAGATTTCCTTCCTTAAGGATGCCAGGAGACCATACCACAGGGTGTCCCAAAGAGCTTCCTTTTCTTTTTGTTTTTATTTCCATGGTTTTGGGGGTAGAGGCCGTGTTTGGTTACATGGATAAGTTCTTTAGTGGTGATATCTAAGATTTTGGTGCACCCATCACCCGAGCAGTGTACACTGTACCCAGTGTGTAGTCTTTTATCCATCACCTCCCTTCCAACCTTCCCCCTGAGGTCCCGAGTCCATTATGTTATTCTTATGCCTTTGCAATCTCATAGCTTTAGCTCCCAGTTATAGATGAGAACATACGATATTTGGTTTTCCACTCCTGTGTTACTTCACTTAGAATAATGGCCTCTAGCTCCATCCAAGTTGCTGCAAAAGACACTATTTCATTCCTTTTTATGGCTGAATAGAATTCCATGGTGTGTATACACCACATTTTCTTTTTCCATTCATTGGTCGATGGGCACTGAGGCCAGTTCCGTATCTTTGTAATTGGAAATTATACTGCTGTAAACATGCATGTATTTTTTTGATATACTGACTTATTTTCCTTTTGGTAGATACCCAGTAGTGTGATTGCTGGATTGAATGGTAGTTCTATGTTTAGTCTTTTAAGGAATCTTTGTACTGTATTCCATAGTGGTTCTACTGGTTTACATTCCCACCAGCCATGTAAAGTGTTCCCTTTTCACCACATCCATGCCAACATCTATTGTTTTCTGACTTATTAATTATAGCCATTCTACAGGAGTAAGGTGGTATCTCATTGTGGTTTTAATTTGCATTTTCTTGATAGTGATCGTGAGCATTTTTTATATGTTTGTTCACTGTTCGTATATCTTTTGAGAATTATCTATTCATGTTCTTTGCCACTGTTTGATGGAATTATTTTTTTTTTCTTGCTGATTTGAGTTCCTTATAGATTCTTAAAACTAGTCTTTTGTCAGGTGATTTTCTCCCATTCTGGGTTATCTGTTTCCTCTGCTGATTATTTCTTTTTCTGTGCAGAAGCTTTTTAGTTTAATTGGGTCCCATTAGTTTATTTTTGTTTTTTGTTGCATTTGCTTTTGTGGTCTTAATCTTGAATTCTTTGTTTAGGGTAATGTCTAGAGAGTTTTTCCAAAGTTATCTCAGAATTTTTATGGTTTCAGGCCTTAAATTTAAATTTTTGATCCATCTTGAGTTATTTTTTGTATAAGGTGAGTGATGAGGATTCAATTTCATTCTTCTGCATTTAGCCAGCCAGTTATCCCAGCACCGTTTATTGAATAGGGTGTCCTTTCCTCAGAAAGTTTTCTGCAGAGCACTAGTTCCACCAGATATTTAGTTTTGAAAGCTTCCATGATCTGTTTTAGAAATGTATTATAAGCTCTGAAAATCCTTATAGGAAAGATTCTTTTTAACCTTATTTAAACCAGAATCCCCCAAAGTTACTCAGCTAATACTCCCTGTATTATCTGTTAGCTTTCTGAGGAATTTACATTCCAGAGGACAGACTTACTGTATTTGTTGGTCAGAATGCTTTCAAATCCAGATAGCCCTTTTATGCATGCAGAGATAGTCTGCTTGTTTTATACTTTCCAAGAAGACAAATTGCTTCAGAAATTCCCAAATTCACGGATTCAGAATCATGCAAGTTACCATTGATCCCAGAATAAATCTGTGGATACCGGTCTTCTCTCTTTGGTTTCTGGCCACCTGTGACTTATGACCTTGAATCCATCTGTTCAGGCTGCATGTCAGAGCTCTGCCTGTTCCCCTTACTCCTGCTGAATTCAGATGAACTGCCTCTCCCAGATTGATCTTGTGGCTGCTTTGTACGTCGTGACATGGAATAGCAAGGGAAAATACAAACGTAACTGTGCACAGAATGTAAGGTGTGTGTGTATGTCACCAAGTTTACATGAGTGATCTCAAAGTGAGAGCTGAAGCCCACAGCAAGAACTGCCACCATCTGCAGATGAGCACTCCGCTCATCCCTCGTTGTGTAACTGTGCATCTAGTTGACCATTCCCTCTGAAATGACGTCTGTATCACTCCTGCTCGAAAGCGTTCAGTTGACCATTCCCCATGAAATGACGTCTGCATCACTTCTGCTTGAAAGCGTCCAGCTGCCCATTCCCTCTGAAATGACGTCTGCATCACTCCTCGAGAGCATCCAGCTGCCCATTCCCTCTGAAATGACATCTGCATCACTCCTGCTCAAAAGCTCTCTCTGACACCTTCAAGGAGTCACAATAAAGCTATTGCTGACTTGTTCCTTGCTGCTATAAGAAATGGATTTTACTTGGACCCAAAGATAAGAACAGCAACAACATACAAAGACAATTTCACAATGAAAGAGAGTCTTCTAATACTCACTCAACTCTATTTGGGCTGATGCTGGGAGAAAATATAAGGGGGGGTGGGGGGAGCGGAAGGCAATAAAGCTAAAGAGTCTTTGCGTGGCTCAAAAGAAATAACTACCTTCAAAACTTTACAGGTTACATACTCTAGAATTATACAAATTCGACATTAGGCAAATTGTTTCATAAAAATATAATAAAGTTTTAGGGAAGCATAAAATTTTGCATTACTTTGAGAAACAAAGTACTCTGGTGCTACTGCTCAGACAGTTACTACAGTTCCAAATGGTCGTAGAAGACAGTGATCAACCAACATAGTCTGGTGTTTTCTTTTCCTGGTGAGTTTTCAGCTCCTCAGCACACGTTACTTCAGGTGTGTGTCTGTGTATGTTAGGTGCCAAGCCCATAATAAGCAATAAATAAGCAATAGTTATTATTATGAAAACTGCTAAAAATATTTGGATTATGTAGTTACAGTGTGGAGTCTACTTTGAAAAAACATGAAGCTTTATTCTTATTCAATTTATTATGGAATGTTATCAAGACACCAGTTCTAAAAGTTCAAAGGAATGAAAGCAACACAGCCTTGTATGAAAAGTTGAACTTTAGTGTTGCAAGACATATTTAGATCTCAGACATACAGATTTGTCTTAGTATATCTGAAGTTATTAACAACTATATCTTTAGATTAACTGATTGTTGCATCATTATTCCGAGCATTTCCATAGATTGACTGTAAGTAGTCTATGTGAACGGATTTTAGGGAAGTGAGAACTCTGATAGTATTTGGTAGGTTGTGTAACCTGACTGTATTTGGCACAATAAGGCTTTGAATGCCTCAAGTAAAGCAACTGAAATCATAAAGGAGATCATGCTAGACGGGTCATGGTTTAAGAGCTGTACTGAGTTTTCTGCCACATTCACGTGGTGAAACACAGTTGGACAGCTTTAAGTTGGAGTGCCATGATGAGATTGGTGAAAATCACTCTAGCATGGTGCGAGTGATGGATTAAAGCGGAGGAAGATCAGAGGTCTGCCAACCTAAATTAGAAATGTGTTTTCAACTTTATTTTATTTAATCGATTTAAAGTAATGAAAATTAACAATGTTTATACAAAACCAGAAATTACTAAACAAAAATTTCACAGACAAGCCTGGTCATTATTTCATTTTTTAAAAAAAGTTTTATCAGATAGAAAATATTGACCTAAATAATAGAAAAACCAACTCAAATGAACTTACATAATAAAGACATGTATTAGCTAAAACATAGGTTCAGAGATATGGTAACTCTGGTCATGGCATTGTGAGAACATTGATCACTTTTCTTTAATTCTCCTGGCTCTGTCTTTTTCCCTCTATTGATCTCATCTTCATGCTGATGGCAAGATGGTCACATCCAGATACAGCAGAGGTGGGACTCTCTCAGTTCTTTTTCTTATAACTGAGAAAATCTTTTTTTCTAGCAGCCTCTGCTTTTGTCTGTCTTAAATCTTTTCTCAAGTTTCACTTGCCAGAAGTGACTTAGTAAGTTACATGTCTACCTCTATACAAGCCACTGATCAAAGGAATGGAAATTACAAACATTGGCTTTGATGAAAAATAATGTATCCATGAGACAGGCACAGGGTGCCACTCCATGGGCCAGGGACAGGGTACCATTCTCTGAGGCCTGAGGAACTGAATAAATGGAACTCTGTTTAACACAAAAGAATGGAAGAGATACTGAGTAGGAAAAATAACGATGTCTGCTACCTACTGTCACGAAAAGTCAACCAATGAATAGCTAAAGAGCCACTCTGGAAGATGCTACACTTCACCTGGAAAAGAACCCTACCCCAGCTACTGCCTCCTGCTGGTTCCCAGACCTCTATTATTGATGGCTTGAGACCATATTTTTCATCATGTCTTTATGTCTCCATAAACTGCATTTATAGTATTAGGAAACAACCTTTTGCTCCTCCTCCTTTTAAAAAATTTTTATTCTTCCTTTATTTTTCTAAGATATTTATTCTTTTAAAGCAGCAGTGTTAACAGTGGATGGAAACATTTTTATTCAGTCAAAGACAGATTGTGTGTGTGTGTGTGTGTGTGTGTGTGTGTGACCCAGGCTGGAGTGCAGTAGAGTGATCTTGGCTCACTGCAACCTTCACCTCCTGGGTTCAAGCCATTCTCCTGCCTCAGCCTCCCAAGTAGGTGGGACTACAGGCGCCTGCCACCACGCCTGGATAATTTTTTGTATTTTTAGTAGAGACGGGGTTTCACCGTGTTAGCCAGGATGGTCTCGATCTTCTGACCTCGTGATACGCCCACCTTGGCCTCCCAAAGTGCCAGGATTATAGGTGTGAGCCACTGTGCCAGGCCCAAAGATAGACTTTTTTACATAAATTGAGTGACCCAATATTTTAAGGATTATATAATGGGAAGCATAATGGAAATTTATGGCAGTTTAATATTTTCTCTTATGAGACCTCAGTGGTGTATAAATGGTGACTATTTAATAGAATTCTGTATGAAACAGGAGTTGACATATGAACAATCCAGTTTTTTTTCAAATTGCTAAATAAAGATGTGTTTTTCCTCCACTTTTTCTCGATAATCATTTCTACGCTCAAACCACCACTCCCTATGGTATAAATTCAAAACATGTCCTATCAAGTGGAAAATCGTGAACGATCTTAAAGTTAAGAACATTTATTAAACGTAAATGTAGACAGATATTAAGAACGTCGGTAATACAAATTAATATTTATAATGTTATTTTCAGCAATTGCAAAAGCTGTTCTTGAGTATGCACTAAAAGCATTGTAACATATAGAAATACTTTATTTGATATTTCAGCTTTTACCCTAAAATTATTATAAAGCAAAATAAAGACTGGTCCATTAAAATGACTCAATAATATCTGAATATAATTTACATATAAGTTCAGAGGAGACAACATTAAATTGAACAAAATCAACATCAGTAACAAAATATGATTTGGGGAATTACAGGAGAACTTAGTTGAAAAGAATAACTGTGAAGATGGAAAAGAGAAATGCAGTAGAAAGAGTAAGAGATGAAGGGAGGAGAGGAAGAAGTACATGAAGTTTGATTCTATGTCTTAACATGATACTAATGGTGCCCTAGGACATAAAGCTTGTTAACGCCAGGCTTCATTAAGTTATTCTTTGTACATCCTGTGGGCAGAGCATAAGAACACATTGTATCCCTGGAATATATCAGAGACTCCAACATAAAAATTTGTATTAATACTAAAAACATAAGTAGAGTCCTGTGAAATTATCCATTCCAATCATATTTCTTAATATTCAACTAAAATTCCAGATTGGAAGTGAATGGCCCAGATATCCACAGTGAAAATTAGAAGGAGTAGAAAGAAGATGCTGCCTCTTGTGTCAGTTTCCTAATTAGAATTATGGCCAAATAAAATTATAGGAGGAAGCAACTGATTCCAAAGGAGGAAAACGCTAAGTTAAAATATAAGTATACAATGGGATCTCACTATTCATTCAATGTATTAGTTAACTCTCTCCGCTTCCTTCTTAGTTAACGTATTTCTCTATGCTTTCAATGGCTACCACCCATAGCTCCCACCACATAATGGATTGACCTACTGTGGGATCTTGGCAGCCTTCAAGAGAATTGATATTGAGATGACAAAGAAGGGAACACTATAAATAGCTGATGAAAAGGACAAGTCTCCATGTGATACAACATCACACTCTTTAGATCTGTCTGGATCATTGAAAAAACAGATTTTCAGCTCTGATTTTTAAAATTGAATCTTTTCAAATGAATCCATATTACAAATGCTGAATACAACTGACATACATGGTTGACAATTTTTAAAACTTAAAAAATGTAAGAGGCTGGGCGTGGTGGCTCACACCTGTAATCCCAGCACTTTTGGAGGCTGAGGCGAGTTGATCACCTGAGGTCAGGAGTTCGAGACCAGCCTGGCCAACATGGAGAAACCCGGTCTCCACTAAAAATACAAAATTAGCCGGGCATGGTGGCACATGCATGTAATCCCAGCTACTCGGGAGGCTGAGGCAGGAGAATTGCTTGAACCTGGGAGGCAGAGGTTGCAGTGAGCCGAGATTGCGCCATTGCACTCCAGCCTGGGCAACAAGAGCGAAATTCTGTCTCAAAACAAAGCAAAACAAAACAAAAATTAAGAAATGTTTCAGAACAAAAAATCTGAAAGCATTTTGAAAGAGACTTTTTCCTTTGTCTGAAAGATGACCATACCTGAAAATATTTGGTCTTCCACAGTATCGGAGGGATGCTAATTAATTACATGAATGATCACTCTGAAAAGCCGTTGCCATCTAATTTGTGAGCTCATAAAGAAATGAGGTTTTGGGATCTGACTTTTCATCTGTTGTAGCAAAAGTGTTTTATTCTTTTACCTGAGGAAGAATACAAATGAGAAGCAAACTAAATGCTAGTTGCCTCTCAGGTAATCCCTGCCTTGAAGTCTCAGACCACGACCAAAATAAATCACCTAAAATACTCTCTTAACAAAAAGGCAGGAGACCACTGCCTGGAGGAAAGAGATGACCTATATGCACATCAGACAGGGTGTAGGACAAACCAAATGCCACCTAAGTCCAAACCACTTCAGACTAATATGAGGACATTCCGTAAATATGACTTCAGTGTAAAACAAGGATTAGAATTTATTTCCTGGTAGACAGAAACCATATTTTCCAACAGGAACTGTATTTTCTCTTGCAGGCAAGACTTGCTTGGATAACTACAAAGCCCTGTACTCACTCTCAAGCACAAAATGACTATATGCCTGATAGAGCATTTCCCTCAGGTGAGGAAATCTGGGCACCCTCATCAGGCAGCCCCGCTTCCATACCACTTATTGTAGTCGGGCAGATTGGGGCACACAGTACATGACAGGCCATCAGTTAAATACAGATGAGTGTGCTAGTTGAGCAATACTTCAAATCCAAGTAAGCCTGAACCTTAAAAACCAAATTGCTTCATCTTTCCTGATCTGGTTCAATCCATTTCAGGTGAAACAAAGCAACATGAACTTCTAGAATGTTAATATTGAAAAACATGAATTGGGCTGGCTGTGGTGGCTCATGCCTGTAATCCTAGCACTTTGGGAGGCTGAGGCAGGTGGATCGCAAGGTCAGGAGTTCTAGACAATCCTGGCTAACACAGTGAAACCCCATCTCTATTAAAAAATACAAAAAATTAGCCAGGTGTGGTGGTGTGTGTCTGTAGCTCCAGCTACTTGGGAGGCTGAGGCAAGAGAATGGCATGAACTCGGGAGGCAGAGGTTGCAGTGAGGCGAGATGGCGCCATTGCACTCCAGCCTGGTCAACAGAGCGAGACTCCATCTCAAAAAAAAAAAAAAACATGAATTGATTTCAGTTTTCAAATGTGATATGAACCACGAATTTTCTGTGTTGTAATTTCATATTCTCTAGACCAAAATCATAATATTTTTCATCTGCAGAAATTTATCTGATGAGACTTGAAAGATATTTTACATGCTCACAGCAACTCTCTTAAGAAGGACTGATGCGATTTGACAGGACCAGGCAAACGGAGCTGGCCTCCTGGCACTGGAGATTTCAGGGAGTTTAATAAACTCAGCCAGATATGTAGTTCAAGTGTCTTAGCCAAAAGAGTGGCAGAGCAAATCAAAGGTGGACTCTTAAGCTCAGAAGTCTCTTTCTTAGTAAGGGGCCGGTGGAGAGTTACCTGACATTTCTTCATGGCTAACACATGCATCAAGAGCCAGTAAGGGGCCGGTGGAGAATTACCTGACATTTCTTCATGGCTAACACAGGCATCAAGAGCCAGAAGCAGGTGGGCAGAAGGTCACCTCTCAATACTTTCCATTGTGTCTCATTACAGTCCTTCTGCGTGCTAAGATACTATGCTATGTTTTGGGTTGAAATATTAAAAGCAAGCATTATGGCCTGAAATCTATAATAGAAAGAGCAACTAACACAGCTGGAAAGAATCCTACATGAGAGTATAAGAAGGTATAATAATAAGCTTGTTTAAATGTCCACAGGCTTTGGGCCCCTATGGGCAAGAGGAACCCTAAGCTGCACACCAAGTACCATCCATCATGAGGAGTTCAATGTTTATTGATTCCACTTCTAGAAAATTTGTAAACACATATGGCACAGATACATGCTTGATACATCCATGCCCCAGTAGTTCAATAGGATGAGTATATAGAATAATTGCTGTTAGCATTTTGAAAATAATCTTTATGCATAGAGTACATGACAATGATTTGAAAGTACTGAGGAATGTGAGCATTCATGGATTTGGGTATCCACAAGGGCTCCTGGAACCAATCTCCGGTGGAGACTGAAGAAGCACTGCATTTCATGGAACATTCTTTCAAATAGCGTTACTTTTGACCCATAGTTGCATGTGTTTACATTTTATTTAAATTTTGCTATATGTTTATCTTCTCGTGAGCAGTGTAAAAGTGTTATCTTTCCTTATGTATAAATTACATAAGCTTATTTTTATCCTGAAATTATTATTTTGACAGAATATTTTATAAAACAGCAGCTCAGGAAGATGATATAAGCAGAACCCCAATCCTGACCAGAGGAATCCGAACATAATTCCAAGTATATCTGGTTGGTAAGAAAATAACCTGGAGTTTCTTAAATGAAGCAAAGGAAAAGTGTGTTTATTTTAGTAATAGAAATGGCAAAACAGAAATCTTAAGATGGTGCAAAACTGAGATATCTGTTCACAAGGTCAAAAGGATAGCTCGCAATTTGATGCTGAGACACTGAGTCCAAGATCCTGGATATCTATTCAGGAGGAATGGGTTAATGATATGGTTTGAGTATTTGTTCCCCTCCAATCTCGATTATCTATTCAGGAGGAATGGGTTAATGATATGGTTTGAGTCTTTGTCCCCTCCGATCTCATGTTGAAATGTAATCTCCAGTCTTGGAGGTGGGACCTGATGGGAGGTGTTTGCACCGTGGGGGTGGGTCCCTCATGAATGGCTTTGTGCCATCGCCTTGGTGATGAGTGGGTTCTGCTCTGAGTTCATGTGACATCTGGTTGTTTAAAAGTGTGTGGTACGTCAACCTTCTCTCTCTTGCTCTCACTCTTGCCTTGTGATATGCTGGCTCCCCATTCACCTTCTTCCCTGGGTGGAAGCTTCCTGAGGCCCTCAACTGAAGCCAAGCAGCTTCTGGTGCTATGTTTGTACAACCTGAAGAACCACGTGCCAATTAAACCTCTTTTCTTTATAAATTACCCAGCCTCAAGGATTTTGTATGACAATGCAAATGGACTGACACATTTAAAAGGCAATAAATAGCAAGCAAGAAAGACAGAACAGCAGCCTCAGGGTGGTATCGTGGCTACCATTAAGGACCTGTGCTCTTAAATTTGGAATCCATAAGTAGAAATCCAGTTATTGATGAATCAGGAAAATTAAGAAGTTGGGTACTGAGTAGACTATAAGAATTACTGAAAAGCTGGAATAGAAGAAAATAATTAATTAGAATAAATAGAAAACAGGGGCAAGAACTAGGCTTCTATCATATGAAGTTCAGAGTGGGACCAAATGAAATTATTTCAATGCAAATCATTTCAATGTAAATCAATTAAACACCTGCTGTCTTCCTATATGCCTCCTGCTGTAAGGCAAGGCAAACCTCAAACCACATCTTCAGATAGTCCCACTCACTGAAGTCAGAATGTTGGTAACATTTTACTGCTAACACAGAAAAACACAGGCATGAGACGCCCAGTCACAGTGATATACATATGTTGTAACTCAGAAATCAATTCTTTTTTTTTTTTTTCTTGTTGTATGTTCGTAGTTGCAGAGATACAGACTACATTTTCCAGTCTTTTGTAATGAATATGCCAATATGACTAGACTCAGGCTAATTAGATGTAAGAGGCAGTGATTTGCAAAAAGTTTCTATCTCCAACTTAAGTCAAACTTTTATATCTACTGAGGTATTATAAGAGAGTTATTTCAGTGAGGAGTCCAAAAGATGTTGACCTTGGAGGACTTATACATTTTTTATTGTTTCTAAAATATCTGACTGTTCACTATAATAACCAAATAATAATAATAAAGATGGTAAATAATAAATGCATATTACACATTCTTCTATTCTGGTTTTTCTAAAGTTTAATAATAAAATACAGAGTTAGATTGTGGTTTTGGATCACACTACTTCACTTTCTATTAACAGTAATATATTTTCTATTCAAAGAGCAGATATCTGCAAATCTTACTAATTCAATTAAAGCACTTTAAAAGAATCTCACTATTCGGATGCAGCACAGAAGGAATCTGAGCAGTCACAATAAATGACAAAATAATTTTCACAAAAATTTTAAAAATTATTCATGAACAGCCCTAACGATTTTAGATATTATTGACTTTTAAAACCATGAACTCATTGCAAATATATTCATTACATTTAAAAATTTTTCTCATGTTTACTGTATACTACATGCTATTCCACTATTTTACATGCTAGGGAAAATTGTGTAACCTGCAGCTCACAAGCTGCATGCAGCCCAGGACAGCTTTGAATGCAGCCCAGCGCAAATTCACAAACTTTTTAAAAACATTATGAGATTTTTAAATGCATTTTTAAAGCTTATCAGCTATTGTTAGTGTTAGTGTATTTTTGTGTGGCCCAAGGCAATTCTTCTTTCAGTGTGGCCCAGGGAAGCCAAAGGATTAGACACCCCTGTGCTAGGGGATACTTCAGTGTATAAAACATACCAATATCCTTGTCTCCTAGCAAGGGGAAAAAGAAAAAAAAAAGCATAAGAAATAAGTGAAGTATATTGCAGGTTCTAAGATGATCAATACTTTGGATAAAATAGAGCAGAGTACCGGACATGCGAGTAGTGGAGAGTGCACACATGACAACTTTAAACAGGTGCATGAGTCAGGTTAGATATCACTGTGAAGGTGAAATTTCAGCAAAGGCTAAAAGGGTGCAAACAAGTTAGGCAGGGAGATATCTGGGGAAGAGCATTTTAGGAAGAGGAAGTAGCCGTTAGGAAGAGGAAGTAGCCGTTAGGAAGAGGAAGTAGCCGTTAGGAAGAGGAAGTAGCCCTACGAAAGCTCTAAGACGGGAGCATGCATGGTGGGTTCCGGGACAGCAAATGACTCAGCAGGCTTGAGTGTGCTGAAAAGAGCTACAGCCAGGGACAAAGGAATGACAGGGATGTGGGGTTACAGGCGGGCGGGGAGAGGAGAGGTCCCGGAGGCCCTGGCCAGCCCCTTTTGGGAATAGCTTTTGCACTGTGTGAAATGGGAAGTTACTACAGGTTTTGAGCAGAAATGTTAACACATCGGATTCCTACTTTAAAAGGACTGACTTTTTAAGAGACTGAGTTATTCTGTTAAGCAGCTCAATGAAAATTATAAATGATACTTTAGAAGGAATAAATGACCACTAGAACAATAACATTTAAAGAAGCAAAAACATGACAGCTTAAAAGTGAGAGACAAGAGAGAATATTACATAAAAAGGTAAAAACAACACTAATGAAACCACCTTTGCAAAAATTATAACTGAGCCTGTTATGACAGCGAAAGAGATCTGAGCTAACTGACTCCATCTTGCTTCTGACCTCCAAGCTGTCCTTGTTCATTCCTGAGTGTAGGTCAAACTAACTTTGGGAAGAACTTAATTTATGGCTTAGCTTCTAAACAAAGATGATAACAGCCCTTTCCCAAAACAAACCCTCCTCCTGCCTGGGGACTAGACTGCCTTTGCGAGACTAACAAATTAGTCACAGGATTAGAAATTATGGTCATGCACTGGAGGTTGCAAGATTCTAAACCTCCCCGAATTGCTCCTGGGGATAACATCATTATTGTAAAACCTAAAGTCAGTGCTTGAGATATTTTGCAGACCCTGCACTGGATGGATCAGCTGGCACCACCTAGATCATAAACTGACTGGTCTGCTCTGTGCCCCGCCCCCCGTGCCAGTAGCTGAGTCAGCCAAGAGAACAGCTTTGACTTCCTATGATTTCATCTCTGTCCAACCAGAATTCCTGATTCACAGGCCCCCTACCCACCAAATTATCCTTAGAAACTCCAATCCCTAATTCTTTGGGAGACTGATTTGAGTAATAATAGAGCTCCAGTCTCCCGCACAGCCAACTCTGCATGGATAACTCCTTCTCTATAGCAGTCACCCTGTCTTGATAAATTGGCTTTGTCTAGGCAGTGGGCAAGGCGAACCAGTTGGGTGGTTACACAGATACCCAGGAAAATAGTTTTAAATTATTCAACAGCTACCAAAATAGAACAAAAAATATTTAGTTGTATACTGTAGGGTAAAATAACTTTATATACTTACCTGATCCCAAAGCATGGCTATATTTTAGTAGATTACATTAATTAAGACATGATAAGTGACCGTGAGGTATTACAAAATTTTATAGTTATAAGATCCCCTTTTTGAGAAAGAGAAGGAATGAACTGTGAGGCATTTTTAAAGTATTTTTCACAAACTTATTAAAAGAGAAAGTCTTTTAACACCTAAATGGATAAGTTTTTGTTTTCTTAAAATTTTATTTTGTTGAAAAATAAAACCTCTGGCAGCAAAAAATAAACTGTTACCATATCACTAGATGTTGGGTGGGTCTGCTCCACATGAAGCTTGAAGAGGAAGAATAAAAACGGTGTAGAGGTTGGGCACAGTGGCTCACACCTGTAATCCCAGCACTCCAGCACGCCAAGGTCGGCGGATCACTTGAGTACCGAAGTTTGAAACCAGCCTGGGCAACATGGTGGGACCCCATCTCTGTAAAAAATACAAAGATTAGCCTGTGGTGGGGCGCGCCTGTAATCCCAGCTACTTGGGAGGCTGAGGCAGGAGAATTGCTTGAGCCCAGGAGGTGGAGGTTGTAGTGAGTAAAGATAGTGTTACTGCCCTCCAGCTTGGGTGACAGAGGGAGACTTTGTCTGAAAACAAAAACAAAAAATGTAGATTGGCTTATTTATATTTCCATCCAAAAATGATGAGGTGGAAAGGGTGCTCTCCATATTCAAAGTATAGGGAGAGAAACGAGTAAGACAGAATGAATATTCCTGAATACGTTCAAAGAGAATTCCATCCCATTTCAAGCATCGTCTGTCCTCTGAAGTGCAAATGTGGAGGATGTAAAAAATCTATCAACAATTTCGTATTTTTTCAAAGTCCAAATTATTATTCTTAAGAATCATGTGTCAAATATTTTGTTTGGAAGTAAGTCACACCTAGCACAAGCAATGGCAATGTCTCTTTTAACCTGGAGTTAAACTTCAGTAAATGCCAGCGAGGCTCTTAGAAGAAGCAATTCCATTTTGTGCACCTCTTTGTGTATTTTTCTTTAAATGCAGGGATTGCTTTGGAGGCTTAGCCACATGCCACATTTGAAACGCTTGTGTTCAATCATTTTAGCTATTGGTTCACCCATTTTTTTCATAATTCAAAATAACTGAAGGGATTATTTTTCTTAGACCTTGTCAAAAGAAATACACCTTATCACTTAGATGAAGTATGGAAAAGTTGAATTTTAAAGCCAAAAGGGTTATAAATGTCAAAAGCCCTGAAAACACAGGAATATAAAGACAGCTTGAATTCACACTTCTTACTGCGTTTCCACTGTAAACACTCCTTTTAACAGTCCATTTGTATTTCCTGGTCTTATTGTTATGTCCAAGCCTGTGCTGTTTGGACACATATTAAGAAGTCAATCCATATTTTTTTCTGAAAAAAAAAAAATGTAGCATAAACTAAAGGGAAGTAACAAAATAATCTAAGGCAAGGGTAGAGTTTTAAAAAATCAGTCATCTTTTTTCCCTATGAGTGGACTGTCTATTCATGAAATAATTTACTCTTATTTCATACACACAAATTCTAATGGTATGGTGGAAATTGCTCTTGGAGATCATCCTCACTTCATTTGAAGGGCACTCTTATTGATATGTGGTAATAAGACAGCAAAGATAAACCACCAAGTTTTAGCTATCTCATTTGCAATTAAAGATTTACTTCCCTATCCAAATCCGTCATAATGTCCTATTGACAGACAGAAGGGACTCATCTCAATATGTCTCAATATCTCTCTCTCTCAGCAGATTCAGTCCCCAAAAATGTGTGGCCTCTTAATAAACATAGATTCTGTCCTGCATAACAGCATCTGCAGTATATCTGCTATGACTCTGAGGCAGTGACACTTGTGTTGCAAGTAATTTCAGCTTCTCTCATAACAAGTATAACATCAATTTTGCATTTTCCAAGGAAGACTGGAGTCCCAGTAGGTCCAATTAGGTGCACTTCCTTGTAGGAAAGTTTGCTATGTTCTCTCAATGCCTGCTCCTTCCCCACTATGATGTAATTTCAAGGGATACTGTGAGATGAACTATCACATGATAAAGGCTAGGCTGGCCTTATGGATGGGCAAGTAGAAACGAAAATTATGTAGAGAAAGGAAAAAGAAGACCACCTAGTGCTTAAAGGCCACACCATGATCATATCATGCTATTTAAAACTCAAAATTTAATTTAGATGTCTTAAAGCTTCTACCTCAAAAGGGCCTATAAAAATCAGATACCTCTGAGAGTGTTAGGAAAGTAAAGTTAGAATAAATTTATCTTAAATGATTCCTAGAAGAGTCTGCTGGAATAGAACAGACTGATTTACATCTTGATAGGGCAGGGGAAAGTTACCTGTGATACTGCTATCTACGCACACGGGACGTTCAGGAGAAAGTGGTGCTGGAAAGGACAGTGCAGAAGGAACAAAGGCAAACTTCTTCCACGTCAGCATTTGCCTGAGTCCAAATGCTGGGTCAACAAAAGCAAGTCTGGTTCAATTCCAGCTATGAAGGGGACATGAACACAATGCTGTGGGTCAAGAAAAAGACAGATCGTCTACTACTAATAAATTCTCAAAACGCCATTTCCTGAGACAAAACATTGCCAAAAGTATATATTCATTTACTCATGTATTCAAATGTTAACATGCAGACCATGTCTGAAATTGTGGGCAGCTCTCGGAAGGATAGACAGATGCACAGGACACGGCCTTTTTGCTCAAGGAACTCTCATTCCAGTGGGAGAGATAAAGAAAAAAATGCATAATAAGAAGTAGAAGGGAATTGAAAGAGGCACAAAATGCTACGATAGTGCCTAATATGGAGAAAGATTTTTTTACTAGGAGACTGGAACATTCTCATTGGAGAAGGTGGCCTTTGAAGTGGGCTGTGAAGGCAGACACTTTTCAGAAGCATGCTGGAGACAGCAATGCTCACTGCATATTGAATGAGTAAATACATGAGTGACATCTAGTAGAAAGCTGATTGCACTAGTGTCAGTGAGGTGGAGCCCACTTCCAGATCTGCTACTTACTCTTGGTCAAACCTTCTAAACTTTGGACCTTTAGTTTCATCATTAGTAAGGTATGAAGGTGAGACTAGTTGTCTTTAAATTCTTTCTACCACGATAATTTTATGTAGGCATGGAGTCCAACTGACTTCTGTTGATAACATTGACTGCGGAGGTGGAACTCTGCAGTGGTTACTGGGGTTACCTTACCAACCAGCATTCTCCTCCACTATTCTCCACTCCATAATGTAGTAACTAGAAAGTTTGGGTGGGATTTGCTTCATCCTCAGATCCAAGCGTATACCCTGCTTTCTGATTATGCTTTTTTGTCATTAGGATTCTTTCATCATCGTTCCATCTACCTCAGTCCTAAACCAATACGAGGCATTGCTGTGGCCATAGATTAGTTCAATCTGGACCTCTCTAGAGGGTCCAGTGAGAGCAAAACCAGGACATCTGCTCAACAGTGGAGGACGGTGCTCATCTTTCTCATACTGGGTATGGAAAAGAAGCTGACAGCGATCATATGACCACAGGGAAAGCATTTTGAAGCTAAAGAGGCCAGGCAATCGATGGAGACGCAAAGAAGTCTCCTAAAACATGGGAACAGAGATCTGCTCACACTTTGACTAAAGACCAGTCTATCCTTGGACTTCCTCATTTGTGAGCCAATAAACTCCATTCACTGTTTAAGACCTGTGAGTCTAGTTTTCCGTATCTAACAACCACTTTTCTAAACCGCTAAGCCACTTTTAAACTTTTTCCAAAACAAAAAAAAGTTTTTTTTCAACCACTTTACTTAACAAACCAAGTACCAATCAGTACTAAACTATAAACTCAAAACATCTATCCTCTCAATTTTGAAAGTGTGTAAAAACTTAGCTGACAAAATTTCTAAGAAAAAGATGATGACTTCCCCACTCTGAAGTAGAAAACACAACTTTATAAAGAGCTTTAAGAAGAGAAAATACATTGAAGAATGAAAAGTAAAACACACCTTTTTTTTCTGGAGGCTTCCCATTATTCTGGTTCAATTTTAGGATATTTTGGGTGTCACCTTTGCTTCCATCTCTTTGAAACTTAAGTTCCAACTCTTCTGTCAGGGAGCGCAAATGTTTTCAGTGGTCAAAAAGAGAATAATCTCTGCGGGCATCTCTCCCACACCCTTATTTACACGAGGCACCTACAGCTCAAACTTGTCAACAGTCTTGCTTGGGATGGTGAGTGCGAGAGTGGGGTCAGGGTCTCAGGTGGACATCCTTCCAATCCAGATCCTTGCTTCATGACAGCGGCGGAGTGCTCTGACACAGCTACAGTATCTGTTGGCCGTCAACACTGCCATCCAGGTATACACTCACCTGTGCCAACCAATTCTTTTATTTTTATTTTTTTCCAGTTCCATGGAGTCAGTTTTCCAACTCCCATTTTACAGGCTAAAAAGAAGCATTGAGAAACAAAGAACCCAAATTATTCCAACCAGCTTAATCCTCCACCCCTGGCTGATGCAGAACTACAGAGCTCCAGCCTCCTGGCCAGGGGTCTAATTCTCCCATCCGTCCCATTAGCCCCACTCAGTGACAGCACACCTTAGACAAATGTTTTCCTGAAGTCTCTTGATAAACAAATTTGCTTTTACTCTTAAAATAATAAAAGTATAGAATTTCAGACTTGGGAAGAGCCTTAACAATCATTTAATTGATAACTTTTCCCCATGAATTATAATGCCACCCTCCACCTGCTAGCCCTGTTCTTCCTTGAAGGGGAAGATGATGTCCATTCTATATAACGAATGTCTTCTTATTTTTGTGGGGCTAGGAACAGCGTCATTAAACTGGGCGCTAAAGAAATGCTAATTGTGGGCAATCATTCTTTTTGAATTTTTTCAGTACAGTTATTTGTCTGTCTAGAAACAGAGATAAATCTTTTTCTTTCTGTTTTTTTTTTTTTTTTTTTTTTTTTTTTTTTTTTTTAATGGAGTTTCTTTCTTGTTGCCCAGGCTGGAGTTCAATGGTGCTATCTCAGCTCACTGCAAGCTCTGCCTCCTGTGTTCAAGCGATTCTCCTGCCTCAGCCTCCCGAGTAGCTGAGATTACAGGCGCCCGCCACCACGCCCAACTAATTTTTGTATTTTAGTAGAGATGGGGTTTCACCACGTGGGTCAGGCTGGTCTCAAACTCCTGTCCTCAGGTGATCCACCCGCCTTGGCCTCCAGAAGTGCTGGGATTACAGGCGTGAGCCAGGGCGCCCAGACGAGAAATCTTTAAAAAGTAACATCCCGCTTGAAAGCTACACTACTATAACATTTACTGACTACACATAAAAACCTATTTGAATGACACAGGAGAAACTGTTGTCTGTAACTGCACGCTGACATATCATTACATATGCATATTACTTCTTTTGTCCAGTGCTAATTTTTAATGACAATGGAGTTTCTATAAAGTGTGCCAGGAGGAAGTTTCTTTGGTGTATATTAGTCTGTTACATTTATGCTTAGTTTGGCTGGAGAGTTTTAATTACACCCTACATCCCAGTACATGAAAAATGGAAGTTGTGTAGTTTGAGCTTTTGGCTGACCAGCCATTTTCCTGTAACCAGAAGTAAGTACTAGTTATTGTAAGCTCTGAGATGGAAATAGTCGGCTGTGCACAACTCACATGATATTATGAGATATCTGTAGAGTTTTGAGAAGTCAGTTACACATTTGATGGACCTATCGTAACATGTTGACACCTACGATGAGAGGAAAGAGACTTTTTGTTTGTTTAATTATCTATTCTAACTGCGATTATTTATGGATAGTGGCTAATTGTTTTAGAACGTATTGAAGAGCATACTTGCCTATTAGAAATAAGTTGCAACAGACTTGGTTGCTCCAATTTACTATAAACTAGGAGGTAGAATGATGTATTGGAAAGAGAATGGTCTTTAGCTGTAGGAAGACTTGGGTTCAAATCTTAAGTTATAATGTTTATTTTACTGATGTTCTGGGCAAGTCACTGAACTATTCTGGCCCTGTGTTTCCTCTCCCAAAGAAGGGGAATAATAGCATCTGCTCCTAAAAATGTTATTTTGGGAATTAGAATTAATATATGTAAGTTAAAGTAAGGATAGTTAACAAATCGTAAGTATTAGATGCTTGGGAGTGATAAATAACACTTATTCCATTCACAGAGAGAGTTTAATGAACCACTGCAACTCCAACTACTCAAATCTTTAAAAGTCCTATCTGTTTTTATCAGCACTTATAGAAACAGATTCACTTTCACTTTTGCCATAAGATTAATTATGAAAAACATATCTGGGTATGTCACCTGCCTCAGTAATTAAATAGAACAGGAACAAATCAAATTATTTAGCGGCAAAAATAAGACAGCACTTAGCATTTATTCAATGTCATATGCTACCACTGCCACCATTATGTGGTCTCTATGGCATTTCACTTTCCCCCAGTGAAGAAGCTTCTATGAACAAACACAATCATTAAAAACAGATTGAGCGTGAAATGAAGATGAGAACTTCCATTCATTGGTGAAAACAATATTATGTGACTAAACTCTAAAGGTAAACAAGTCAGTTTATAAACCGAGAACGCCGGGGCCTTTGGTCCCTTTATCATTTGTATTTTAAGTAACATTTTAAAAAATGTTGATGTTGTGTTACGGTTTATCACCTGCCACTTGAAGAACTGTGGTGTTGGGATTAGTATCGTGTTTGATACAGCTTTGTAGGGATGTTTTCTGCTTTCAAAATGTCATGATATGCTTAAAACTATTTGCAAAAAAAAAAAGAGAATGAATTGGTTTTCATTTATTGTTGTTAATCCGCTTCTCAATGTCTTGTCTGTGTGTTTTTGCTTTCATCCTTCTTCCTTACCGCACAACTATATCATTAGCCACAAGGCAGAACATGTCTTCTAAGCAAATGTAGAATTAAAAAGTCTTGTGGGAGAATTTTAGCAACTGTTGAGCTAAGATCATGCCACAGTGAGATACAAAGCAATGTGTAATAAGGAAAATCACTCAAACATGAGAAACTTCTTAATAAATCAGGAGAAATCAAGTGTGCATGAAAAGGCTAGGTATTATGTGTTCTAAGATACAAGGTTTATTACCTGTGTAATTGCTTTACTATGTAGGATACGCATTTGAACAAATGTTGTAAATTATTACAAAGTACGCTACAGTGAAACCTCTTTATAATATTTCCACACATACTGGTTTCCCATTTGGGGAGTCCTGAATTACACATCCCTCTTACAGAGAAGTGAACCTCTGGGAGCGAGGCTCAAGATCATAACAATTCTCCCCATTTATTCCTCTACATTGTATTAGTGATACCTGAGAGGTGGCTCATGGATGTTAAGAATACAAATATAAGCAAGAGGACCTCAAGATGCAAACAATCTAATTGAGAAAGGAGATTATAAACAGCAAACTGCTACTAGTGCTACTGCTGCTACTAATAACAAAAAAATAGAATGCATGTGCCTTGTTCTGAAGAGCTGCTTTGCAAATGCACTTAAAAGAAGGAGAGAACCTTTTCTCTTAGCAAAATATAAGCATAAGCAAGTTAGTAATTACATACACTTCTGTTCCATTGTCTGTAAAAACACAAATAATTGCTGCCTCATGGAATGATTTTAAGGGTTGGGTAAGATATATATGGGAAGTGTTTAGCATTACACCGAGAGCATCGTAAGAACTCCATGGATGGGAGCTATGTATTGCTCTCTTTACTATTCATGTTAGTTGCATTATTGGAGGCATAATGGCACAGTGAAAGAGCCTCTGCATCCAAGTAGGTCACAGCCTCATTAGGGGCTTGCGATATGCAAAGACGTTAAAACAGTAATCAACCAGGTATTATATGTGATAATTACAAATGAGTGTTAGGCAATACGTGCTGAAGGTATTATTTTCATATACCCATTTATCCCCAAATAAATAGAGTTGGCGTAACATTCTTGTTCATAACAAGATCATAGAAACAGAACAAAAATGTTATATCCCGTTTCTGCTTTCATCATGGGTATTAGACTCATTTCTCCAAACAACTATGTGTCCAATGTAGAGATATCTAAATACAAATAACAATTTTCAAAAGCCATAATCAATCCAATCCATCTAATCTAAAAGCTGACACCTAATCAGACACACAAGGACCAAAGGAGCTGAATAACATATCAGAAATATTGATAAGCTTATCACATGTGCTTTTCTTTACAGCTTTTAAAATAGTTATTGAGTTTGGGAGACCGTCCATTGTCTTTGTGGACACAAATAATTAAAACCTGCCATGACTGTAACTTCCATACCTAACTTCAGGACAAAAATAACGATGGCCCTGACAGGACCTCTTTGGCCTAGACTGACAGCCGCTGTGACCGACACGCTTGTTCTGGGCTAATGGACATTGACGGACTTCATGTGTCTCAGCTGAATCGGAGGTGATTTTCAACTGCTGAACAGGAGATGACCTGCTGGCTCAGTGAATAGGTGGGATACTTGGGGATGGGCTAATGACAAATCACATCTTCTGGACAGGTGCTTGTTGGGTCGAGACAGGAAGCAGAAGGTTTTGTACCTGTTACTCACTTGAGCTCATTCTGACCCAAACAAGTATCCAGAGGAATTAACTAGTGACCTAGGTGCAGGGTCGCACCTGTCCTCATGAGTGCCAATCAAACATTTTGGCTGGAAATTCCCCGCAAATGATGGAGAATAATGGCTTCAATCCTTTAAGTGGGGCATATTTCCTTAGTTATCATGCATGTCATAGGGGATAGAAAATTAAATATTATGACTAGAATGATGAAAATATGATGGCATAAAACTTTAATTTTGTTTCCATTCTCATTTTCGTGATATAATTACATGTCCCACTTAAAAATACAAACGTTTGAAAGAAATCTCGCACACAATTAAGGCGGTTTACTAATACTCCAGGTGATAACAATATTGACAAAGTACCCTCCTGCCTGCCTCCTTTTGACTGATTATTTTATTTATTTGTGTTTGTTTTGGTAAAGGGAGTAGGAGAAGAGTTGCTGGAAAGGCCTTATTGATAGAAATAGAAGAGGGAGAAGTATATAAATTTGAGAATGTGCAAAAGTAAACAAGGCATTCGTTGTGAGGAAAAATGCTTAATGTAGTATCTGAAGCATCACTTTCCCACTGGAGTAAGGCTACCCGGTAATTATGTATTACACCAGAGAGCTATAAAATCAGTAGAGCAGAATCTTTCTAAGTCCCATCCCTTTTAAAATGATGTTATAGCTATATTTTTATAAGAAAACAATGTGCCAAATTATTACTATTAAGGAACTTGAACTCTTAGTATAACAAATAAGGCCTCGGTTTTCATGTAATCAGAAAGAATGTAAATAATTATATCAACTTTAAAGATGTGTCAAAGATATAAAAAATGGCTGAGAGATTTCTGCTACTTTACTGGAGACATAGTAGGGACAGAGTGATCTGCCACAATTTGGGGATAAGATTGGTAAGGTACTAACCTAAGCAAAAATATGAATGTTGATAAATGTGCTGCCAGCGAGTTTTCTCGTCTCCATCAAGAGTGCAGAGCCAGGAAAAACGGATCACAATGCAATGATGTCAGCGTGAAATAATGCTGGCATCTCTAAACAGGTATCTCCTTATGGAATCTTAGAAATTAGAACACCAGCACTAGAGTCTTTTTTTTTTTTTTTTTGAAATGGAGTCTCATTCTGTGGCCCAGGCTGGAGTGCAGTGGCATGATCACGGCTCACTGTAGATTCTGCCTCCTGGGTTCAAGCGATTCTTGTGCCTCAGCTTCCTGAGTCACTGGGACTACAGGCGTGTGCCACTACACTGGGCCAAGTTTTGTATTTTTAGTGGAGACGGGGTTTCACCATGTTGGCCACGCCCGTCTCAAGCTCCTGGCCTAAGGCAATCCGCCCACCTCAGCCTCCCAAACTGCTGAGATTACAGGTTTGAGCCACTGCAGCTGGCCTGGAGCCTCTCTTTGCATCTCTAACACTGTGCAGTGTGAAAGAGGTCCTATCTGCTGGGATGCACTATCAGGTTCCATTGTTTATCACTGATAAGAGGCATCAGGATCCTGTGATAGTATAATACCATCCAAATTATCATTTATATCTCGAAATATTTTCACTTTTCATTTAGGTTACCAACATAGGTCAGGGTTTTCTGCTGAAAAGAGATGAAAAATCTTACCTATATTGCAGTATTACTTTAATTTTTAAGAAATGGACCATTCTAAATAGAATGTTAATGTTTTGTGAGATTGAATGTTGTGAATCAGTCCTGTAACCTGACGTACAAAACCTGGGGCCGGACAATGGATCTCAGTTGCCCACGTAGGTACCATGAACTGAATAGATGCTGCTGTTTGTAGAGGCATCTGGTCTATTTTTGACAAGCTCTTAACTATAATCCATAGTAGAAAATTAAAGTGATTAATTTTGATATTATCCATATAAGCAAGCTGAACTGAAGAATTAAGTCAAAAGAAAATTATTTTAAAAATAATAAGCGTATGTCAGTAATTTATTTTTTTTTTTGAGACAGGCTCTCTTGCTCTGTCACCCAGGTTGGAGTGCAGTGGTGCAATCATAGCTCACTGCAGCCTTGAACACATGTGTCAGTTATTTATTGTTCTTGTTACAAAATCCTCCAAAGTTGTGGCAAGTTGTGGCACAAAACAGCAATCATTGCTTCTTTCCCATAATTTTATGCACTGGCAATCCAGGCAGTCCTGCTGGTCTAACTTGGGTTCACACATGCAGCTGCAGTGACCTGATGGCTTGCAGTAAGTAGAGGGTCCGGGCTGGCTTCCCTCGCTCCTCTGGCAGTCTGTGCTGTCCGTTGTTTGAGGCACCTTACTCTTCTCCACATGGCCCTTGCACCACATGCTGCTGGTCTCAGCATATCAAAAGGTCTGCCTAGTTTCAAGGAGCTGAAGAACACACCTCACCTCCTGGTTGTAGGAACAGCAACGTCACAACAGCAACATCACACTGCAAAGGGGCAGGTGTGCGACAGTGCTGTCTTCATTGGAGGCACAGTTCATTCCTGCCCTTCCCCACACCATCGGTCCCAGCGTTCCCACTGTACCTTTCACGCCTGCCCAGTGTCTCGGTACAACGCTGAGGTTGCCTGTTCCTGGCAGCGAATGCGGAAGCAGAGACAGGAGTTGTGGCAGCCACTGAAGAGTGATGTTTTTGTTGTTGTTTTAACTCCACATCTCTCCCTTTTTTTTTAAGTTCATGGATCCATATTGATCCTCACCAAGAACAAATCAGCCAAATGTATCAAAGATTTTAAAGCAAGATAAGCTGTAAAAAATGTTTCATGAAGTCAGGCAGGTAAGAAAATAAGTGCTTATTTTAAAGCTAAAATAAGAAAGTTGTACTTAAATACACTCACATGCAAGGTGGGTTCACAACTTAGTGTTTGTTCAAACCTTAGGGCGCCCAGAGGCGTCGCGGCTAACTTGCTCATGCTGTTATTAACTCTGTTTGGTAGCAAAGATATTTCCCAACTCTGAATTAAAACTAGTTTGCATTAGGAAAAAGTCAAAATAAGTTTGTCTTCCACGATATGATGGAACAAAGCATTTTTTAAAAATCATTTTAAATGTGGGGAAAATAGATTTTTTTGGTTTAAATTGGAAGGAAAATGGGAAACAAAGAGAAGCATAAATAATATTTCCAAAGACAAAGAAATCCTAGGTACAGGGGAGCCTCTTAACAGTAGCTAGAAGGAAAACTAATGACATCCGAGCTTCTCAGGCCTCTGAGCAACCTCTGCTGTTCTGACCTCAAACTTCAAGCAAACGGGATGTTGGGCCACTGGGACCTGGATGCTCAGGAGGCTGCACTGGCTTCCTTTAAACCAATAAATCAACATCCTCCTTGCGGAACATGCGGGGTTCCACAGGCAGCTCCCTGTGGAGGGCTCCCAGCTGATCTGTCACTGTGCGGGATGAGGAGCCCGCAGCCCCTTCCAGCGCCCACCTCCACTCTGCACACCCGTCCCCTGCCCGTCTCCCTGGATCGTGCCCAACTCATTCTCCAGTGACTCAGCTCCTACCACCCTTCAAGGTCCACCCGCTCCTGTATCCTCTGTTAACCTCTATCCAGTTATCCCACCGGCGTTTCCTTCCCCTCCTTGCCTAGGACATTTTCTGTGTGCACTATTCTTTTGGACTATGCGTACAATATTTATTAGAAAAGCTGCAACTCCTGCCAGACGAGGGGCTTTTCATGCCCAGAGCAATAGATGTTGTCTGTGGTGTTTTCCCAGCTCCTGCTCTTTCTCTCCAATGGTGTGTCTGTCTGGTTGAGCAGTGATGGTCGCCCCATTGCATATAGGGGAAATGGAGGAAAACTTGGAAGTACCACCTTCCGTACAAAGTCAAGGATCAAGACCTTCCTCTCCGTGTTCCAGAATCCCTCAGGAAATAGACGCATGCCTTCGCATCTAGAGCAAGCGCTGCAAGAATTAACAGAACAGCCAGAAGTTCACCATTCCCGCTGGTGGCACTCACTGCGTTAGGCGCTCAGCCTCCTGTCCGGGCCGTTTCGGCTTGAAGACGGCCGTTTTCCTTCCTGATCCCTGCTTCTAGTCTTTCTGCAACTTCTGGATTCCTGTCATTCTTATATCTGCTCTGGGCAGCCTTCCATTCATTCTGCGAATTCCCTGAAGCTTTTCAATAAATTGCTTTTCTCCAATTAGCCTAAATCTCTTTCAGTTATTGGCAGCCCAGTGCCCTGACCCAGCCAAGCACTGTAGACAGTCTATGTGTAGCAAGCATAACCTAAGATTGTAGATACAGACCAAAGAAAAGCTACTTTTTCATTTTCTTAATAACTGTGCTTCATGGCTATGTTTTTCAGGTGCCAGAAGTCACTCGGTGAATTCACAGCAACCTTAGTCAGGTGAGGGTTTCTCCTGCTGGTATCTGAGATGTACAAGGCACAGCTGGTCAGAGGAGGCTTCTGTCTCTCCACAGTTATCCCTACCTGTGCTGGCATCTACTGGGACGTCTGATCTTCTTCCACGTCTGTGGTCCTCGTCATGGGTTTAATTGTGTGCTCTCAAAATTCATATGTTGAAGTCCTAACTCCTAGCGACTCCGAATATGACTGTACTTAGAGATGGGGTCTTTAAAGAGGTGATTACGTTATAACTGAGGCCTTTCGGGCAGGCCCTGATTCAATATGAAAAGAGCGTATTGGGACATACAGAGAAAGATACACAGAGGGAGGGCGCAGCACCTGTACGTCGAGGAGAGACACCTGGGGAGAAACCAAACCTGCCAACAACTCCATCTCGGACTTCTAGATTCGAAACTGAGAAAATACACACCTGTTACTTAAGCCATTCGGTCTGTAGTACTTTGTCATGGCAGACCTAGCAAATACATGTAGACATTATCTGGTTAACCACCGTTGTGTTTACCTCACACGATTCAAAAGATCTCCAGGTTTAAATCTGATCTCCTTCATGTACTGCCTTGAGACTCTTGGGCAATTCTAATTTCCTCTAAAACCCATGCTCTTAAACACAACCTTAGTCTGTTTCCCGAAAAATTACACTGTCATTTGCTTGGTTCCTGCAAGGATGTATGGTGGGTCCTCGAGGTAGAAAGTGTGTATTTTCTAAATAAATACTTAGTTAGATTCACAGTCGTATTGATGACTGATAGTTTCCTAAATTTGGGGTCCAATTGACTGTGAAGACTCCCTGCTTTGTTCCAGGGCTCCTGTGCCCAGCTGAGCCTCTTCTTATGGACAGAGAAATGAGGAGTACGGGCTGCAGGACTCACCCTGCAGGAATAGCTATTAGATGCAGAAATATTCAGACCACACATTTTGCCAGTTTGATTTACACAAAATAAAATTTATATAACTAAACTATATATATAATGATTTTTATATAAAATATTTTAGTATTTTGAAGCTTTTGACATTCTTGAAGCTTTTATATTACTAGGTTGGGGGAATTGAGTGCAGTATAGTGCACTGGTCTGAGTGCTCATGAACAAATACCTCTTTAATAATTGGTGCAGAGCATAGTTCACATTAATTCATGATTTGCTGAAGGCAATAATTTGTTAAGTTTGGATTCATTCTTTGTTTTAGAAATAAATGGGGAGTTTTCATAAAGTGGGAAAAAGAGAAAACTGATTTTCCAGCTGAGAAATGAGCAAAATATTGCTGGACAGCCAACATCTGGTATCACTTAAGTCTGGTCTGGACAGGGAAAAAAAAAAAAAAGATTATAGCAGGGGGAGCAACCCTGTGTTTGCAAGGAAAAGAAGGAGTTGACATGGTAGGCCTTTTCAGTGATTAAAAACCTTCCATTTTCACATAGCCTCAGTAAAAATAGAGCATTTATCTTCATTCAGCTTTTGCATTTCATTGTCTAGTGTACAAACTCTAGAGACAAAAATGCTAGAATTCTGTTTTCCCAGAGAACGATGCTAAGTAAAGATACCTCAATCATTCCAACTCTTTAGCAAGCAACCCCGTAGGCTGCCTTAGGTGAATGTGCATTAAATTCAAAGGGAGGGGGACTGAATGATTGTTCTCCTTTTCAGGAAAGTAAGAAAGAAAAAGTATGTCCTTTCAAGGTCAATGTATATGATTACCAGGAAATTTGGTAAATTAAATCCACTAGTGTTTGGAGTGCAGATGTAGGAAATCACTCCTTATAAATCAATGGTGAACAGACTGTTGCTCAGTCACCTTTTCCTCATTGTAAAAAGGGCCAGAACTCAGTGTATTTGCAATGTAGCCACATAACTGCTATTTACAGAAGTATACATTTCATACACACCTACTGAAAGCAGTCACCTCACCTGAGTCACATAAGCCAATGCAAATGGAATAAAGCATCAAGAACCTTGGCCTAGTAGCATAGGATACTTCACTTGCCCCGCAGAGTTTAACTGAGACTCATGCATAGGCATTTGACTGTAACTGGCCTACTTAATGGCCCCTTCATACAATTATGATACTGTTCTTGGTTCTATATGTCTGTACTAAAAAGCTATGACTTATAAACTTTATAACATAGCTGCAATATTGATACTAAAATGTGAAGGAATGCACTAAGGCTGGAAGCTTACTGGCTGTAGAGATGAGTCTATCTCTTAGGAAAAGATAGACGATGGTAGTCAAAATGTCAAATAGATGTGACAAAAATGAAATTACTACCTTTATCTAGGAAATATATTTCCTATGACTAATGCCCCCAATAATTTAGGATCTGTACTCCTAAGTGATCGCAAATATCATGTGGCTAGAGTACAGCAGGCAATTCTGGGCATGGAGATGCACACGTTTAAGACACTGGAAGTTTTAGAAATAAAGAAGCAGGTAAGAATTCAGCTAGTGTTCTTTAGTACCGATATGTATTTAAAGCAGTATGTACACTTGTGCTTAAATATATATATGTGTATATATATATATACACACACACACATATATATATTTATTTCAGAGTGACAACTATTAGAGTATGTTTACATGGTTTCCTAGACAATAATGGCCTGGATACTCACCACTTGTTTGCTTCCTGTTGGAGAATAGAATTTTATCTAATAAGTGATTGTGTTTCTATATGGCACCCTAAACAAAAATACCTTCTTCTCTGCTCTATGGACTGAGCGAGATGAAACCATGTGGGAGGATGCAATAGAGGCCTGTTGGCCATATTGTTTTGCTAACAGTGAATCTCAGCGCTAAACAGGCTTCCCCCTCCCCATCCCAGAAGCCCTCCATCTCCCCAGGAGTGCAGTTTCTAAATAAACAGCCCAGCCCGGCATCGAGCAGCAATTCACTTAGCAAAGAATGGATGAGAGGGCTGAACAGAGTATTCAGTTTTCTGAAATTTTTCAGTAAGGCCATCACTCTCCCCTCCCAGGGGCAAAGTTAGTAAAGGGAAGCACATCAGGAGTAGGGCAAAAACCTATCCACTTTAAGAACTGCAATTAATTAATAAATGTTCCAATTCATGCTGCAACTAGTTAATATGCATAGAAGCACATTCCTGAACCATTTTGCCTTTAGGTGAGGCACATGCCCTCTAACAGGCAGCCACTGAGTCTCCCAAGCCAGCCTTTAGTAGGAGCGGAGTTGATTGTCTTGACCAGAATAACTGCTTAGAAGAAAGGGTAGAGAGTGCCCAGCTATGACAAGGACTGTGTGACCAGGACCCATCTTTAGATCACCAGTCCAGAGAACAGTGACACACACTTGATCAGTGTGCATGCAATGATATGGATAGACAGCACTGCTTCTGAAAATAAATGTATAATAATGCATACTTCTCTGGCTACCAAGGATGGCAGATGAAAATGTGAACTGGGCAGTTAGCTGTGTTCAAGTATGAATCCACTCTTTGCTAGGTGACAGCTGGGGCAAGTGACTTAGCCTCTCAGTGCTTCCGTTTCCTTATAAGTAAAATATAAGTGTGATAGCATCTATCTCAGAGTATTGTGTATGTCGTGTAGAAGAAATATAGACACGACATAAGGCCTGGCAATAGTAGGAACTAAAATATTTTGTAAGATCATAAAATTACTCATGAACTACATCTACACTTATTGGAGACTGATTTTTTTAAGGATCCTTGTCATATGGGAAAGTACAAGGACATATGGAGATGCTAAGAGAATAACACTGGACAATACTTTGATGTTTACAGAGCCCCTTTCTCTGAAGTACGCAAATAATGCTTGTTTTTATATATTTGTCTTCATTACATTTGGCCATATATATTCTATTGTGCTAAATGTGGTCAGTGGCTTCAGTCCCTTCTAGGCAATCCTAACTTATGTAAATATGAAGACCAGGTAAAAAAGCCAGAATGGGCCGGGCGCGGTGGCTCACGCCTGTAATCCCAGCACTTTGGGAGGCTGAGGCGGGTGGATCACGAGGTCAGGACATCGAGACCATCCTGGCCAACACAGTGAAACCCCGTCTCTACTAAAAATACAAAAAATTAGCCGGGCGTGGTGGTGGGCGCCTGTAGTTCCAGCTACTCCGGAGACTGAGGCAGGAGAATGGCGTTAACCCGGGAGGTGGAGCTTGCGGTGAGCCGAGATTGCACCACTGCATTCCAGCCTGGGAGACAGAGCAAGCTCTGTCAAAAAAGAAAACAACAACAACAACAACAAAGCCAGAATGGAGAGCCAAATAACCTATGCAATGAAATATGTGCACAATTCGCTGATTACAATATTTATATAATATTGAATTTTGAAATTTTGATATCTGAATTTGTCGATTTGGGACAAAATAACCTGTTGTCTATGTGTCTATGAAGAAGAAAATATTTTACATAGATTGAACTTGATGAAATTGTAATAGTTGGCAACAACACCAGAGAAAAATAAGTATCTTAACTGGAAAATATTAGTCTTAAAAAACAGATGAGAATATTTCCGAAGAGGAATGAAGATTTTGAGTGAATGTCCTGTGTGGCAGCATCCACAGCTCACGATCCCTGAGAACACACTATTAACTGCCTACTTCAGTCCTTCCCTACCTGAATAGACCTTCAGCTCAGTTTCGGTCTCTCTGAGGTCACTTCTGACTGTAAGCCAGATACTCATTTTCACATCTCACCTTTCCCCAAAAGCAGCTGGGTTGTCCTCTGCTCTCATAACAAGGTTCCATGTCTTGAGAGACCCTTGTTTCATAATTAGAAAGAAATCTACTTTTTCTTCCACTACCTCTGAGAGTCTTTGTAAGGGTTTGAACTGGGGACGGGGATATAAATTACATATTTTTGATAAATTCTTTCCTTCTATTATGGTTTTCCATTGTCCCTACGTTACTGATCCTTACTTTGTCCCATTTCTAATGCCTGCTGTGGTCTTTTTCTGTACATTGTCCCAATATACTAGATCTCAAATTCCTTCATTCCTCAAAAGGCCCACTACTAGGAAGATGGAGTACCAGAAAAGGTTTTTCTGAAACTTCGATTTAATAAGAAGGGTTTCTGAATGTGAATCTTCCACTAACTGCTGAAATTGGAATACCGCAGTCCTAGAAATTCCTGGGCGATTTACCTGCAAGAGATCATTTATCCTAGTCCTCGTTCATCACCAAAGCCTTCAGTTTTCACTGTTGAAGGGAGAATTTCTTCACCCCTTTCTAGGTACCAATCAATCCTCAGCCTCTACATTTCTGTTATTTTCTCATGCTAAGCAATTTGTTTTCTGCTGCTTACCCCAGACAGGTTCCAGACGTAACATTAGCACAGGAGAAAATACATTAAGGTGTTGTGTTACATAAGCATCTACCCCCAGATCCTACTCCCTTATAATACAAGGCACTGAAAGAAAATGGGAAATAGCACTTTCCTGTTTATGATGATCTCATCTTTAGCAGGGCCCTCTTTCCTGCTGGTTTTTGAATATAGAAAAAGGCAACAGTGAAAATGTGTGTTCGACTTGTCCAAAGCAAACCACTGGATTCCCTAGTTTTTGTTACACTTATTTATATGCATGAATTCTCACCTGTACTAGACTGTAAGATCCTTAAGGATGGCATTCAGTTTTCATAATAGGTGAATAGACTAGAGTACCTTAAAAATAAGCAAAAGTATCTAAAAAGTAGCATCAGGTGTATCTCAGCCTTTCATAAATACATGCTCAGTGAATGGCAACAGAGATAAAGAACATGCTGAAGTAGGGCCGGGCACAGTCACTCACACCTGTAATTCCAGCACTTTGGGAGGCTGAGTCAGATGGATCACATGAGGTCTGGAGTTCAAGACCAGCCTGGCCAACATGGAGAAACCCTGTCTTTACTAAAAATACAAAATTTAGCCAGGTGTGGTGGTGGTTGCCTGTAATCCCAGCTACTTGGGAGGCTGAGGTGGGAGAATCTCTTGAACCGGGGAAGCAGAGGTTGCAGTGAGCTGAGATCATGCCACTGCATTACAGCCTGGGCAACAAGAGTGAGACTCCATCTCAAAAAAAAAAACCCCATTGAAAATAAAAAAAGTATACTAAAATAGTATACAACTGTACCTAAATTAAAATAATTTTTAAAAGTTGAACAGAAGGTAGGGAATTTCTAGTCATTGACTCATTACTTACCCTGTACACACCCCAAGGTGAATATATAGCCAGGATTTAAACTGTGTTTTTTGTGCAGAATGTTCTAATGGGTGTCATGAAGGAATTTCAAAGAACAAAATAAGCATGGCTACCTTGCCTTCATGAACCGTGTTACACAGATATAGTGAGAAACATCACAAATCGGCTTCCCCATCAGTGGATCACTTCTGTCTCACAAAGCCAATTGGGTTGTCCCCAAACGGTGTTATGGGGCCAGTCCCTCTCATTACAGTGCTGGCACAGCAGCTTGGCCTGGAAGACACTGAGGTGGAGATCAAGGGAATCCTTTGGATGGATTCCTTGGTATTCTGCTACTGAGCCATGCTGGGAGGTGATACATCAGCACAGGGGCAGAAGCACTTCTCAGCATTCCCAGCAGCCTCCAAATCAGTCATGAAAAGGACTCTGTCCACTTTATACAGTGATAAAAGCAGAATCAAATGTCACATTTTCTCCATGTTAAACTTTTCCCATGCCTTGCATTACATTTGAGAGCTGCTCTTCCATATTGTTAGTGATACGAGAAATAAGGCCATGCATAGAAGAGCCCTTCATCTGGGACGTGGGGAAGCAGAGCAGTGTATGAGCTACACTACCCAGGTGGCCTCTCTGGCAATGATGGGCTCTCCAAAGGGGTCTGAGGGACTTCGTGGAGCCGTCAGTCCCATTAAGGTGGGGAGTAAGAGGCTGTGTCCATTGAGCCAACCAATGGTGTTGGAGAGTCAGAGGCCACATTCCTTTGCTGGGGCTGCCATAATGAAGTACCACAGACCAGGAGGCCTAAACAAAAGCAGGTGATGTCAGCACAGTTCTGGATGGTGGAAGTCCAAGATCAAGAGGTTGGCAAGGTTGGCTCCCTCTGAGGCCCCTCTCCTTGGCTTGCAGATGTCCACTCTCCCAAGGACATTTCTGGTGTACGAATTTCTTCTTCTTATAAAGACACTAGTCAGATTGGATTAAGGCCCATCCTAAAGACTTGAATTAAACTTTATTGCACAATTTAAGACTGTATCTTCAAAAAAGCTGTATTCTGAAGTACTAGGGGTTAGAACTTCAACATCTGAATTTTGGGGGGACAGTGAGCACATCACAGATGTCACACAGCCGGTAAATGGCAAGAGTGGAATGCTACCCTGAGTCTTTCTTGTGTGATAGGTTGATAAACTCCACATGCCAGAAAACATTCATTCAAACAAACAAGAATCTACTCCAAGTTTGGAGCCCAATTTTCATGCCACAGACAGTCCATATATCCTCATTTTTCTGTAAGAATTCCATGAGATGCTTTGAAGTGACTTGCTAAAATAAAGTTTTACTCTCTAGAGAGAACATAGTTCTTTGGGATTGTTGTATAATTTTGCAAATACTGAAAAATAACCTTAATGAGCCACTACAGACAGGTTTAATATTAAATCTGCACGGCCAGGTGCCGTGGCTCACGCCTGTAATCCCAGCACTTTGGGAGGCCGAGGCGGGTGGATCACGAGGTCAGGAGATTGAGACCATCCTGGATAACATGGTGAAACCTGGTCTCTACTAAAAATACAAAAAATTAGCCGGGCGTGGTGGCGGGTGCCCGTAGTCCCAGCTACTTGGAAGGCTGAGGCAGGAGAATGGCATGAACCTGGGAGGCGGGGCTGGCAGTGAGCCGAGATTGCGCCACTGTACTCCAGCCTGGGTGCAGAGCGAGACTCCGTCTCAAAAAAAAAAAAAAAAAAAAAAAAAATCTGCACGAACTTCTAATTCTAGCATCAGACAACAGCGTTTTATGCTCCAGGTAAGAATTTTGGAGAAAAAGCAAAATTGGATTTATGCAACAGATATTTATTTGAGTACAACTTTACATGCAGTATCCTAAAAGGTGCAATATAAGCTGAGAAACTTTAAAATTTAACGTGGCTCCAATAGAAACTTTTCACCTCTGAAAGATAAAATTAAACATGGGATAACTTCACAAAATGAATTTGAAACACTTACAAATTTGCAAAAATTCACTCTGAGATAAACAATTTAAAATGAGAGGATTTTAAGAATATATTTTATGTGGAAGATAAAATTTTGTTCTATATTTTGAATGAATTACTTTTTATAAATTGACGTCTTTATAATTTAATTTTAATTTAATATAATTTAATTTTGTAGTTTTAGCCATTTTCTGAGTCACATAAAATACTTATCTAACTCTAAAGAAATATAAAAACTTAAGCTGCAGTCATGAAAAATTTTCGTCTACATGAATGTATATACTTTTCCTCAAGGTCTAAGAAATATTGAAAGCCTACCTTTGGATGACAGAAGGAGGATTTGTTTCTAGATCTGGTCATGAACCATTTCAAAAACCAAAGTCAAATAATTCAGCTCTTTATACAGAAAAGAAGAAAAATCACAAGAAATAATGTCACAAATAATTATTATTAATTCCAGTAAAATGATGCACACCTAATGATGCACCTATAATTCAATGTTATGGCTGTTTTGTAAGTTGATCTCTCTCTCTCTCTCTCTCTCTATATATATATATATATATATATATATATTTTTTTTTTTTTTTTTTTTTTTTTTTTTTTTTTTTTTTTTTTTTTTTTTTCAAGACAGAGTCTCGCTCTGTTGCCCAGGCTGGAGTGCAGTGGCGTGATCTTGGCTCACTGCAACCTCTGCCTCTCAGGTTCAAGCAATCTCCTGCCTCGGCCTCCTGAGTAGCTGGGACTACAGGCACGCACCACCACTATGCTCGGCTAATTTTTATATTTTTAGTAGAGACAGGGTTTCACCACATTGGCCAGGCTGGTCTTGAAGTCCTAACGCTGTGATCCACCCGCCTCAGCCTCCCAAAGTGTTGGGATTACAGGCATGAGCCACCACGCCTGGGCGATCAATACATTTTTACTGAATATCTACTACAACCCCAACCAAAACAAGCTACTATGGAAACAGTAATACATAAGATGAAATCTATAGTTCTCAAAAAGGCTATAATTTTGCCTAAAAGTTAACAAATTTCATACATTAGTATAAAACACCAGTAAAAGAAAACACAGGTGAAGTAGTAATGTAAAAATTATAATAAAATTTAAGAGAGGTAGAGAACTCATTTTTGTGGAAGTCATATCAAAAAAGAATTACGTATCTAGAATTCAAAGATGTGCTTAAAAATTAAAAGTAATTTCATGTGAATAAAAATAGAAATAAATGGAAGAGTAAATTCTAGGTAGAGGAAACAATATAATTCTGGGCAACAAATAGTTAAATTATGAAATAATGAGTCAATTCAGTTTGATTGAATGACTCTAAGTTATGCCTCAGGGAGTGCAGAGGAATGAATTTGCTTTTGGAAATATCATCTGGGTTATCTAAGAGAGTCTTGAATGACACAGTATGGCAATGGGGAACCTTTGTAAGTTTTCAAGTAGGTTAGTAGAATCAAAAAGAGTTGAGGTTGATATAAGACATGCATCTAGGAGTCATCTTCAAACAGCTGAGAGTTAAAGCAATGGGCACGTTTATGATGCCTAAAACAAGGACTGAAGGTGGCATGACCTCACAACCTGATCTGCCCAGGACACTGCAGGTCTATTATGTATTGTTCTAATGTCCCCTTTGATTAGTGCCCCTGTCTGTTTCAGAAATGTCACAGTTTGGATCATAATTTATATGGTCACCCAAAACACAGAAAGCACAAATGGCTGGGCGCAGTGGCTCACGACTGTAATCCCAGCACTTTGGGAAGCCAAGGTGGGCAGATCACAAGGTGAGGAGATCAAGACCATCCTGGCCAACATGGTGAAACCCCTTGTCTGCTAAAAATACAAAAATTAGCCAGGCGTGGTGGTGCACACCTGTAATCCCAGCTACTCATGAGGCTGAGGCAGGAGAATTGCTTGAACCAGGGAGTTGGAGGTTGCAGTGAGCAGAGATCACGCCATTGCACTCCAGCCTGGCGACAGAGCAAAACTGTCAAAAACGAAGGAAGGAAAGAAGGAAGGAAGGAAGGAAGGAAGGAAGGAAGGAAGGAAGGAAGGAAGGAAGGAAAGACTCACTTAATGATTATATTTAATAAATGGAAAACAAGTCCAGAAGGTGGCAATGGAAAAGTGGAGAGGAGGGCTTGGGAATTCAACTGTATGCATTTGCCTACTGGTTCTAGCTGGGCCACGCAGCACTCTAGCATTCTTCATACCTGGCATGCAGTTAGCTCAATTCACAGTCAGAGGGAAGAACTGCCCCATGATCGTTCCGTTAGCTGTATTTCACTTTGGAATTATATTTCATTCTTTAAACATGATAACTTACTTTTCAAATTATTAATCTACCTTTAAAACAGTTCTTACTCCTTAAACTACTACCAGACTAAACTAAACCAACAGAGACTGGTCATGATGGTGATAAATAGCACAGAATTGCGACTGAAAGCAATTTGTCAAGTGGATTATTAACTTGTGTCTAAAAGAAAGTTCACTTGTGAGAAGATGACTTTGTACATGTTGCTTTCAATATGATTCAATCTATTTGCCTCCAATTCCTCCATTCAATTTCAAACTTCCTGCAGGCAGTAAGAGCCTCTTTTCTATTTTAGTAAAATGCCTGCAAACATCAGATAAAAAGTGAGGTTGATTGATCGGCTGAACAAGCAGCACTCCATTAGGGAAGAACGCTGCCGTGGTGTCCATATAGCAACCATTAAGAAATTTCGCTGGCTGTGGTGTGGACACACGTTTTAATAGCTTAACTTCTCTACTGCTAACCTAGCACTGAATTTCCTCCATCAACATCAGCCTCATGCTTCACACTTTTCTTATAGCATATTTTCTCTACAGAAGTCTAATCTCAATGGAGAACATTTAAAGAGGATGGCAAATACTTTTTATAATAGCACTATATTTCTCTATTTAAATAGCAGTAGTTAGTGAGTTTTCAGCTATCTTAATGCCTATTTGCTTTTACTAAAACTTCCTCTTCATTGGAGAGCTGTGATAAAGACTTATTTGGCAGAATATGCATTAAGGAACATCAGCATGTTAAAATCATCAATATTATCACAAACTGCCTACTAAAACATTGAATTTGCCCATTTCTTCCTGTTTCATTGCCTGCTCTAAGAAGGTGGTGTGTGGCACACACGCGTCCTTTTAACTAATGGAGATTGTGCAGTTTCTGTTGTTAAGAATTTGAGATTTTAAGGCCTATCACAACAGTAGTCTTATGTTCGAAGTACTTTATTTTACCCTGGTCATTGTCACTTAGAATCATTCATGAAGCTTTGGTGTGGCCTTCCAGAAAGAGTGGCTTAACCTTTAGTTCATCATGGAAATTAAAGAAACTCAGAGCAGTTTTACATTCACCATTTATATTTGAGAAAATAAAAATAATGCTTTTAGCTTTTTAAATATTTTTGACTACATAAAAAAAATACAGATAAAGGATAGAGTCCCGAGTATTTTAGACAAAAGCACTCTATTAATTCTGTATTATGGTAAAATTCAAGTCTGAATTCCTGGTTTGACTTTTGCTTACTCACTTTCTTTTCATCACTTTAGGTCTCCCTAAATAAGAGTAATTTACTCTTATTGATAAATTGATAGAATATAAAACACGGTATTAGTACCTTTTCCTTTTTAGATCTATACATGCAAAATAATGTACCCATTGTTAAGCATACAGTTCAATGAGTTTTGATAAAATATATACTTACATAACTCCCAGTCAAGATAAAGGACATTTCAATCACCCCACAAAGTTTTATTTTGCCCCCAGGGAACTACCTATCTGTTCCCTGTCACTATCATTCTGCCTGTTCCAGTATTTCATAGCTGTACAATCCTATGATATGACTTTTTGTGTGTCTTAGTTCCATCAGTTAGAAATATGTTTTGAGATTTTTTTCTGTGGTTATATATGTCAGTTGTCAGTTCTATTCAATGGAAAGCACTATTTCATTGTTTGAATGAACTTTTTTAAAAAATTCACCCATCTATGGATTGACAATAGAGTTTTGCAGTGCTCGGATATTAGGAATAAAGCTCTGTCAACCCTTAAATACACACCTTTTTGTGCATGCATTTTCATATCAGCTGGGTAAATGCCTAGAGGTGGAATTGCTACGTCAAAGAGTAGGTGCATGTTTCATTTTGTAAGGAATTGCCAGTTTTCTGAGTGGTTGTGCATTGTACACTCCCATCAGCAGCGTATGGGAGTTCCGTTTGCTCCACATCCTTGACAACGCACTGGTATGTTTTACTACATGTAGATTCATCTTCGAGATGAATGCGTTTTTGCAAACTGTCTTCTGGAACCATTCTCTGGTCACCTTCTGCTTTTTTTTTTTTTTAGCATAAACTATACCATCACCAGCTTCGGCTTTTTTTTTTAACAATCACCTTCAGGCATTTTGAGAAGATTGCCCCTGCATGATTCAGCAACCTGACATTTTTAAGTTTTCCATTAAACACAACGTAAGTTAAAGAAAGTTAAGCCATCCAACAAAATGTTGTAAAACAATTTCATCACGTTGACCTTAACTTCTTATATTAACAAATATATTTATGCTTATGCTTAAAGCATTTCACACGAGAGAATGACTGAAGTTGAATTTTGCTATGATCTCATAAACAAATAACTATTAAATATAAACCTCTTATTTCAATATAGACAAATGTTGTATATTAATTCTCAAATAATGAGATATCACTCAGTAATAATCCATAAACTTAAGTAACTTCTCTGACTCTGTTTTTCTGTAAGTTAAATGAGAATAACAATACCAATAATTATGTCTATTCCAGAGAACTCTTAAGATGATTAAATGAGTTAATATTTATTAAGAATTTAGCAAGCCTGCTTGCTTCTAGGAAATGCTCTACACATTTAAAAATGGATACAGGTAACCCAAACCATATATAATGCTGCAACATTATCAGACGTGTCACCACATGGAAAAAGTTAATTTCTTGGATATCTTGTAAGCCACACTTTTCAAAATGTGCCATTTAATAAGCTGCAAATATTCGGAGTTTTGTTGTTGTCCTTTATTTTACCATCTTCCCCTTGAACTGCTGTATTTACTATGCTGTATCTGGTTAAGTGGCTCTAAAGAAAAATAGAACCTAGCAAAGGCAAAATGTTATTTTATTCCCATATAAGCTAGTACTTTTGTTCAATTCTTCAAATCTGGTAGTGTTGCCAAACAAAGACAAAGAAGAACAACAGAGTTTATCTCCGCTGTATTTGCTGGGCACCTTTGCTTGTTTTTTTAGTTCCCCTCCCTGTCCCCATAGAATGCAATGACCCTGAGGATGTATATGCTTTTCATTACAGAAGACGGAGGGCACACTACCTCCTCTGATTTCCATAGCAGGTTCATTTTAGAATCTCCTGCAGTAAATGACCTCCCAAAGGCTGCAAGAGCATGATTATCCACATGGAAACCCACAAAATGTGCTCCTCTCCCGCTGAACTCGGCCATTCTCATGGCGCTTGCTTTGATTCATAGCAAAGGCATTCCAGGCAATGAATAATAACAACAACAACAACAACAAAAAGCCCAATCCTGTTAAAACAAAGGATTTGAACACAGGGCATTCATTAGAAAAAATTTTTAAAGTGATTACCTGTCTTTTAGATTCTGCTAAGTAGGTATGTTACTTATGAAAGTACTTTTGGAAAAGTGCTTTAACCATCAAGGTTAATCAGGCAGCATGTCCTCCCCAAAATTATTATGGTAAAAGTGGAAAAGAAATACTTCCTAATAGTTTGAGTTATTGAGATGACCTCATTGTGTTTCTCAATCCCATGGCCTTGGAGGTTGTTATACAAGTTATTCACATTTAAACTTCAGATTCTCATTTTCAGCATAAATAATTCAGTTCCAACTTTCCTAAAGTCATTCGTGGAAGCCCCAGCTTTTAGCAAAAACAGAATGAAACAAAATAAGATAAAAGCCTTCAAAAATAATAATCAACATTATTCAGAGTTCTGCATTTCTCAGACCATTCCAGGAACTCCATTAATGTGCCATTGTCTAAAGATTCTCACATTTTTTTTTTATTACTTTTAACTCAACTTAAAAACTAAAGTGTACCTCAAGACAGACAGTTGGTGCTCAGAGCCTCTGCAGAATGGAATTTTGAGAGAATGGTTTACTATTTATCTTTCATTTTAAAGAGTTCATCTGTAAAATGAACTGAGTTTGGCTTTAGTGGGAAATTAGTCCATTTTGGAACTTTTAATAAAAAACAGAGAAAGAAAGCAAACGCCTAAACTGTGTCACTCATCTTTGTATAACCATGTTATTTCCTTAGTTCTGCTTTCTCATACATTGCATTTCAATTTTTGTAGCTTCCTATACTACAAATCCCACAATATTTTATGAGCATTTGTGTTTGAGAACCTTGAAATGAAGTGCTATTCACGTCTGTTCAGTATATGCTTTATCATAATTTTTCTACAATGCAGATAATTGCCTGATTGTTGAGTGACTTATGAATTCACTAGAAATAATGTAAATGGCTTTCCACAATGATTTTTGAAAATACCTTTTACAAGAACCAAAGCAGGATGATATGTGATTCTTGTATTTTCAATATTATAGGTAAATTTTATATCCTTTATTCTTACATGGTATTTCTCATTAACTGGATTTGAGTTAAACAAAACAATTTTTTTTCATTTACATTTTGACAAATTCAATCAAGTGGGAAAGCTGGTGAACTGGAAAAATATGGAATTGGCCACACAAGGCTGTTTAATAAAGAATGGGGGTTTTATAAGCAAATGTAAATTTTATCTCCTAAAATAGGTGTATTGTCTATTTTGCCTATTCAGAACTCTTCTTTCTTTACCTTTCTGTTTTCAGTGTCAGGAGAAATTCATAACAATGGAGCTATGCTTTTAAAGACCAAGTTTGTGCAAGTCTCACAGAGAATTTTCATTAGAGATCATGATTATCAACAAACTACTGAGGTTTACGAAGGTTAAGTATTTGTCAAAAGGTCACACTCCTAGCCAGTGGTGGAGCCACGCAGCTTCATTTGGATGATATACTAGCTCTTGAAACTACTCATTATTCTCGTTTTTTCTTAAACAGGATCTTCTCTTTTCTTTTACAAGCTTCACCATTCTTGACTTTCCTGATTTCTGATTCATCTATCACATATGTTGTTGAGCATGCTAGATTTTTTTAAAAAAGTTTACTATCCCTTTTATCTTTCAGGTCTTTATTTCTCTTAATATCCAGTCTTTTCCCACGTACATATTTGTAATCCCTCATTTACTGCAAATCCCTATAGTTTAAAATAATATAAATATCTGCCTGCAACAAAAGCCATTTCATTTCCTCCATAGGTATAGAGTCTGTGCAAAATCAAACAAGAATCAAATCAATATAGAGACTAGATCTTATTACTTGATAATATCCGTCTTCTTTCAAATCTAATGATTATATGATATAAAGTTTCTCATATTATTTGGCCATAATTTAAAAACCAAAAGTGAAGTTACACACTTTTAAGACTCACCCTCTGATTTCATTATTGAGAAAACTAAAGCCCACAGATCCTGTTGAAGGTCACACACTTAAACGTTTGGGAAAAGAAATAACTCATTTGCCTTCTTCATTTCAGAATTTGTTCTGCAATAGACTATCCCAGTTTTCATTGGATTATGGGTAAAATGTTGTATTTATTATCACTATGTAGACATACTGCCAAAAATTCTTATTAAAATAAATAATAAGCTTAGCTCATTCAGACTAAAAACTTTTTTACATCTAATAAGATTTTGTTTTAGAATATTCGATAAGCACACAAAATTGATATGCATCTGATTTATTAGTGAATAGATAAAAACAAACCATTTCCCTCTATGTAAAAGCCAACTTTAGTGATATTAACACTTTTATGCCCAAAGGGCTAATATCCATGTTTCTAATACTTTAATACTCTAATACTTGTTTAATATCAGTTACGATTGGAGTGGTCTATATATAACAGAAAATCCAAATATTGGCTTAAACACACAAAGTTATCCTCTCACATAAAAGAATTCAGGCGGGCCGGGCGCGGTGGCTCACGCTTGTAACCCCAGCACTTTGGGAGGCCGAGGGGGGCAGATCACGAGGTCAGGAGATCGAGACCACGGTGAAACCCCATCTCTACTAAAAATACAAAAAAATTAGCCGGGCGTGGTGGCGGGCGCCTGTAGTCCCAGCTACTCGGAGAGGCTGAGGCAGGAGAATGGCGTGAACCTGGGAGGCAGAGCTTGCAGTGAGCCGAGATCGCGCCACTGCACTCCAGCCTGGGCGACAGAGCAAGACTCCGTCTCAAAAAAAAGAAAAAAAAAAAAAAAAGAATTCAGGCGGATTACAGCTCAAAGGTGACACAGAGGTTTCATGAATTTGAACGAAGACCCTTCATTCTTATTTTTCCCCTCAACCTTCAGCATGTGACTCTCATTCACAAGATTGTGCCATGGCCCAAGACAGCTGCTGGAAACACTGCTATCATTCTGCTTTCCAGGCAGCGAAAAGGAAAGACAGGAAAAGCATGGAATGGCTCCCCTCTTCCTGAGTCAACACTGACGCAGCCCTCAGAGATGGTCCACACAGTACTTCTGCTCATCGATCATTTGCCAGAACTCAGACATGGGGGTCACCCCTACCCACAAGACTTTAGAATATGATTATGAAACGTATTCTGTTTATATCAGATTCATAAAAAAGAAAAAGACAATGATATTGGGTTGACAAATAACAATCTATCATCTAACATCTAATTTGGAGAATAAGGCCACACGAAACCTTAATTTGCAGTCTTAAAAAAATAAATCCACCACACTAGGAAATATAGTTTTAAAAAAAGCTTACAATTGTACTTCAGAAACCGTGGTATAATTTTAGAACAACTTCTGAAAAAGTCAATCAGAAGTAAATCCTTGAAAATCTATGTGCTTTAATTGGCTTACCCGTAAAATAAAGAAATTAAATCACCTTCGAGATCATATAAGATAATGCTAATGACAGACATACCAGATGTGAAAGGGCTTTGCAAAATTATGTTTTTAATTGTGCATGGAGGAGTTTTAAAAGAAATCCTTGATGTTTACTCATTATTATTTTCCCAAGGATATTTTAAGAACTGAATAAGCATCAATACAATTTTCCGTGAATTAACATCTGTGGAAAGTCAGCCGATCTAAGGGGTGGGATGCTGTGGAGGTGGGGCCCTCATGCCCACGCTCCTTATTCATCCACACTCTATGACCACCAGAAACCTCTTACAATGTTGTCTATTTTTTCCAGTTTTGAGTCAAGATTTTCTTAGCAAATTACTTTCTTCCATCCAAAATCCTGTTCTATTGAAATCACATAGATGTGACACAAATAGATTGTATTATCACCAAGCTAATCACAGACTGTTGCTTAATCAGTCTTTTTGAACTAGAGCCAAATTAAATGGCAACACTTAGTCATGAAGCGAAATGAAATGATTGATTGTGTCATGATAAGACTTTGGGTGTTTTACTATAAAAACTGCACTGCCTTATCATGGCTCTGTGAACGTCAGCACAAGATATTTGGCAACTTTTTAAGTGATTTAATCATTCAAGCAGTTCTATAGGATAAATTGGAAAATGATAAGGTTTTGGTACTGAATTGTATTCCTTGGCCATCAATTGGTTAACACCTCCTTTCTTCACGTTATTCTATTTTAATATATCCTGTTGCCTTCATTAATGACATATCCTGAGAATACTTCAGTTATGGAATATATAAATTTAAAACAAAAATGTCTTAACATCTCTATTCACATGAAAAACATACTTAACCTACATTAAGTTAAAGGCAAATAGGTTTTTGTTAACTATTAAATCTAAATGGTCTCAAATGAAAACTAATGAAATGTAAATATCAAGGAAAAAGAAATGGCTCCAGAGTTGAACTATCCAGGATGGTTTCAAGAGAGTCAATCATGAATCCTAAATGTTCACTAAGTAACTTATAACATTGAATTGTTATAAGTGTGATAATTGTGTTATAAGTTACTTAGTGAAGCTCTGAGATTAATCAAAGCTCTAGATTATCAAACATTACAAATTAACTACTTCCATTAGCCACAAAATTGTCTTCAAAAATGAATCTTAGTCATTTCTATTTCTGTAAACATTCTATGAAAGTACATTAGAAAGTATTAGAATACCCGCCACTCACTGTGGGTGGGTGTTTATTCTGCTTTTAATTTCTCACATATCAATTTAGGTAGACCTCATTCATTTTCATTAACTCCAACAGTTAATATAACCAGAATTGTATGTGTCATGTTCAAATTTAGAACACAGTTGAATAACAGATATTATTTTTATGTAATAAGTGCTTTAGTAAACATAGCAGCTCTGCATTTTCAGATGCTCCATATTTACTATATTTCACTTGTGAATCTGTAGGCTAGATATAGAGTTGATGATCATTATAAACATATTTACAGAACTGCAAATCACAGAAAATGGACAGTCTGGCCATTATCCCTCTAGAAAAGGGGGTTCTAATAATTTCCTCTCCTGTTCTTACAGGGTACACATGCAAAACAAAATCAGCTAATTTCTATACTTTGTTAATTAATTGTTTGACACTGGTTCAGAGTAGGGTTCACTGTTGTTTTCTCCTTTCCCCTCAGAACTTTGACATTTCCCCAGTGTAAACGCATAGATCTACTTTCATTCCTGTCATTTTTTTGTTCCATTCTTGTCTCTCCCACATTGTCCTTTGTTACTGATCTTCTAAGCCCTTGACACAGCCACTAGAATGAAAAGCAGGGCCTTTGTCATTTTCCCACTGCTCTGTCCCAACCCCTGTGCCATGACTGAAACGTCGGGAGTCCTTAATATCTATTGGTGGAACGTAGGATTAATCCGAACATCGTCTTGAGCATGTGTCTTACCCGGAATTGCTTCCAGGTGGTGTCCTGCTGTCTTCTGAGCAATAGACTCCACATGGCCGCCTGATGGCCATTTCCAAAGACAATCGTGCTGCTCTTCTGCATAAAATCTCTCAGACGCGTCATCGCAGATAAGAGAAAGGTCCAAGTCCTTGGCATGGCCTCCCATGTCCCTCACGAACAAGTGTCTGCTCTACCTGCCTTGTCTCTTCTACTCTCCCTCTCCACTCGCCTTAGCTCACATTCACCATCTTCCATCTTCCCAAGTGCTTCACATTGTCCAAACCCCCGTCCTGGAAAAAGCTCTTCTCTTGGTTCAAATCCTCATTCCTAGTCCCTGAACTTGAGATTTCAATTCAAATGTCATGTTCTCAAAGAAACTTTTCAGCTATTTTCCAGAGTGTATTAGGATTCCCCAGTATAGATGCTCTACAATTAACGCTTTTTCTTCTTTGCACTTATCACTTACATTATATCTTGGTAGCATTATTTGATTAAAGTCAGTTTTCTTTCTATTAGGTTTTAAAGCTCAATGGAAATAGAAATGATCTCTATTTCTATCTCCACTACCTGGTATGGAATAAGGGCATAATAAACATTCAAGAAGTAATTTTAAAAATTTAGAAAATGCAATGCACTTAGTCATTTGAGGTTGTATTGATACCTTGCAACAGCCTCACTGCCATCTCTTTGTATAGTATTTACATCGGCTTAGGAAAATATACAAAATGTCAACTTACAAAAATCTTATTTTACCCCAGAGAACCCTTTCAATGTGCTAAATTTGTTAAATATCACACAACATGAGAAGCTACCTCATTTTTTAGCACTGAAGCATGTGCTTAATGCTAATGAAATAGAATTCACTCAAAAGCTCCGACCACATTAATGATGTATATAATTGCTATGCTTCTGCAAGATAATCTTGCATAAGTGGTGAGGAACATGGATCAGTTCGGGTAAACAGCATTATTTTTACAGAACCACAACAAAAATTTACTTTTTTAAAATTATTATTTGTCTAGGTAACTCATCAGTTTCTATTATCAACAATGTTGAAAATTTACCCTAGTTATTGATATGTAATTGATTGATATTACATCCCATCATACACACTAAGTAAGTTTCCAGATCTCCTCCTCCAAAGTGTATCTTCCATGAATCCTCCACTCTCCAGCTGCCTTATTCAAAGTCCAGGCTTGATCATGGCTCCCAGAAGGCATCTCACACTGAAAGCCCGCAAGTGTATTCCACAAGGCCACCGCAGCCTTTCTTTTTAAAATGAATTTTCTCAAGCATAAGGAAGGAACTTTCTGTAACGTAATGGTGAATATACAACTGAGTTTTTATGTCAAAACTTATCATAGTTTATGCTTATAATTGGTGATATTTGTGGTATATGTAGTATGCATCAATGAAACATTAAAAAATTTGGGTCCAAATGGTCTCAGCATTTTTCCAAAGAGTGGCCCGTATAGGTGCTAACAGCTGGAAATGGTTAGTGGGGAGACGCCCGGAGGACCAGGAACAAGAGGCATCTGCAGAGTGCTGTGTTGCGTGGGTCAGGTCAGGAGGGGGCAGTGTGCAGCTGTGTGGTGCATGCTATAAAACCCCACCACTGCAGGAAGTGCCAGGTGCACCCTCAGCTGTGAAGACTTGTATGCTGACAACAAGCAATGACAGACTCTTCTAACAAAAGAAAACAAAACCCAGTAGCCAAATGAAATTTCACATAAAAATCTGATCCTGACACTTCTTTTGATACGCTGTCTGTATCCTCTGAAGTATTAAATAACAAACCTGAGTGGGAATTTTTAAACTGCTTCTATTTGGAGGGGTCCTGGGCTCTTCTGCTGGTTCAGCCTGCGCTGTGCTCATCACCCAGTTTCATCGCCAGCCTGCTCTCTGTAGACTGAATCCACATGCCCTGTCTACACAGCCAAACTCCATGCCCTCAAAGGCGTTTCTCCCCTCTTCACCCACCTGTGTACTATTTCAGCTGCCTGAGGCGCTCTTTCCATTTCTACATGACAAAATGCTTTCTGCTCTTTAAGACCGAACTCAAATGCCCCTGTGTGCCTCTTACTGCAATCACAGACTTACAGCCTCATTTCGTGTATTTAACATTGTTACAAGACTTGGTTCATATTCTGTCTTATCTATTTTGCATTCTGATACCACTTTTTAATTTTTTCATGAGCTCCTTCATTTTTGTACATATAAGTAACTGATTTTTATCTCAATGGAAAGACTGAAGACAAGTGGTGGAGGAAAGAATCATGTATGTTCTTGAGGGACATCATTCACCATCCCTGTTATTAATCATTTTAATGTATCCAACTCACCTGGTCCACTTTAGAACGGCCTCATGGCATTAACTTCTCCTGCTTCCCAAGCAAGAACAAACTCGCAGGTTTATTTGAGTGTTTTCTTTGGCCATGTAGTTGTTAGCAAGCATGTGTATTGCCTTTCATTGAGCCAAAAAAGAACAAGAAAGGTTTTATTTCTCGATTGCTTTGTTATCCATGCAATGGGTGATCATTCATTATGTTCAATAAAGAAGGAGAGTGGATGGGACCAGCTTCCCCCAACTTGTATTTATTGTGGCAGCAAACACTATTACTGGCTAAACTTCTGAGAACATGGCACTGCTGTAAAGGATGAGCATTCGGAGAACTAGAAATGTAATTCCAGATATACAAGCAATAATTCTCAAGCTGTCCAGCTTCTGCTGATACAAAATGACATGTCTGGGAAGGAAACACTCATTCCTCTCCTGGAGCACTGCCAGTGTGTTTGAGCTGTTGAAATGTTCTATTCCATGCAATGACCAAGGATGCTTTCCTATGCTGTCTTCAGTGCACAATCCCTTAGGCTGGAAGGAAGTCATCTCTCCCATGCCGTCCTCACAACAGGGACCCACTGGCTGTATAAAAATTATAAAAGATGGCCACAACAATAATCAATAGCTTACCAACCAAAAAGAGTCCAGGACCTGATGGATTCACAGCCGAATTCTACCAGAGGTACAAGGAGGAACTGGTACCATTCCTTCTGAAACTATTACAATCGATAGAAAAAGAGGGAATCCTCCCTAACACATTTTATGAAGCCAGCATCGTCCTGATACCAAAGCCTGGCAGAGACATAACCAAAAAAGAGAATTTCAGACCAATATCCTTGATGAACATTGATGCAAAAATCCTCAATAAAATACTGGCAAACCGAATCCAGCAGCACATCAAAAAGCTTATCCACCATAATCAAGTGGGCTTCATCCCTGGGATGCAAGGCTGGTTCAACATACGCAAATCAATAAATGTAATCCAGCATATAAACAGAACCAAAGACAAAAACCACATGATTATCTCAATAGATGCAGAAAAGGCCTTTGACAAAATTCAACAACTCTTCATGCTAAAAACTCTCAATAAATTAGGTATTGATGGGACGTATCTCCAAATAATAAGAGCTATCTATGACAAACCCACAGCCAATATCATACTGAATGGGCAAAAACTGGAAGCATTCCCTTTGAAAACTGGCACAAGACAGGGATGCCCTCTCTCACCACTCCTCTTCAACATAGTGCTGGAAGTTCTGGCCAGAGCAATCAGGCAGGAGAAGGAAATAAAGGGTATTCAATTAGGAAAAGAGGAAGTCAAATTGTCCCTGTTTGCAGATGACATGATTGTATATCTAGAAAACCCTATTGTCTCAGCACCAAATCTCCTTAAGCTGATCAGCAACTTCAGCAAAGTCTCAGGATACAAAATCAATGTAAAAAATTACAAGCATTCTTGTACACCAATCACAGACAAACAGAGAGCCAAATCATGAGTGAACTCCCATTCACAATTGCTTCAAAGAGAATAAAATACCTAGGAATCCAACTTACAAGGGATGTGAAGGACCTCTTCAAGGAGAACTACAAACCACTGCTCAATGAAATAAAAGAGGATACAAACAAATGGAAGAACATTCCATGCTCATGGGTTGGAAGAATCAATATCGTGAAAATGGCCATACTGCCCAAGGTAATTTATAGACTCAATGCCATCCCCATCAAGCTACCAAGGACTTTCTTCACAGAATTGGAAAAAACTACTTTAAAGTTCATATGGAACCAAAAAAGAGCCCGCATCGCCAAGTCAATCCTAAGCCAAAAGAACAAAGCTGGAGGCATCACGCTACCTGACTTCAAACTATACTACAAGGCTACAGTAACCAAAACAGCATGGTACTGGTACCACAACAGAGACATAGATCAATGGAACAGAACAGAGCCCTCAGAAATGATGCCACATATCTACAACTATCTGATCTTTGACAAACCTGACAAAAACAAGAAATGGGGAAAGGATTCCCTATTTAATAAATGGTGCTGGGAGAACTGGCTAGCCATATGTAGAAAGCTGAAACTGGATCCCTTCCTTACACCTTATACAAAAATTAATTCAAGATGGATTAAAGACTTAAATGTTAGACCTAAAACCATTAAAATCCTACAAGAAAACCTAGGCAATACCATTCAGGACATAGGCGTGGGCAAGGACTTCATGTCTAAAACACCAAAAGCAATGGCAACAAAAGCCAAAATTGATAAATGGGATCTAATTAAACTAAAGAGCTTCTGCACAGCAAAAGAAACTACCATCAGAGTGAACAGGCAACCTACAGAATGGGAGAAAATTTTTGCAACCTACTCATCTGACAAAGGGCTAATATCCAGAATCTACAATGAACTCAAACAAATTTACAAGAAAAAAACAAACAACCCCATCAAAAAGTGGGCAAAGGACATGAACAGACACTTCTCAAAAGAAGACATTATGCAGCCAAAAAACACATGAAAAAATGCTCATCATCACTGGCCATCAGAGAAATGCAAATCGAAACCACAGTGAGATACCATCTCACACCAGTTAGAATGGCCATCATTAAAAAAGCAGGAAACAACAGGTGCTGGAGAGGATGTGGAGAAATAGGAACACTTTTACACTGTTGGTGGGACTGTAAACTAGTTCAACCATTGTGGAAGTCAGTGTGGCGATTCCTCAGGGATCTAGAATTAGAAATACCATTTGACCCAGCCATCCCATTACTGGGTATATACCCAAAGGACTATAAATCATGCTGCTATAAAGACACATGCACACATATGTTTATTGCGGCACTATTCACAATAGCAAAGAGTTGGAACCAACCCAAATGTCCAACAACGATAGACTGGATTAAGAAAATGTGGCACATATACACCATGGAATACTATGCAGCCATAAAAAATGATGAGTTCATGTCCTTTGTAGGGACATGGATGAAACTGGAAAACATCATTCTCAGTAAACTATCGTAAGGACAAAAAACCAAACACCGCATGTTCTCACTCATAGGTGGGAATTGAACAATGAGAACTCATGGACACAGGACGGGGAACATCACACTCCGGGGACTGTTGTGGGGTTGGGGGAGGGGGGAGGGACAGCATTAGGAGATATACCTAATGCTAAATGACGAGTTAATGGGTGCAGGAAATCAACATGGCACATGGGTACATATGTAACAAACCTGCACATTGTGCACATGTACCCTAAAACCTAAAATATAATAAAAAAAAAAAAAAACTATGAGAAAAAAAAAAAAGATGGCCACAAAAGAAACATGAACAAAATTGATTTAACAACATAACCACAAGGGATTATAAGATGTTAAACAAGCCACAAGTATAAAGGTTTGAGGGAATAATGGCTGGCAAGCTACACACAGTTCGTGCATGTTTTTCCAAGATCAACTCCACTGTTATTAACCATCTCATAAAGAATTATATGTACTGTGGTATCTACAGCTGATTATGCCATTCTTACTCTTTCTGGTAAAATAATTTATCAACTGCGTCCAAAATCATTCAGTAGAACATTTTTTTCATACACATTATATTACCTCTTTTCATGTATTTAAGTACATGCAGATTGATATCTTCATTTTAGTAATACTTTTTAATGTAACTTTTCATCTTTATTATTAGATCTTAGGATTTGTTGGACAAATAGTGTGATTTTCCTGGTAGCAAGACGTGGTCAACATGGTTCTTGGTTTGGTTCTTGGTCATCAGGAAGGCATTGATGGTGGGTGATGCAATGGCTTGTTAACTGAGCCCACAACTTTTTTATTGTATCTCTCTTATATGCCAGGCACTGTCTAGGCATTGGGTTTTGTTATAATAGGGATGCCTGTGTGAAAACAATGGTACACATGACATCAGGTCAATAGAAACACATTATCTGCTAAATCTAGATGATGTTAAAATTTTCTACTTCAGTGGTTGTTGACATCCAGAAGGCCTGCCTATAAATCCTGGCTCCTTCTGTGCTAAGCCAAGATTCAGGTAAACATAAAGTAGGGTGTTAGAGCAATTTCTAGACTAGAAAGCCTTCTAGAAAAATAATTTTTTAAATGGGCATAAGCCATTTGTATAGTCAATAGCTGGTCTAATGCACATAGGTACCTAGCTAAGGGGTGAGTGGGGCTGAAATCCAACACTTCTCTGCCTTCCAAGTCATGTAGCCTGGGACGGGGTTGGATCTTTCCAGAGAAAAAGACACCCTTAAGAAAACTGCATAATACAGATATATACATGAAGGCATTCTCTAAGTGCACAAGACACTGCCCTCTGCCCTCCCAGAGCTTTTTTCGGATTTGCAGAAAGATTCCTGACACGTTAGTAGTCTTGGCTTTGTGAGTTTGCTGAAGTTTGCAGTATGCTGAAGATAGTTGGCACTGGAGGTTAAGAATCAGAATGGAACCGCTGAGTCAAGATGAGAAAGTGGCTCCCACCTGCGGAAGCACATTGAATTCTACAAGCTTTCTCTGGGACCACCAGGTCCAGGTAAGTTTTGAAATACGCCATTGAAGCCACCACAAAGACACCCAATAGTAGGAGCTGGGGCACTGTTGAGAGACAGGACTAGCTGGATTTCCTAGTCCGACTAAGAATCCCTAAGCCTAGCTGGGAAGGTGACTGCATCCACCTTTAAACACGGGGCTTGCAACTTAGCTCACACCCAACCAATCAGGTAGTAAAGACAGCTCACTAAAATGCTAATTAGGCAAAAACAGAAGGTAAAGAAATAGCCAATCATCTATTGCCTGAGAGCACAGCAGGAGGGACAATGATCAGGATTTAAACCCAGGCGTTTGAGCTGGCAACAGCAACCCCCTTTGGGCCCCCTCCAATTGTATGGGAGCTCTGTTTTCACTCTATTAAATCTTGCAACTGCACACTCTTCTGGTCCGTGTTTGTTACGGCTCAAACTGAGCTTTCGCTCGCTGTCCACCACCGCTGTTCACCCCCGTCCCAGACCCGCCGTTGACTTCCCCCCTCTCAATCTGGCAGGGTGTCCACTGCGTTTCTGATCCAGTGAGGCACCCATTGCCACTCTGGATCAGGCTAAAGGCTTGCCATTGTTCCTGCACGGCTAAGTGCCAGGGTTTGTCCTAATTGAGCTGAACACTAGTCGCTGAGTTCCACGGTTCTCTTCCGTGACCCAGGGCTTCTAACAGAGCTATAACACTCACCACATGGCCCAAGGTTCTATTGCTTGGAATCCATGAGGCCAAAAACCCCAGGTCAGAGAATATGAGGCTTGCCGCCATCTTGGAAGCAGCCCGCCACCATCCTGGGAGCTCTAACAAGAAGGACCCCCCAGTAACACTGTGATGTCACAAGGAAATACAATAAGGAATGTCCTCAATAGGAACGTGTGTAAGGGCTTGCTGCTGCCACTTAGCATTGGCCTAGAATCTGGGACAAGGCAAAACCTGTGAATGGCAAGCTGACAGATCTCGCTGAGGAATGCTGTAGGAGGGCTGGGGGCCTGAGAAGGGTACTGAAAGCCCAGATCTTTCTCCAGAGTGTCTCAGACTTCCTTCAACAGCTGTGCGGCAGCTCTGACCCAATATAAAGAATTTATAAATTCTTTATTTATATTTATTATATTTATTTATATTTATATTTATATTTATAAATTTATTTATATTTATATTTATATTTATTTATATTTATATTTATTTATATTCTATATAACTTCAGTATTGTTCTAAGTTCTGCATCTCAGCACTCCAGCAACTCTGTGGAAAAGGGTAAAGCAAATTTCATGAGAATACATTCAGTTCCAATTTATCAGTATATAGTCTGGCCGCAAGTGCTTCTATAAATTCGTGTAGAAAACAATTCCATGTTCCAGCCCTGAAACACATACAAAATCTTTTCTTCTTCATTTATTTTTGAATACACATGCCGTAACTTCCTTTCTCACATACAACAGCTTTAAGAAGTAATCTGAAGTTTTAAATATTTCTTTCACATTTGCCTGATATGGTGCTAAAAGTCGCCAGTCATGGGTTCATACCATCGCTGGTTTGCTTTGCTGACTATCACAGAGAATGGCTGGATTCTACCCTGCCTATTCTCAGACACGAGGACACTAGGTAAGATAAAGTATCAATAGCAAAAAGAGCTCATTAGCAGCCCTGGGAAAACAGACTCAACAAGCATGCCTGGTAGGTGAGTACGCTGCTGCATAAGGGACAGTGTCATTCATTTTTTTCATTTCAATCAACAAACATGTTGAACTCCTCCTATGTGCTAAGCATAATCTCTGTCTCCACCAACACTATGCAATTTAACCTTCTAAGAAAAATGCCATTTCCCTGGATAACATCGTTATTTTGGACAAAACCTTTTAGGTCTCTTCCTTACAGAACAACAGGACATGCAACCCACTGTCAGAATGCCTTGTTTTCTACCAGCTAAAATCACCCTCTTGTAAAATGCCTTATGTGAATCAAAATCACTCTTCGACAAATTTTAAAATGCAATTACCAACATCACCTCAAGGTAGTCATTTAATCCCTGCATGCCTTAAATACTCTGCAAAACAGGAGGGTAATGCTGTTGTGAAGTCAACTGAGCTGAAATAAGAATGCTTCAGGGTAGGAGACTCTACTGTTGTTATTCTAAGTTAGAAATTCTATAGTAGCCTCACAGCTTCCCTCTATGTCTCCAGCACAGCTATAAAAAATTCTTTATGGATGGAAATGATTGCTGAGTAGAGTCTCTGGGGGAAGAGCTGTGGTTTGCTCTTCCGCCAAGCAATAGCAATATCAAGATGTCCCCACAAGGCATTAGCTCTTGAAGTGAGCAAGTTATGGTTCCCAGGGGCCTCCTGTACTTGATAGATGCTGTCAGTGTGAAGTTGTCTCCAGAGACCTCCCAGAGGTCTGAGAACATGGCAGGGTCAGTGTCTAACCTATTATGGACAGAATCTGTACTAGAAAGGCCCAAAAGCTATGTGCTTGGGCATGAGACATTCAGCTCATGCCGAATGAGCTGAATCATTGAAGGACTGATGTATCTCTTTGAGGAAAGCTAGCTTTCCTGCATTTCCTGCACCTCAGGTTTTAATTCAGGTGAATTGCTTCGCCATTTATAGCTCTGAGACCTTTGGGGCCAAACCTCATGAGTTCCGTTTTCCAAGTGCGGCCCACATTTCACCCCTGTCTTTGATAATCTGAACGTTAGAATTATACTCCAGATTAAACTCTGTTAATAATCCCAAATTCAGAGCACAACAAGGGCTAACATCAACTTTGATAATCATTTAATATTAAGTCAGGAAGTTTCATTACTGATATCATATGTGTATCAATTGCTACACACATGGCTTACCCTTTATTTCAGCTCTCTGAATATCTGCTGTGACAAATTTCATGTCATTGACACCTAAAATGAGAAAAAATAGTTTTTTAAATTCACTATACTGGGAATAATCTCTCAAACAAGCAATGAATGCATTTTATAGAAAATGAACCATATAAATACATACATATGTATAAAATTAGAAATTTAGTTTGTTTCTAGTTACTCTGTGTTGTTATATCCTATTCCTTAAAACATGGTTGAGAGACTTCTGGAACTGATTTCCTGACGCAAAAGTTGAGACCAACAGTTTGATAAGAACTACTACAGATAGTGTGAAATTTGCAGAATGCTGCAGGATGCTGAAAAGTCCCTCTGGCAAACAACATTTATCATCACTGAAGACAATTATGAGGCCATAAGCAAAAGACAATGCTCTAGAAACTACTGTTAAAAAAGCACACCTGTAAGCTGAAGTGGCTGCTACTACAGGCTCCCCAATTATGTGCGTCACTCCTGGCCCTTTCATTGCTAATCAGTCATCATATTCTGTTTTCTTGAGCTTACAAAAGACTTCACATCCATTTTCAATGCTGCATCCCAGGCAGTGGCTACTGGTTTATTTTAAGTGGCCAGAAAAACAAAACCCAGTTGTCATCTGATTCCTAGTCCTTTCTTATGTTGATTTTGAGTAGTTTTTCAATTGACACTTCTAGATAAATGAGAAACTTTGGGCATAGCACAGAGAAGAGCCAGGTGACCACGAAGAGTCTAAGGAGCCCCCATCGAGCTGGTGAGGACTCTGGGTGCAGTGTTGAACTGTGCTACAAGAAACTACACAATATTGACCGGTTCCAGAATGGAAGTATGGAAACACATTGGTGTCACTCCCCTCATCAGAAAACCAAAAGCAAATAGACAGTGTCATGATTAAAAATAGTAATAGCATAGAATGCAAGTATGAGGGTGAAACAGTTCCCAGGTCCATAGAGAAGTAAAAAGCTCTGAGCAGGTGGTGAGAGAACTGGGCTTTCATATCTGTGACATTTCTCCCCCTAATCTGTACAACACCATGTAAGAGAAAAATTTTCCCAGACTCATATTTTCTACACAGGAAAAAGTGAGATAGAGGTAAACAACCAGCTTCCCATCCATCTTGGTTTTCCTAGCAGGAGACCTATTCCTGCCTCAACCCATTGGAAGCATTGGGAGTGCCTGAAGGAGAAACATCCCTGAGGGCAACCAAAGACAAAGTGGGGAAGATGGGACTGTCATCCCAGCCTTGGAAACTCTGTGCTGTAACTTGGGCAGAGAAGACACCAAATCAGAGCAGCTGCTCACCAGCACCACACTGTGGGAGGTATGTTCCACAGTTTCCCTGGGCATGAACCCCTAGCCAGCCTTCCCACCACACTGCTGGGATAGCCCCTTTATGACCTCCTCAAGTCAGAATGGGCAGCACTCTAATCACTTACTAGAGTCAAGGCAAACCTGGGCCTATGGCACTCTCTAGTACCTATAAAGAGGCAGCAACCTAGCAGAAAATAAAAAAGAAAGAAATTCAACAGATAAATTATAAGGAATCTCTAAGCAAACATCTCCAATAAAAATCAAAACAAGCCAGGTAGAGAAGACTGGAAAAAAATAACTGATCCGTCAATACAAAGACATAGATGTAAATTCAGAATCCTGGAACTGAGAAATTCATTTACTAAACTGAAAAATTTATTAGAGGCTCTCAACAGCAGAATGACTCAAGAAGAGAAAAGAGTCAGTGAGCCTAAGACAGGCTATTTGAAAATACACAGTCAGAAGGGGGAAAAAAAAGGAACAAAAGTCATGAACAAGTTATAGAAAATAACTTCAAAAGACTAACTCTAAAAATTACTGGAAATCAACAGGAAGCTGAGCAAGAACAAGGAATAGAAAGCTTACTCAAAGAAATAACCACAGAAAATGTTCCAAAACTTGAGAAAGATACAGCTACTCGGGTACATGAAGGTCTGAGAACACCAAACAGGTTTGACCCAAATAAGACTACCACAAGGTATGTAATCAGGCTCTTAAACGCCAAGAGCAAAGAGACAATCCTAAAAGTAGTGAAAGAAAAGAAACAGATAAAATATAAAGGAACTCAAATTCATCTGGAAAAAGATGTCTCAACAGAAACTGTAAAGGCCAGGGGTACATGAGATGACATTTTCAAAATGTGGAAGAAAAAAATGGCAATCAAGAATTGTTTATCCAGCAAAGTATTCTTCAAGTATGAAGGAGCAGGTCTTTCCTAAACAAACAAAATCTTACAAGTGTTAAAAGCAAGGTCTTCCATCTAACACAAAACAAAAACAAAAACACTAGTGTGCAAAAAGAAGCATTTGAATGTATCAAATGGACTGTAAAAGTACATAGACAAACTCAGGATACTCAAACACTGTAAATGACATGTGAAATCCACTCATAATTCTAATATAAAGTTCAAAAGATAAATCTATCAAAACCAGTAATAGCTACAGCAACCTGTTAAGAGACAGGCAACAAAAACTAGCTAAATTGAGATAACAACAAAAAGTTAAAACACAGGGAGGGTTAAGTTAAAGTGTAGAAATTTTTTCTTCAGTATTTTTTTGAGTCTATACTTTCTATTGCAATCTAAGATAAGCTGCCATCTCTTTAAAATAACTTATTGTAAGATATTTGATGTAAGCTTCATGACAACCACAATGCAAAAACCTGTGATAGATACACTAAAAATAAAAAGCAATGGATTAAAATGTACTACCAGAGAAAATCACTCAATTGCAAAGGAAGATGATAAGAAAGAGAGAAAGGAAGAGAGGAGCTACAAAACAACCAGAAAACAAGCAAAAAACCCCCAAAAAACCAAGCAGTAGTAAGTCCTTATGTATCAATAATTACACTGAATGTAAATGGACTCAATTCTCCAGTTAAAAAAAAAACAGAGTGTCTGAATGAATAAATCAACAAGACCAAACTATGTAACTTACAAGAGATCTGCCTCACCTGATCATGCCACTGCACTCCAGCTAGGTGACAAAACAAGACCATGTTTCTAAAAAAAAAAAAAAAAAAAAAACTCACTTATAAAGACACACATAGACCGAAAAGTAAAGGGATGGAAACAGATATTCCATGCAAGTTGAAATAAAAAAAGAGCAGAAGTAACAATACTTTTATCTGATAAAATAGCAATATGTCAAAGACTATAAAAATAGACAAAGAAAGTCACTATACAAAAATAAAGGCGACAATTCAGCAAGAGGATATAACAATTCTAGATATCTATGCACCCAACACAGAACACCGAGGTATATAAAGCAAATAGTAATAGATCTAAGGGGAGAGACAGACTGCAATATAATAATAGTGGGGAACTTTAATGCCCGCTTCTTAGTGATAGACAGATCCTCTAGACAGAAGACCAACAAAGAAACATCGGAGTTAAATTACACACTAGACTAAATAGGCTAACTCACACCTACAGAACATTTTACCTAACAGCTGCTGCATACATATACTTTTCATTAGAACATGGAACATTCTCCAGAATAGACCATATCTTAGGCCACAAACAAGTCTCAACAAATTCATGAAAGTAGAAATCATATCAAGTATCATTTCTGATCACCATGGAATAAAACCAGAAATCAATAATAAGAGGAACTCTGGAAATTACACAAACACATAGAAATTAAACAATGTGTTCCTGAATAACCAATGGGTCAATGAAGAAATTAAGAAATGAATTAAAAACTTTATTGAAACAAATGAAAATAGAAATACAACAAACCAAAATCTTTGGGATAAAGCAGAGCAGTACAAAATAAATGCCTACATTCAAAAATGTAGAAAGATTTTAGGTAAACATCTAATGATACAACTCAAAGAATTAGAAATGCAGAAACAAACCAAATCTAAAATTAGTAGAATGAAAGAAATAATAAAGAGCAGAAATAAGTGAAATTGAGACTAATGAAAAAATACAGAAGACTGATAAAACAAAAAGTTTTTTGAAAAGATAAACAAAATCAATAAACTGTTAGCTACACTAAGAAAAAAGAGAAGACCCAAATAAACAAATAAATCAGAAACAAAAAACATAACTGAGACCACAGAAATATGACTAATCAATAGAAGCTCTTATGAACAATACACACCAATAATTAGAAATATACACCAATTAATTAGAAAATCTAGAAGACACAAATAAATTCTTGGACACGTACAACTTACCAAGATTGAACCATGAAGATATAGAAAATCTGAACTACCCAATAATGATTAATAAGATTGAAGTTGTACTAAAATATCTTCTATCAAAGCAAAGCCCAGGAACTGATAGTTTCACTGCTAAATTCTACCAAACATTTAAATAAGAATTATTACCACATCTTTTCAAACTCTTCAAAAAAAATAAAAAGGAAGGTATACTTCCAAACTAATTCTAAGATGCCAGCATTATCGTGATACATAACAAAACATACAAAGACACAACAAAAAAAGAAACTATAGGCCAATACCTCTAACGAACATAGATGCATAAATTTTCAACAAAATACTAGCAAACAAATTCAACAACACATTGTAAAGATCATTCACTATGATCAAGTGAGATTCACTGCAAGGATGCAAGGATGTTTCAACATACACAAATCAATAAATGTGATAGATCGCATTAACAGAACCAATAATAAAAAATGTATAATTTCAATCAATGCTGACAAACCCTTCGATATAATTCAATATGTCTTTATAATAAAAACCTTCAACACACTGAGCATAGAAAAAACAAACCTCAAAATAATAAAGGCCATATATGATAAACCCACAGCTATCATAATATTGAACAGGGAAAAACTGAAAGGCTTTCCTCTAAGATCTGGAACAAAACAGAGATGCCCACTTTCACTACTTTTATTAAACATAATACTAGAAGCCCTGGAGAGAGTAATTCAGCAAGAGAAAGAAGTAAATATCGCTCAAATTGGAAAGGAAAAGTCAAATTAGCCTTGTTCACAGTCAAGATGATTTTATACTTGGAAAAAACTAGACTCCACCCAAGGACTGTTAGAACTAATAAACAAATTCTGTAAAGTTGCAGGATACAAAGTCAACATATAAAAATCAGTAGCATTTATATTTGCAAACAGGGAACAATCTAAAAAAGAAATCAGGAAAGCAATCCCACTTACAATGGCTACAAATAATACCAAATACTCAGGAATTTATTTAACCAAAAATGTGAAAGATCTACATAGGGAAAACTATAAAACACTGATGAAAAAAATTGACAAGGACACAAAAACATGTAAAGATATTCCATGCTCATGTATTAATATTTTTCAAGTGTCAATACTACCTAAAGTAATTTACAGATTCAATGCAGTCTCTATCAAAATACCAATGACTTTCTTCTCAGAAAAGAAATAATAATCCTAAAATTTACATGGAACCATAAGACCCTGAATAGCAAAAGCAATCCTGAGCAGAAAGAACAAAGCTGGAGGCTTTACCGGACTTCAAATTATACTACAGAGCTATAGTCACTACCTGACTCCAAATTATACTACAGAGCTATAGTAACCAAAAAAGCACAGCGCTGTCATAAAAACAAACACATAGACTAATGGACTAGGATAGAGAATCAACATATAAATCCCTACATAACAATCAACTCATTCTTGACGAAGGCACCAAAAAACATACAATAGGAAAGGACAGTCTCTTCACTAAATTGTGTTGAAAAAACTGGGTAAGCACATGCAGAAGAATGAAGGTAGACCCTTATCTCTCACCATACAAACATTAAATCAAAATAGATTAAAGATGTAAATCTAAGACCTCAAACTGTGAAACTACTGGAAGAAAACATTGGGGAAACACTCCATTGTCTGGGAAATAAGTTTTGTGTAAGACCTCAGAAGCACAGGCAACCAAAGCAAACACAGACAAATGGGATCACATGAAGGTAAAAAGCTTTTGCGCAGCAAAGGAAACAATCACAAAAATGAAGAGACAATCTGATGAATGGGAGAAATATTTGCAAGCTGTCCATCTGTCAAAGGATGAATAACCAGAATATATAAGGAGCTCTAACAAATCAATGGCAATAAAGATCTGAACAGACATTTATCAAAAGAAGATACACAAAGAGCCAAAGGTATACAAAAAAATGCTCAATATCATTAGTCATCAGAGAAATGCAAATCAAAACCACAGTGACATATAATCTTACCCTAGTTAAAGTGACTCATATCTAAAAGGGAATAATAAATAGGGCGAGGATGTGAAGAAGGGGAACCCTCGTACACTGCTGGTAGGAATGTAAGTGAGTACTACAACTATGGAAAACTGTGTGGAGCTTCCTCAGAAAGTAAACATAGGATCCAGCAATCTCACTACTGGGTACGTTTCCAATAGAAAGGACATCAGTAAATCAAAGAGATACCTGCGTCCTCATGCTTATTGCCGCACTATTCACAATAGACAAAATAGGGAATCAACCAAGTGCCCAGCAATAGTAGAATAAAGAAAATGTCATGTATATACACAATGGAATGTTATTCAGCCATAAAGCGGAGTGAAATCTGTCATTTGCAGCGACATGGAAGGAACTGCAGGTCATTATGTTAAGTGAAGTAAGCCAAGCATAGAAAAACAAATATCACAAGCTCGCATTCATTTGTGGCAGCTAAGAAAGTATATCTCACGAAGATAGAGGGTAGATTGGTAGGTACCAGAGGTTGGGAAGCGTGGTGGGGAAGGGGAGTTAAATGGCTGATTAACAAGTACAAACATGCAGTTCGATCAGAGAAGTAAAACCTGGAGTTTGATCAGTAGGGTGGCAATAGTTATCAATGGTGTACTGCGCTTTTCAAAATACCTAGAAGAGAAAAATTCGAATGTTCCTCGCATAAAGAAAAGACAAATATTTAAGGTGCTGGATACCCCAATTTCCCTGGTTTCATCTTCACACATTATGTGAATGTATCAATTTATCACATGTATCCTGAAAATATGATTATCTATTAGGTATCAATTAAAAATTTTTTTAAAAACTGCACAGTATTGCCCCAAATGGCTCCATCCTGTATTCTGAGATTTCTGCTCCCCAAACTCTAATCAAACACAATTTGTGAAAGTTGAGCTTGACAAATGAGCTGCCAGAGATGCTTATGCATGCTCCATAAGGATGCCACATGTTTCTTCATTATCTATTTCATTCGAAGCCTGCTTTCCTTTTGATATCACTCTGATTTTGACCTTTCTACCCATAAATATGTTTTTCTTCAGGCTATCCCTTTATTTAAAACAAGCCTCCCTACTTTAAAGATCCTCTTTCCTCATCTTGGGTAACTTTCAGGGCATGACTTTTGTGGGTAGACATTGCTACACATTTTATTTCAAGATTCCAAGGTTTTAAAACTTATTAATTACCTTATGAATGTTCATCAGCTTCATATTAACCACTCATATCTGCATATGAGGGTTAAGTTCCAGGGGTATACAACATGCTGAAATATCTATAAACACTGCCTAATTATGCTTTTATGGTTTTGAGTTTATTTTGACTCTTGCCTTGGAGGCAGATTTTATATCATCTTCTTTTGGTAAAATTTCTATAGGGTAAAATGCAAAGAACCAAAATATTCAATTCAATAAATTTTGACAATTTACACAATCAAGTAACAAATACCCGAAAAATATACAAGATATCTCCATTTTCTCAGAAATTTCCATTATGTCTCCTTTTTGCCCTCTCACAAGCAGACACTGATTTAATTTCTGTCATTATAGATGAGTTTTGCATTTTTTTGAACTTGATGTAAAAACCATAAAATTCAATGCATTTTTATCTAGCTTCATTTACTTAGTACTTTTAAAATTCACTCGTGTTGTTGTACAGAACACAGCTCGTACTCTTTTATTGTTGAAAAATATTGATATCCATTCTTCTACTGAGAAATACCCGGGTTGTTTCAGTTTCTGGCTATTGTAAATAAAAATTCTAGCAAAATATTTGTGCAAGTTTTTGTGTATGTCTGTGTTGACATGTTTTTATTTCTCGAGTAAATACACAGCAGTGAAATTGTGACATGAGCTAGATCTATGTTTAACATTATAAGAAATGGCTGGCTGAATAGTTTCTAAAGTATAGCATTTTACACTCTCACCAGCAACACAGTAGAGTTTTAGTGCCATACATTTTTGCTAAAATTGAGTGTTGTCCATCCTCTGACTTTTACCTACTCTGGTTGTGTTAACATCTATTGGTATTACTCTTTGAGGGCATTAGTTAGCATAGGGAGTGTTGCATGGGAATCTAGCCCACTAAATTGGAAGACAATATTCAGAGCTTAACACATTCATAAATATTAATGAGAAAGGCAGAAGTGGTAGCAGAAATGTTGAAAAAAGTTTTTACATCCGTAAGTGAAAATGCCTGTGTGTCATGCCTTTATACCTGCCAAAATACTTGGTTATAGGGTAAAGCAGCCTCTACTGTTTCCCTCTCTTCTAACTGGGTAGAAGATTAAGAGAGAAAAAAGTTATTTAGAATAATACACAATATTTCCAGATGGATTTTACAAAGACAGAAGAACCTAATTCATGACTCGCATCTAAGATCTTGGAGATCTTATATTCTCTGTTATGGAATTTGCTGATCTTCTCCTCATCAAGTTCAGAGTAAATAACTGTTCTGAATTTAAAAAAAAATAAAATTAGGTAAATTCTTCGTGTCTTTTCTACAATTAGATTTAACTTTACTTAACTCACAAATATTGCACCTTATTACTTACATGCAACTTTTATCCCCACAGCTTTCATGTTAGATAGCAGTTTTCATACACAACAGGCTTTGGGGAGCCAGCTCTGATAGCTGCTTCCCACCTGCACCCCATCCTTCTTATCAGCCTTGAGATTAGTCAGGACTCCTGCTTTCCTGCTCAACTTTCTCAAGTATAGGTTTAGGAAGGATTAAGGCAGAAGCAAAGGTAACCATTACAGTCCTCCTCCCTGGGGCTCTTCTCTCAAATCTTCCCGAGTTGTCTGTCTCAGCAGTGGGGTTTCCTTCCGTTCTCTCATCAGAGACATTCTTGACTCCCAACATTTACCATTTTCTAGTCTCTTTTTATCAAAAATATTCCCCAAATATATATTTCTTAGTATTTCTTCATAGTATGCAGCATTTTCTTACTGTTCATAGTATATGTTAGAAATTCCTTGGACAAGCATAAAAAAGTTGTTCATTACCATCTCGCTCCAACTTCTTCTTTTCACTTTTTCCCGTTGTTCATGTGGGTAGAGTTCAGCCACACCAAATTATTCACCTGTCACCAAATAGAACCCACCCTTTCAGACCATGGTGCATTTCCATGAGAGATTCTTTCTACTCACAGTGCCTACAGTGCCTTTCTTCTCTCACCCTTCCTACAAGCCTGGCATATGCCTCCGCGCTCTTCTCCCATGCTAGCTGCACTGCAATGCCTCTCCCCTTGAGTGGGCCCACTTAGCTCATTGCTCCCTCTGCTCCCAAGCCCTCTCATTCACATACAACTTCCTATAGTCAATGTAGTTTAAATTCCAGCATCCTAGACTACCATCTCATTCAGTGGTTAGGCTCCAAACCGAATTGCATAAAGTGAAACATAAAGTGAAAATAATAGAAACACAAAAATAATGATGAGAATCCACTAGGGAACTTTCCCACCCGACTCTGCCACACTAACCCTCAGTTATTTAATACAGCAGATCTTCCTCCAATGCTGGCACGAATTGTTATTTTGTGAACTGAGTACCATTTCATGTCATTGGTTATACTCAGGACTTAATGAAAAGCTGCATAAACATTGTGTTTGTAAATCCAGTACTGACCTCATTTTGAGTCTTTGAAATGAAGAGTAGCAGGTGTCATGTTCCCTACTTAGACACAAGGAATCAGGTTTTAGAAACTCTACTAACTTGCCGTAACTTCACTCAGTTATTTATTGAGTCACAGAAATAGATTGTGAAGCCAAGGGTTTATATCTCAAGGCTTTTGTGCCAAACTATTTTTTGGTTCAAAACAATTAGAGGACTTGGACTTACAACAATGAAAATATTTATACACAAATAAGGCAAAAGTATAAATGCTAAAAAATTATGAAAACCCTCAAAGACCTTCAGTGTTGCTAATTTTTATTCAAATGTTGTAGGGAATTTGCGAAGGTACACATTTTCTACCTTTGAATTACAAGAAACATATAATTAACACCTTTATGGTAAAATAACTAAATACATGTTTGAAGAGAGAGATATGGAAGAAGCCTTCTTCTTACATGGTTACATCAAGATAGTTCTGACTTGGTTCTACTAATAAAGGGGACATGAAAAGCAGCAAAAGGAGAGAGACATTTCCTAATTCAACCGCAATTTCAACTTAATATTTTAAAATTTTCAAGTACTGAGCTTCTTGTTCATATTTCTATTTGTCTTTTATATCTGGCTTAAGCCACTGATTCTCCTTGAGAAGTAAGAACACATTTCTTTGAGAAGCTATGGGAAAGCAAACGATTGCTTGACCCCAAACACAAATATGAACTGTGTATTCCAAAGTTTAAATCTTCCAAGTAAAAGAATCATTGTGATTTAGTCAATAGCATCTTTTGAAAAGAGCTAAACGCTTCAGAATTTTCTCCAGAAGACACAGTCAGTATAACTTTAAATAGTTACCCAGTAGGAAAAGAACAGCATTTAATAACCACATAGAAGACACAGATACAGGATAAAGGAAAGATGGAATTCAATCTGATCAGCACCCAGGTGTGACAGCAGGGCCAAGAAATTATCAACTACAGGCAAGTGCAGTGCGACTGCAATACTAAGCGCTGATGCTGGAGGACACAGCGGGGCAATACTGAGATTGAAGAAAAGGAGGTAATTTACACTCTGTACAGAGATAAAACTCAGCCAAAGCATGCCATAGAGTTCCAGGAGTTTTTACTGAGAAGATTCATCACAAGCTAAGGAAGAAATCAGAACAGAAAAGGATGCTGAGAAAAGGGAACCACTTTCAAGGACAAAAGCTAAAAATAAAGAAAATGTCAATGCAGTCTCTGCATTGCAGCTGCCCTTCTAATTTCACTCCCATTTCTTGGAAGATCTTCCATGCTGACTGGATGTATTTACTTCCTGCCTGTAACTCCTATAGTATTTGTTGGAATTTCTCACTTGGTACTTCCCTTGCTATCTTTATGCATCATATCCTACTTATACCAGCCAAGTCGCTGGAAAGAAGGAAAGGTATTGTGTTTGTCTAATCACAATCACTTGGTCTAAAAGGTATTCGGGCCCTTTGTTTTGTGAGAAACTGAATACCTGTAGAAAAGTTTGAATCATTCTTGCTTATGGATATGGTGTAGGTATGGTGTAGGTCAGGGTTTTTTTTCTTTTTTTTTTTGAGACAGAATCTCACTCTGTTGCCCAGGCTGGAGTGCAGTGGTGTGATCTCAGCTCACTGCAACCTCTGCCTCCCAAGTTCAAGCTAGTCTCCTGCCTCAGCCTCCCTAGTAGCTGGGTCTACAGGCACCCACCACCACGCCTGGGTAATTTTTGTATTTTGAGTAGAGATGGGGTTTCACCATGTTGGCCAGGCTGGTCTCGAACTCCTGAGTAGGTCAGGTTTTTAAAGCCAAGTTCTAGAGCTAAAAGCGAATCTGCGTACTCCTACAGAGTCCACAGACAAGTCATGTAGTTGAGAAACCAGGTGACAAAGCCAAACAATGGGTAGGAATGAGATAAACCAGCGTTCACATTGGCACATGAAATGAACCTGAAAGTCCCAGGATTCCACAGAAGATGAAAATTCTCAAAATTAAGTTCAAACACACCCAAATTGGTAGATGTCAGAGTTGAAGAAAAGAAACACTGAACTTGGCCAGAAGAAAATCCAAAGCAGAGGCGAGAAGAGCCATGTGTCTTGCTGTGTCCCAAAATGTGATAAGTTTATATAGAAGCCATTTGTCTCTGCCAATTTTTTTTCTCTGGAATTCAAAGGTAGGGTTTTCCTCAACTGATTTGGCTGGAATGCACAGTGTCACACTGCCCAGATTTTACTCTCTGTTCATAGAGACGCACGTGTATTGAACGGATTAGACAGTATCATGACATTCATTATAAACCAAGTGGCTCTCTTTGAGGCTCTTCAGACACAGCTGTTCATCCACAGAGCCCCGCAGCCTTACACAGGCACACACACATTTGCGTGTGCCTAGGTGATGAACTTTATAGGTACAGCCTCTCTCCCTACGGGGCAGGAGAGGACAGAGTGAGTGGAAAGAAGGATTCACCTCCTGCATTCCACTTCACGTAGAGATTAGCTTGAAAACCAAGGGCTGTTCAGTCCTCCAGTCATTCATCTCCCATCATTCCTGTGACCTCCATAAAATCACACTTACATTTCAAGATCAGTTTTTACCAACTTTGTGCTTGGATATGAAGTCAATAGCTGATACACCCATCTACTTCTGCACTTTACAAGTCTTAAGAACAGCTGTGGATTCCATTTCTTTCTATTCCTGGTATTGGTAAATCATCAGTTTCATCTTCATACCTGACTGAGAGAACTTGCCATGGCAAGTTTCCCTGGCTGAGCTCACAGAGCGCTAGCAAACGTCCTCCTCTGATCTGGGTTTATCACCACCCAACACCAATTTCTGGTGCTAAACTTCTCAGCTCACTACTTCCCCATCCCGTCCTCACAAAAACCTTTCACTAGTAGAAGCTCCACTTTATTTTGCCATATTTCTCAATATCTTGTCCTTTTCATTTCCATATCCTGCACTTATTTGGATATACATATTTGGAGATTTATCTGTTTTGTTCAACACCTGCTAAGACGTTTTTCATGATTAGCCCATAATGTAGCTCATATTTTGGCAAGGTTGAAGAGTTCTTCTAAGAATGTTGTATCTTTCCTTGCATTCTTGTACTTTATCTTGGCTCTTAGTCATGCCTAACATGTGTATTTTCTCAGCCTAAAACAAAGCTTCTATGTAACCCATAATCATTAACTGGGTTAACAATTCTGCCCCAGATCGCCTATTGTGTTTCTCCTTAGTGAAGATTTGAAAGCTTTACATCTATAAGTCTCTTTAGTTTTTTTTTGATGATGATTTCTGTAAATTATACACACTTTATTTCGATGAAAAAGTGCAAATGATTAGAAAGACAAGTAGCTGGGTAGGCCCACCGGTAGGCCATGGCCACGTTGGTGGAATGTATTTGAGGAGTGTGTTTATGAACGGCTCTGTGCATGTGTGCATTTCAGGAAGGAGACTGGTGCAGCTTGTATATATGCAGAGCTGTATATTGTGTCTACAGTTGATACATTTCTCCTTACATTCACCAGCTGTGCTGTGATCCCTGCCGGAACTCCAGGTAACTATATTCTTCAGAGAAATTTCCAAGGTTCAAGGTTGCAGAGTTTATAAACTATATCATCCAATCACCTATTTTGTGAGTAGTCTAGTTTTTGCCAAGTTTTATAACATTTATAAATATATAATTACTTTTATTTATTTATTTTTTTTTGAGATGGAGTCTCAGTCTGTTGCCCAAGCTGAAGTGCAGTGGCGCGATCTCGGCTCACTGCAACCTCTGCCTCCCAGGTTCACACCATTCTCCTGCCTCAGCCTCCCGAGTAGCTGGGACTAGAGGTACCCGCCACCACGCCCGGCTAATTTTTTGTAATTTTAGTAGAGACGGGGTTTCACCGTGTTAGCCAGGCTGGCCTCGAACTCCTGACCTTGTGATCTGCTCGCCTCGGCCTCCCAAAGTGCTGGGATTACAGGCGTAAGCCACTGCACCCAGCCAATTACTTTTCATTAATATATAAGTATGATTATGTAAATAAATATGGCATATAAACAGAATATAATGTATCAAAGAGAGCCTATAAACACAGATACATGAATAATGACCCTCCCAATGTGTGAGGCTGCCAGTGTGTAAGCCTTTTCTGAATGTCCAGACCAAGCATTAAATTTACATCAAAATTAAAATATATGAATACTCATATAAATAATCTAAACACACATAAATACATGTTTATATATGAACACTTACATACACACACTTATATGCCTGCAAATGAGTGCAAAACTGTGTTCCTTTGCCTACAATGACTACAGTTTTTTTTTTTTTTTTTTTTTTTGAGACGGAGTCTCGCTCTGTTGCCCAAGCTGGAGTGCGGTGACGTGATTTCAGCTCACTGCAAGCTCCACCTCCCACGTTCTCGCCATTTTCCTGCCTCAGCCTCCCGAGTAGCTGGGACTACAGGTGCACGCCGCCATGCCTGGCTAATTTTTTGTATTTTTAGTAGAGATGGGGTTTCAGTGTGTTAGCTAGGATGGTCTTGATCTCCTGACCTCGTGATCCACCTGCCTCAGCCTCCCAAAGTGCTGGGATTACAGGCGGGAGCCACTGTACCCAGCCGACTACAGTTTTTTTAAAAAGATGTATTTTTAAGCACGACATTTATTAATTTATAAATTGTGCATCTCATTTAAGATTCTGATATCAGGGTTTTGAATGTTAACAGGCCGTCATTGCCTGACAGAAATATAATTTACTATAATTCAATTTTATTTTTACAAACATCTCTTGTTGATAGTTGATTATGCTTCTGTGAAGAGATTTTAGAATCTGATTCTGTAAACCTGAGGTATCGTGTTTTATTATTGGCCCACAATATCTTTAAAGAAACACAGCTTATAAGCAGCTTATTCAATTAAAATAAACTTTCACTTTGTTCCCTACCTGCTTCAGTGAGCACATTTGAGTCTTTTGTATAACACAACAACAAGGATCATAATTTTCACCATATCTGGCTTTCTTCAAAGGTCTTTTTGTTCAGTCATTTATCTTTCCAAAGACCTGGACACTCATAAGTATCCTAATTATTAAAAACAAAACTATTAATAGTTTTCTTTATTAAGGGTACACCAGGTCAATTACAGAGCAAATCACTTTTATCTAAAAAAACACAAGTTTTCTGAAAGTAATAAATCTGCAGATAACTTTTAGAGAGATGAGGAGTTGATACAAAAAAATGACTTCTGAAATTTAAAATAACTAATTTGAAACACATTGCTAAATTACTCCTCCCAAAATGAAGACTCCTGAAATTTAAATAATTGCTTTAATGGAGATGAGTAGTAAATGCCAAAGTGAGATGAGAAGTCTATTTTTAACGACTCTAACCTGTCGGAGATTACATACTAGAAGCACATATTTTGCCTTTGATTGCTGCAGACACAGGCATCCTTTTGAGACCTTTAACAATTCACACTGACTTTCACTTTTCCAGATAAACATATGCAAAACATTTGCTGCAGCAAACCTTGAGATCACGCTAAAACATATAAATCAAACTATTAACACATACCAAGTCATCGTATTTTCCCCTTTTAAGAATTAGTCGCAGTAGCCTTTTAGCTATAAACTGTGTTATCCTAAAGTTTCACATGGAAAGGAATCAAGAGACCAAGTTTTCCTAAGATTTCAGATGATCCTGTAGCAGAACTGTATAGATTCAAGCCAGTGACCGTTATTATTAAAAATAACGTATCTTTAGTTAGAGTTAACATGACTAACAAATCATCCAAAGTGTAATGGCTTAAAATAATGACCAAATTTATTTTTCTCACAAATTCTCAGTTTGGGAGGGGCTCAGGGGGATTGCTTGGCTCTGCTCCGCGTGGCGTTGGGTGGAGCTTCTCAGAGTCTGGGGCTGTCATCATTTACCAGCTCGTTATCTCATCTGTCTAGCACTTGGCTCTTGGTGTGGCAGGGACCTTATCTGGTGCTGTTGGTCAGAACACCCATACATGACCTCTCCCTGTGGCCTGGACATTCCTGCAACATAGTGCCTGGCCTTCAAGAGCAAGTGGGAGAAAGAAAGAGCTGGGCAAAGCGGCGTTGGTTTTATGACTTAGCTACAGAAATCACAAAGCATGAGATGTGCCAAAGCAGTCATAATTCCCACCCAGATTCAAGGGGAGGAAAACAGACCTCAGCTCTTCACAGGACAGGTGTTTGTCATATTATAAGAAGAACATGTGGGGTAGGTTATCAATGTGGATGTGAGTATTTGTGTTTGTGTGTGTGTCCATGCACATGTAGGCACACACAGACACATATGTGAAAACATTTCAGGGATGCAATTTGTCACTCTTGGCCTCATTTCAATTCCAGTGGAAATATAAGATTTTAATACCTTGTGGAAACTGCCGGAACTCTCTTCAAGAAGCTGATCTTACTCCAAGAGCAATTGAACAAGTTGGGTATGCACTACCAGCGAGAACCCCTCCATAAACCCTTAGATTCTATCAGTACTGAAGAAGGAAACTCCAGTTAAGAGTGGGAGAGTACCACACCATGAAAGCAGAATAGTAAAAAGCTGTTGTTCCTGCCAGCCCAGCATCCTTTTTTTTCAAATACGTATCTATTTACTTTTGAGGAAGCTGTGGCTTCCACAGGGATTTATGATATCTCTTGGTTCTTGTGATTTTTACTGATACATGCCCAACCAAAAAGATTATTTCATCCCCCATGGCCTTAGTGATGGACTTAGCAAAAAGTTACAGCCAATGTTTATTATTATTGGGAGTTTTGCCCAAATTTGGGAAAAATATAAACATTTCTATTGCAGCAATCAAGTAAGATATAAGCCTGTGTTGCTACTGAAATAAATGCACACAGAAAATAGCAAAGATGAACAGCAACAGGCACCTTATGCATCATTTGAGCCTTTAGAAATAGCAAAGGTAACCTTCTAGTAATGTGGGCAAATTTACCCCTTTTTGCTTACTTCTCTGTTTATTAACTCAGTCAATTGGGTTTCTGTCAGTTACAATTGAGGACCCCAAATAAATACTATGTGGGTGTTAAGAAGTTTAAAGAAAACAGATGTTTTCACAGTGGAAATAGAATTAATTGCATTCCACAAACAGCAAAATAGCAAAAAGGCAGATGCAAGTCCAGCCATGTCAATGACTACATTAGATGTAAATAGAATCACTTCAATCAAAAGGCAGATATTGTCAGATATCATCTGACAGTAACATCCTTTATTGGCATATAACAGATAACATCTACAATTAAGGCAGATAACATCTACAATTAAGAACCTCTCTATTTATTTTAGCTAGACAACCTACAGAATAGAAGAAAATTTTTTCAATCTATCCATCTGACAAAGGGCTAATATACAGAATCTACAAGGAACTTAAACAAATTTAGTTCCTTGTTTAAAGAACAAACAACCCCATGAAAAAGTGGGCAAAGGATACAAACAGATACTTCTCATAAGAAGACATGTATGTGGCCAACAAACATATGAAAAAAAGCTCATCATCACTGGTGATTAGAGAAATGCAAGTCAAAACCACAATGAGATACCATCTCACACCAGTTAGAATGGCAATCATTAAAAAGTCAGGAAACAACAGATGCTGGAGAAGATGTAGGGGAAGAGGACCGCTTTTACACTGTAAGTGGGAGTGTAAATTAGTTCAACCATTGTGGAAGACAGTGTGGAAATTCCTCAAGGATCTAGAACTAGAAATCCCATTTGACCCAGCAATCCCATTACTGGGTATATACCCAAAGGATTACAAATCATTCTACTATAAAGACACATGCATACGTGTGTTTATTGCAGCACTATTCACAACAGCAAAGACTTAGAACCAACCAAATGCCCATCAATGATAGACTGGATAAAGAAAATGTGACACATATACACCATGGAATACTATGCAGCCAGAAAAAAGGATGAGTTCATGTCCCTTTCAGGAACATGGATGAAGCCAGAAACCATCACTGTCAGCAAACTAACACAGGAACAGAAAACCAAACACTGCATGGGAACATCACACACTGGGGCCTGTCGGGGTGTAGGGGGCAAGGGGAGGAATAGCATTAGGAGCAATACCTAATATAGATGATGGGTTGATGGGTGCAGCAAACCACCATGGCACATGTATACCTATGTAACAAACCTGAACGTTCTGCACATGTATCCCAGAACTTAAAGTATAATTTTTAAAAAGGAAAGAAAGAAGAGCAAATTAAATCCAAAGCAAGAATAAAGAATTAATAAAGATTATACAGAAGAAAAAAACATAATAAATCAATAAAATCAAAAGTTGTATGTTTAAAATATCCACAAAATTGATAGACATTTTGTAAACTAACAAAAAAGAGACGTCTCGAATTAACTAATTCAGAAATGAAAGACTGGATGCTACTACTGATGTCACAGAAATTAAAAGGAATAATATGAAAAACTGTATCCAGACAAATTAGATAACTTAAATGAAATGAACAAATTCCTAGAAAGACACAAGTTGCTAGGACTAACTCAAGAAGAAATAGAAAATACGAATAGAACTAGAACTATAAAACATAAAGAAATTCAGTTAAGATTTAAAATTTTTCCTAAAAAGAAAACTCCAGGCCTGTCACAGAAGAATTCAATCAAACATTTAAGAAACAGTACCAATCTTTCGCAAACTCCTCCAGAAAACACAAGTAGAGAGAACACTTCTTAACTGATTCTATGAGTCTCATATTTAATAACAAAAACAAATGGCATCACAAGGAAAGAAAACTACAGGCAAAGATCTCTCATAAAGGTCAATGCAAAAATTCATGACAAAATACTAGCAAGCCAAATTTAGTAAAATATTAAAGAATTATACGTCATGACCAAGAGTGATTTATATTAGAAATGTGATTTTTATTTGAATTAAAATTTAGAAATTCAATTAACTTAAGACACTATATTAATAAAACTAAGGGCATAATCCAAATGATCATCTTGATAGATGCAAAATCATTTTACAAAGTCTAACACATATTCCATATAAATCCAACACCCATTCATTGTCAAATCTCTCAACAAGCTAGAAGTAGAAGGGAAATATTTCAATATGATAAAGGACAGTCAAAAAACCTTCAACTAGCATCATACTTCATGGTAAAAGAATTGATGTGTCAGCCCTAAAATTAGAAAGAAGGCCAGCACACTGACTTGCCACTTTTATTGAACATTGTACTTACTAGAAGTTCAATGGGTACAAAAAGGCAATTGAAGGAAGTAAGGGCCATTCAGACCATGAGGAAAATCATCAAAGTGTTTTTATTCCCAGACAATATGATCCTCTAGGTAGAAAAACCTAAGCAATTTACAAAAATGCTACAGAAAATAATAAATAGGTTTAGCAAGTTAGGTGGATTCAAGCAGTATACCAATGTCAACAAATGTCTATATATTACCAATACATAACATAAAAACAAAATTAATGTACAAATCCATTCCTAATGGCATAAAAAAGTAATATAAGTAGTATAAGATTTGTATCTGAAAAATACAAATCATTGCTGGGAGAAATGAAAGAACATTTTTAAAAAGAGAAACACCTTACCACAGCCAGAATGTCCATTATTCAAAAGTCAAAACAAACCAAAACAGCATATTGGGTTGGATGTGGCGAGAAGGGAACGATTATACTCTACTGATGGGGATGGAAATCGGTACAACCCCTATGGAATATAGTAAGGAGATTTCTCAAAAAACTGAAAGTAGATTCACCACTGAATCCAGCAATCCCATTGGTGGGTATCTAGCCAAAGAAAAAGCAGTCATGATATAAAAACAACAACAACAACAACAACAACAAAAACCCACACACACCTGCCTGTGTAGATTTATTGCAGGATAATCCAAAATTGCCAAAATATGGAGCCAGTCTAAGCGCCCACGAACTGATGAGTGGATAGAGAAAACGTGGTAGAAGTACACCATAAAATACTATTGAGCCATTTAAAAAAAGAACAAAATAATGTCTTCTGCAGCAACTTGGATGGAGCTGGAGGCCATTATTCTAAGTGAAGTAACTCAGGAATGGAAAACCAAATACTGCATGTTCTCACTTGTAAGTGGGAGCTCTGCTCTGGGTACATAAAGGCATACCCAGTGTTCTAATGGACACTGAAGACTCAGAAGGGAAAGTGGGAGGGGGTGATGGATTTTTTAAAAACCTACATATTGGGTACAATGTACGCTACTCAGGTGACAGATGCACTAAAATCTCAGACTTCCCCACTATACAACTTATCCATTTAACCAAAAACCACTTGCACCCTATTCATAGTTTGGAAAACTCCATATTGTGAAGGTGACACTTTATTCAAAAATTGATCTATAGATTCAACACAATCCCTTATTAAAGTCCCTGCAGGGTTTTTGTTTTTGCTTCTGCTTTTGTTTTTGCAGAAATTTACAAGAAGAGTCTAAAATGTACATGGGAAGGCCATCAATTTTCTAAAAGACTACCCTTTCTCTCTTATACCTTAAGTATACATCTATAGATCAATGTCTAGAAACAAATCTTTCCATTTATATTTAATTTATGACAAAGATGCCAAGGCAATTTAAGGTGGAAAGGCCAGTCTTTTAGAAAACTGATGCTGAGACAATTGAATATTCACATACAAAAATATGAGTTTATACCCTTACTTCACATGAACTCAAAGTGGATCACAGACCTAAATGTAAGTATTAAACTATAGAACTTTTAGAAAAACACCTAGGTGGAAATCTTTGTAACTCTAGGTGAGGTCAAGAATTCCAAGATATGATGCCAGGTGCAGTGTCATGCCTCTAATCCCAGCACTTCGGGAGGCCAAGGCGGGTGGATCACTTGAGCTCAGGAGTTCAAGACAAGCCTGAGCAATATGGCAAGACTATGTCCCTTAAAAAAAAAAAAAGAATTCTTTTTTTGACACCAAAAGCATAACCAATAAATGGAAAAAAAATTGGATTTTATCAAAACTTAAAATGATTATACATCAAAGGACACTATTAAAAGACACTATCCAGAAAACAAAAGGAAAAGCCACAGATTAAGATGAATTATTTGCAAATTATATTTCAGATAAAATATATTTTTTCTGGAATTTATTATAACTTTTACAATTCAACAATAAGAACACAAAAGTCCCAATGGGAAAATGGGCCAAAAATGTGAACAGACACTACCAAAAATGGTATATGAATTACTAATAAATAAAAATATTCTCAATATAATTTGTTATTTGGGACATGAAAATTAAAACCACAATGACATCCTGATTAACATGAAGGAAAGTAGCTATAATAAAAGTGATAAACAATGACAAATGTTAGAGTGAGGGTATGTAGAAACAGTCATCTTCATGCATTGCAGGTGGGAATGTAAAAATGGCGCTGCCATTTTGTAAACAGTTTGACAGTTTTATAAAAAGTTAAATATAGGCCAAGTGTGTTGGCTCATGCCTGTAATCCTAGCACTTTGGGAGGCCGAGGCAGGTGGATTGTCTGAGCTCAGGAGTTTGAGACCAGCCTGGGCAACACAGTGAAACCCCTTCTGTACTAAAATACAAAAAATTAGCCAGGCATGGTGGCGTGGGCCTGTAATCCTAGCTACTTGGGAGGCTGAGACAGGAGAATAGCTTGAACCTAGTAGGTGGAGGCTGCAGTGAGCTGAGATTGTGCCATTGCACTCCAGCCTGGGGATCAGAGCGAGACTCCATCTCAAAAAAAAAAAAAAAAAAAAAAAAAACAGTTTAAATATAAATTTATCACAGGACCAAGCAATTCCACTCCTAGGAATTTACCCAAGACAAATGAAAATACATGTCCACACAAAGGTTGTATTCAAATATTATAGCATTATTCTTAATAACCAGAACACGAAAACAATTCATATGCCCATCAACTAATGAATGAACAAAATATGTATATTCATGCCACAAAAATTTTGCAATAAAAAAAGAAGTACTGACACATGCTATCACACAGATGAATCTCAAAAACATTATGCTAAATTAGAGAAGCCAGATGCAAAAGCCCACATATCCCATGATTCAATTTAATGAAAGTCCAGAGGGTTCCATCCCTGGAGTCAGAAAGTAGCTAGTGGGATGTGGGTAGGACTAGGGATTGCACACACCACCAAGAAGAATTTTGGGGGAGTAATAATGAAGATGTGGTAAAATTTGATTTGGGTAATGGCTGCACAACTCTTTAATTTTATTAAAAATAAGTGCCTTATAAAATTAAAATGTTGAATTTTATAATACATATATTAAAACATATATACAGTACCTCAATAAGTGCTTCAAAAAATTTTGTAACAAGTTAACCTAAGTATATTCAAGTACCAAAAAATAAATAAAATGATAGGACATACACTATATTTTGCCCATTGAGAAGAAAACACCAAGGGAAAGCCTTAAGAAAACAGTGCCTCTGTGAGATGCATGACTTACTTTGTCTTCTGTGTAAAAATTAATTAGAAACATACTCTAGCAAACCTATTTGACTACTTACAATGATGTTATTAAAATGGCAAACTAGTTTTTCTCTATTAGAAGAGAAATTGTTTTATAATATTTTGCTTAAATCATTCCAAACATTTCAAATCTGTTGTGGTTTTGACATTATTTCCCTCAAGTGTTTAATTTCTTCTGAGAGTTTAATTGCTAATGTAATAATTTTAAATATAGTGAGATACTTTATATAGCATATAATTAAAGTATGTAAATTGTGAACTGAATTTCACATAGCCAGAATTACCATAACACTACATATTCTCTTTTATATTTTATAAATTTACAACTTACAAAACACTTATACAATTTACTGATCACTTACTTTGCATCAGAAAAAATTCTAGTCTTTGAAGATTCATTAAGAATAAAATAAACAATAACGTATAAATTTGTGAAGCCTAATTCTAGAAGATGATTTATTTCATGTTCTTTTCAAAAGTTACCTGTAAGAATTTGTTGTCTTAAGTGGCCAATTGATGAAATGATAAAATTTTTTTAAAAATTTATTTGCCTCATTTCTGTATTCAGAACCACATGCAAATCTGTTTCTACTGTACGATTATTATTTTTTAAACCATTAAATTCAATGCCATGTAGGTCACTATGAAGACATTTGTGGAAAAATCACACGTGCATTTTTGTCAGTCTCATAACAAGGTGTATTAGTCTGTTTTCACACTGCTAATAAAGACGATCCAAGACTGGGTAATTTATAAAGGAGAGAGGTTTAATGGACTCATAGTTCCACATGGCTGGGGAGGCAAAGGAGGATGTCACAATCATGGCGGAAGGCAAAGGAGGAGCAAAGGCACATCTTACATGTCAGCAAGCAAGAGAGTGTGTGCAGAGCAATTGCCCTTTATAAAACCATCAGATCTTGTGAGACTTACTATCAAGAGAAAAGCATAGAAAAAACCCACCCCCATGATTCAATTACTTCCCCGAGGATCCCTCCCACAACACATGAGGATTATGGGAGATACAATTCAAGATGAGATTTGGATGGAGACACAGACAAACCATATCACAAGAGTTCACAGGATATTACTATCTAATTTCTGGTGAGTTGAGGACACTATTTTTCAATCTGTGTGAGGGATCTTTACATGAACTCCACAAGTTTAGTTGATGTTTGCCATATACGTGAATTTAAGTGTCTGCAGCCTATAGTCTTTCAAACAGAAGCATTACTATGTCACTTCAAGTGTGACAGACATTAGGGACATGACAATGCTGTGTCCTGAGACAAGACAGAAAAGCTATCCTTTAAAGTTATAGGATACAGTATAACGCGACTAAGGATTTCTATGAAGACGGAGAAGTGAGCACTTCTGGAAAAACCTGGAGTCACTAGTGAGATTGAGGGATGGCAAGCAAGGGGAGAATATCTGGAATTCCTTAAAAGAAATCTTTGAGTCATCAAGAAAGGACAATTAGCCAACAACACTGGAGAAATATCTTAGCAGATGGGGCAGCAGAAATATACACATACGCAGAAAGTGATGAGTAGCCCATGAGTAATAGATGATTAACATCAAGTCTCTACCTGCAAGAGTTTAACAAACAAAAATTGGTAAAAAAATTATCAACAAAGTACTGTATGTATGAATATGATATAAGATGTTCAGGATTGTCTATCTCTACAACAATTTTTATTTGCTACTAAAGAATGTAGCCTTTGTAAACTTAAAATAAAAATTCATATTTTGTTTCCAAATAGCTGAAAATAATATTTAATAGCAAAAAGTAATTTTTAACTAGACCATTTAATTATTATCTTTACTCAACTGCTTATTTTACCATTAAAAAGAATAGTAAAAATCAAGACAATCTCCAGAATTTTGAAAAAGCAGGCTTTTTTCTGGAAAAAAAATTGTAAAGTCTTGTTTCTCAGTGCTGTAAGAGTACCTATTACAATACATCGTCATAACACAGAACACATACTTTAAAACTTCACTGCCATTTTAGTAGATGGAAATATTACCACTGTGTTGCTTTAATATTATCTCTTTGATGATCATAAATGAAAGCTTTTTCATATGGTATTAGCCATACGACTTTCGTCCATGTTTGATATCTCTATTCATATCCTCTACCAATGACTCACTTGGAGTCTTAATGGTTTTTTATTCCATTTGTGAGATGTTGTTTACACCCGTGTTTTGGAAAGGGGTGTAAAGTTTGAATGAACACTTCATGTTTTGAATTTATTAATCATTCCCCCAAATTTATGCCAGTTTATTTGACTTTTAATTTTATTGTTTTGCAAACTACCCAAAGTTTATTTTAACTGCGTAGTAGATACGGAGAGACAGTAGAGCATGATGGTTAAGAAAGTGTATTCTACATGGGACAGTAAAATCCTCTCCGCCCTTTACCTTTGACCCAGGCCCTCTACTCCTAATGAGTGATAAGAAAACAGCTAGAAAATCAGGGAGAAGGCAAACTATTCCCCAAGCCACTACAAATACCATTTCTGACATCTTATATCAGCTGCACGATGGTATTAGTCTGTTTTCAAGTTGCTGATAAAAACATACCAGAGACTGGGTAATTTATAAAGAAAAAGAGGTTTAATGGACTCAGTTCCACATGTCTGGGGAGGCCTTCGAATCATGGCAGAAGGTGAAAGGCACATCTTGCATGGTGGCAGGCAAAAAGGGAGTGAGAACCAAGGGAAAGGGGCTTCCCCTTATAAAACCAACAGATCTCCTGAGACTTATTCACTACTATGAGAACAGCATGGGGGAAACAACCACCATGATTCAATTATCTCCCATCAGGTCCCTCCCACAACATGTGGGAATTATGGGAGCCACAATTCAAGATGAGATTTGGGTGGGGGCACAGCCAAACCATAGAAAGGATTTTGCCCGAGAACTAGATGTGAATAGAAATTTTAATTCACAATCATGTTTGAACCATGATTATTACACAGCATTGAACTGCATAATTACTGAACTAAAACTGTGTTTGCAATGCACAGGTCGCCATACCATGGGATACTACTCAGCACTGAAAATTGATGAGCATGCAGTAGTATGGATGATTCTCACATGAAAGAACTGTGGAATCCTAATTAGGGAAGAGGAGTAAGGCTGGAGGGACCAAGAGAAAGCAAAAAGAGAAAGCAGATAACTCAGAAGTTTGCCTTTCTTCCTGGTCCAGGACACATAGTCCTCCTGTGCAAATAACTTACAATCTTTCTGTGCTCAGCCATCACCAGACCCTTGGCTGATAGAGAATGACAAGTTAGCTTACTACAACTTTGGTGTTGTCAGTACTACGCAAAGCCCTCTTCAGCACACAGCAGAAGCACCATCCTATAAAACCTCACAGCAAACCTTTGTCTCTTGGCAGTTAGATCCTTTCTCGCCAATTTCCCCATTGCTCCCTTGCAACATATTTCCCTATGTTCTCTAATAATCTGCCTTTCTTTAGTTGCAACTATCTTGGTAAATTCTACTTACTCCCAAACCACTGGCCCCAGGTAGTTGCTGATGGCCTGCAGCAGAAGCCAGATTCCAAAAGCTACACACTGTATGAATATAGCTACAGAAGATATCTTGGCAAAGGCCAAATTATGGAGCTGAGAAACCAAACAGTGATTATCAGGGGCTGGGAATGGAGACAGAGGTGGCCTGCAAAGATGTAAGATGAAAATTTGGGGTGGTGATGAAACTGTTCTATATTTTGGTCTTGGTAGTGGTTACATGACTATACACATTTTTTAAGATTAACAGAATTGTATACTACAAAGCATGAATTTCACCACAGGTAAATTATACCTCAATATACAAAAGAAAAAGAAGTTTGGTAGAGTTATACAGGATAAAAATTGATATGACCAGTGAGGAAACGAAAAAATAACAGTCTCTGACATTCAGAAGCTGGCTTGGCCCACAAAGCCATTCTTCTATTAAACACAAAAAATGTCACAGAACAATACCTTCAGACATGGCTACTCTAAGACTCTAAAATAAGACAAAGTAAAGCTACTGCATAATTTTAAGAATGAGATCACTGTGCCACCCATAATACCAACCATTCCTCTCTACCAATTCATTTAAGTGACTGCTACTACTTCACCAATTATGTTTAGCCTCACTCTATTCTGCCTTCTTATAGATAAGGTTTACAATTGAGATAACCAATCAAAAACTTTGAGAGTCACAGACAACCACCCCTAGACACTGCCATGGGGCTGGAGCCTAAAAGTGCTCCCCATGGCCTCCGCACCTGCCCGTCTGCATGCTTCCACTAGGGGTTTGAACAGCAAGGTGACCGAAGGAGCGAGCCACACCCGTCACATGTGCTGTGATGGGGATGAGGAAACCTTCTGTTTCAATAGTAAGCAGCTATGTTGTGGTAAAATACCATTTCACAATTCTACCTGAAACTGAGATGAACAATAATACAAAAGAATATTCAAAAGAAATTAAACAGCCTTAAGGCAAGCTCCATTTAGGTGTGAAAGAGAAACACAAAACATTTAGCAACTGGCCACAATGTTCTTTTAACCTCTTATAATTTTTAGGTCTTTTATTGTTTAAGTTAACTGTATAGTGGAAGAAAAAGTTATTTTTCCTCTCCCTTCTTGCAGGAGCCCTGCAAATCAGATTAACATAGCACAGATTAGCAAGAGAAAAGCATATAATTTTATTAGCGTGCACATTCCCAAAACAGATGGAAGAAACTTAGTAGTCAGTAACTCAAATGGTAGTTATTGGTGTCTCCAAACCTAACTTAGTAGGGGAAAGGGAAAGGGAGAAACGGTACTTGTGAAAAAGCAGCTGAATTTCTGGAAAGATAAATGGCCCTTAGAATAGACAGTAGATAGGAGAGTGCATGACAATGTCTATGTGGGTATGGTGATGACTTCTCTTCTTCTAAAAAAGAAAATAAGAGTTGTTCTTAGGAAGAGCACCATTAATAAAATACCTAAGATTTCATTAATATGATTAATAAGATAAGGGATTTCATTAACTCAAATGCCTTCAGTTTAAAATAACTCTCGTGCCAAAGTTGTATATTTTTCGATGGCATATCCTGATCTCTTTCAATGGCCTGTCATTCATTACTTTAAATTGGGAAATGTTTTTGAGATATTAGTGTTATTCTGTGACCTGTAGTTCTATTCGCTGTATGAATCACGTCCCTGTGGACAGCTAAGGGAGCTACAGGTCACTTACTCCACCAGTCATGTATTCCTTTCTTTTTCTATGATTTCTTATTGTCATTTAAAAGCATGTATTCAGTAGTAAGGTTTAGAAATGAGTAAAACACAAACACTTTCTATATTATTTAGGCCCATGTCTACATTGTTAAAAATAAGCAACACTAGACAGGTGTGGTGATGCGTGTCTGTAGTCCCAGCTACTCAGCCGGCCAAGGTGAGAGGACTGCTTGAGCCCAGGAGTTTGGGCTGCACTGAGCCACTATCGCACACCGCACTCCAGCCTGGGTGACAGAGCAAGACCTTATTTCTTAAAAAACAACAACAGGGCCAGGCACGGTGGCTCACACCTGTAATCCCAACACTTTGGGAGGCAGAGGCGAGCAGATCATGAGGTCAGGAGATCAAGACCATCCTGGCCAACATGGTGAAACCCCGTCTCTACTAAAAATACAGGTATTATCTGGTGGCAGGCACCTGTAATCCCAGCTGCTCAGGAGGCTGAGGCAGGAGAATCACTTGACCCCAGGAGGTGGAGGTTGCAGTGAGCCGAGATCGTGCCACTGCACTCCAGCCTGGGCAAGGGAGCTAGACCATGTCTCAATATATATATGTTATATATTATATATACACACACACATAAAAATAAAAAAAGGTGTTAGAAGTAGCTCAAGGTAGAAAATAGGTAAATAGTATTAGACGCATTTTCTGAGACAAATGTAATTCAATTAGAATTGTCCACTATTTACATTCAAAGTCAATTAATAATTATATTCAATAAGCTGGCCATAGCCTTTGCCTTATACTACAAAAATGTCATTAAGAATCAAATATAATCGACCCAAATTGTGTTAGTTCACTGCAAAACTAACACCTTGGATTTTTCATGCATGCTACAATGATAATAGCATCATTGTAGGGTAAAGCACTTCTGAATAAAATTGTTTTTCTTCAAAGTTTCAAAATTTTAAAATGTTAAACTATATGAAGCAATATGACTTATTAATGGGACAATGATTTTACTGCATCTCCTAACACCCCATCTGTGGCCCAACAGTGGACCTCCACAGTAGTACATAAATGTATGTCAATTGGTTGTTACATAAACATATTCTACATAAAAATGTCTTTTGTTTTTCCAAGTATATACATTCTGTAACTCATGATTTGCCTTGTATTTGTTCAATCTTATTACTTATAGCTTTAAAATATATTAACACAATTAAACTGTATGTAGTTAGAAAAGGAGGACATTAGGCAAAATATATGTAATGAGAGAAGTCTTAGCCTTACAGAACAAGACAAACACTTCAGCCAGGCAAATTTACAAACAAGAGCTGCAAATCGGTCAATGTGGCTCAAGAGAAGGAAGTTCCTCAGAGCTCCTGGGACAGGACACAGCTCATCACAGCCACCAGAGGCAGCTGACTGCTGCTCCACTCCTGAGTTCCCCTCTTTTTTTTTTCTGGACACAATGGTTTCTTCTCCTTAATAATGGCTTCCTTCTGTCCCATAATTTCTGTTTGCATGTGACTTTGACTTGCTTTGGTGCCAGCTCTATGTTAGTTTCACACTCACCAATACTTAATAACTTTTTCTGAGTCTTTTTGCTCAAATTTTCCAAAGAAAGTATATAAACAGCCCAGCCCCTGGATTAGTTTACCTTGAAACAAAACTCCATCGCAGGTCCAAACAGCTAAGATTAGGGAGGCCAGGTCAAATAGCACATTCCTCTCCACCTAGACCCACCTCTTTAAAAGTGATTGTAGGCTGTGTACAGTATTTTTAAAATGAGACACAGGCTAAGCTAATACCCCACGGTGTACATCCTACAATAGAAAAATAGCTAAACACAGACAATTCATTTAAAAATGCTGAAGATCATTATTAAGAAAAAGCAATAATTAATGAAAATTGAGGGTTGAATTTCTACTATATAAATAGCATAGTAGTTTTTCTTGAAGTGTAATGATCTGGATCCAGGTTACCGCTGCACAAATGGAGAGGAACTGAAATATACTAGAAATAGATGTGGCTAGATACAGATATAGACACATATGTGTATGCACATTCTCTCCCAACATATACGTTGATAGAGGTGAGAGAAAAAGTTCACTAATATTTCTATGAATTTATTTTTTGGTTAAGAAATGAATTTGGATACTATATTTTCATCTGATTCCTATTTTACAAGGCCCATAATGTAAGTATTTTTATTTCACTACTGTTGGATATTCCCTGAGAAAGAAAGAGACACGTGATACGTGAGAAATAGCACATTTGCAAATGGATGTTTTTTGAAAATGTCAATGTTCTACTCTCTCTAGAATTAGAACATTGTTAAAAAAAATACATTTTGGCAAAAATGAAGTGATTAGTCACCCGTGTGGTACAAAACAACAATCACAAGAAACTAACCTTACGGAAAAGTGACGGATGGCATACAATTGCTCTACATGCATCCCTTCAATCAATACCAGAATAGCTCTGGAGGCAGGTACAACTGTCACTGTCTAAATTTTATAAAAGAAACTTAAATAGACAAAAGTTGTTTTCCCAAGGATACATTGCTAGTAAATTAAATGGTGGAAGCAAGATTCAAACCCAGTTTTAATTTCAGAGCAAGCCATTGTTGGCCTCTGACTTTAAATTCCAGATAAATGGAATAAGCACATGATATGGATATTCTAGCAATTCTGCAGAGTAATTCTAATGACACCTGTATCCTCTGTGTTATTATACTGAAATAGTCTATAGATACTCAGTATAAAGATACAGCAATGAAGAGTTGTATGGATTTTTAAAATTTTTATACACGGTTTTTGAAGACAAAAATGTTTTAAAAATTATTGAGAATATTGGGTCATTTTGTTTTCATAATTATGCTTTCCCCTAAAGAAATCCTTTTGTTAGAAGATAAATTAGGAGGCACATTGTTTAGAAGTAAACATAGAAAGATGGATTTAACAATCTGCCTAATTATCTTATTTCTTCTTTTTTTTTTTCTCTGTGTTTGTGCATGTGCATTTTTTATGTGACTAAGGATATCTAGAGAGTGGAACGGTAATGAGAAGTAGAACAAATGGGTAGAATCATTTTGTTTGCATTATAATCCATACATGACTGATGTAGTATGGAAAATAAACTTCTAATTGAGGTCCTTGGTCCTAGGACCAAACTCATGATCAAAACCACTCAGATAAAAAGTATCCAGTCAGAGTAAGGTGGTTGTTTAAGAGAAAATGGGATTTTGGGGATGCTGGAAGTCAGAGAGCAAAGACAATGTTCAAAAACACGTGGTCTCTGACTTCCCCTTCCCTCCAAGAACGGAAAGTGGGCTGCTGATGCCGTGGTTAGTTTACAAAGCAGGGAAGGCCAGGGTTGGTGAGCACGTACTTAAACTGAGTGTGAGTGTGGCCTCGCTGCATGGGGAGTAGCTGCATCCCACATGCACTAGGGAATGCAAATGCCAAAACCAACACCAAAACAACAGCTCTCCCAAAAATGATTTATTCGCTTCTACTCTGTATGATCATTTTGAGGCAGGAGAATAGGGTCTGGGGGCAGGGAACCTAAGGAATTCACAGAACTAAATCAAGCTCTGTGACCAAGTAAATAACTTCTAACTCTACTTCAGCCATGCCAGGAAACATCTTCATTTGCATAGGGTATACACCAAGGAAATAACTTTGTAATCTCACTTCATTCTCTATTTGCATAGGGTGTACACCAAGGAAATCACTTGCTAACCTCACTTCACCTCTTCATTTACATACAACATAGGCCAAGTCACCACTAGAGGGTATTTAAACGCCAGGAAATTCTGAACGTGCCTTTGAGCTGCTTGCTCGGGGGCCCCCCACCCTGTGTCGTGTACTTTTTTTTTTTTTCCTTTGTCAAGAATTTATTTATTTATTTATTTATTTATTATTATTTTTTTTTTATACTTTAGGTTTTAGGGTACATGTGCACAATGTGCAGGTTTGTTACATATGTATCCATGTGCCATGTTGATTTCCTGCACCCATTAACTCGTCATTTAGCGTTAGGTATATCTCCTAATGCTGTCCCTCCTCCCTCCCCCCACCCCACAACAGTACCCGGAGTGTGATGTTCCCCTTCCTGTGTCCATGAGATCTCATTGCTCAATTCCCACCTATGAGTGAGAACATGCGATGTTTGGTTTTTGTCCTTGCGATAGTGTACTTTCATTTTCAGTACATCTCTGCTTTTGTTGCTTCATTCTTTCCTTGATTTGCTTATGCATTTTGTCCAACTCTTTGTTCAAAACTTCAGAACCTGGACACCCTCTACCAATAACAGTTTCATTTAAGGAAAGTTTCTATACTCTTGGCTAAGTAAGTCAGAAACTTATTTTAATCTCACAATGAGTACAGGTGGTATCTTCCTACCCATTCCTAACCTACTTATGAACCCTGCTTTGGAAGGTGACAAAAAGCCTCACCAAGCCTCAGAAAGAGGCCTGCTTAGCAGCATTACAATCAATAGTATTTATAAAAAGCTATCATGAGGTCAAGCACAGTGGCTCACACCTGTAATCCCAGCACTTTGGGAGGCCGAGGCTGGCGGATCACGAGGTCAAGAGATGGAGACCATTCTGGTCAACATGGTGAAACCCCATCTCTACTAAAAATACAAAAATTAGCTGGGCGTGGTGGCGCTTGCCTGTAGTCCCAGCTACTCAGGAGGCTGAGGCAGGAGAATCACTTGAACCCAGGAGGCAGAGGTTACGGTGAGCTGAGATCGTGCCACTGTACTCCAGCCTGGGTGACAGAGCGAGACTCTGTCTCAAAAAAAAAAAAAAAAAAAAAATACTGCCATGAAAACAGTAGTGACAGAGAGGAGAGGCAATGCCATTACCTGAGACCAGGGGAAAAATTATTTGTGGTTCTAAACAGACGGTGACAGAAGTTGTTTGCTCAGACAAAGCCCATCAGAGTCAAATGCTTTCAGATTAATACCCTGCTTAAGTTATTACAGCATGGATGGCATGCGATGTTTAGGCTCACCTATTTAATCATAAAAAGTGTATGCATACCAACTAATTAAAACTATGTAAGTTAAAAGAAATATTTTTATATTAAATCTATTAATCCACTGGTAATTCTATTTGCATTTAATGGTCAAAATCACAATATTCTAATTTGTTATTTTATGCACAAAAACTTGGGGATAGAGTCTAAATAGAGGCTGAATGGATGATGAATATATTACTAAACAAAACAAATGAATCAATATGTTCTCAGGGGCCTCCTAGTCCCTAAATTCACAAAACTCACAAAAGAGAAAGACAAAAAACAAAATTTACTTAGAGAATGCTGAGCATTTAAAGACCCAAATTCCTGTAGGTCGCATCTAATAAAGTTGTACTAGCATTCCAAAAGTATGGAAGCTGAGTAGAGGAAAATGTTAACACCACAGCAATGCAGTCAGCCATAACTATGATGTGGAAAACTGTAAAACAAATGGCTCAAATTAATAGGTTGTTGAAAAAGGATACATTAAGAAAAAAGTAATTAGCCTGTGTTGAAGTGAATAGTTCATGTATTTTGTAACAATTATTTTTAAAATGGAATACTCAAATTCTTACATGCTTCTTCTACAGAGGCTGAACTATACAATAATTAAAAAATAAAATAAGCAGATTTCTCTGCTTCATATATTTTTACCTCTTCTGTGTGTACTTTTAAATTTTCTGAACCTAAGCATGCTTTTAAAATCAATTAAACATTTTATATAAACTGATAAGTAAACATATCCAAGAGTGGAAGTTGGAAGACAATGAAAATGTTTGCCTTGGATATGAGGAGGCCATCAGGGAGAAATGTACTATGGAAATATTTTTAAAACTCAGGAATAAATTGTGTTCCTCACATCAGAAATACTAAGTCACAAGGTCTGAAGCAAATCTTGCAACTTTAAAGAATTGATTTTCCAAATTACCCACCAATACCTTATAATACCAGAATGTTGAGTAAGAAACATTCATACTAACCCCTATCTGAATTCTGAGAAAATGACTGTCATGTAATTGACAGTGGTGAGGACTGAAAGCACAGGAACATCCTGAGCTTCACCAGCACCGAGCCTAGACACGAGAAAAAAGTGATGCCAGCCTGGCACCATCAAAATAATCTCTACATATGAGGACAAGTTAGTGTCTTATAAATGCAGAGGGAAAGTGTTTAATTGTAAGAGATTTGCTGAACTAAAAAGGAGAATGTCTTCATAAACAACTGCTCTGTAGCTGCAAAATAAAATAAAACATGGACCCTTCAAAAAATATGTACGCTCCCCTCAAGGTGAGCTGAGGAGAGGATACAAAGATCTTCCAGCAGCCAAGTGAGTAACCTGGCCCCAGAGCAAAGACCACCAAATATTGGAAGCTCGTGTTTCCCATTTTTTTTTTTTGTCTTTTTCCAATCAACCAAAACACAGGCAATTGGTTTATAAGCTTCACATCCTTAACCAGAGCTGGCAAAAAGTACGAGTCAACAAACAAAAATAATTGAAAGGAAAAGCTCATTTTTGGGAACAGAAGAGGACATCACCAAATCTGAAATGCTACTCGTAGAACAGAGTCAAATGAATATTCATTCATGAAGTGAAGACAGAATGATGTAATTCGAATAATGAGAAAATAAGAATAACCTGTTGGCAACACCCAAGTAAAAATTCGATGGAAGAACCAGAAGGTAAATTCCAGGAATTGTCTCAGAAATTAGAAAAAAAAAGATGTAAGTGGATAATTTTTTAAAAAATCCCAATCTTGAGTTAAAAAGAGATTTGGGCAGGAAAAAAATGCCCTTGTGAATCACGCGCATTGGGTGTTAATTGAAGCCAGGACTATAGATGAGATTGACTAGGAGAGGGAATTAATTTGAGACAAAAGGGCCCAAACTCAAACTTTCCAGAACTCCAAACGTTGGTGGCCTAGAGGAAGAAAATTACCCCACAAAGCAGGCACAGAAGGACGAGCTGGAAAAGTCAGGGTTAAAGTGAGGCTGACGAGTCTCCCAGGTCACCAAAGGAGAACGGCCAACAGCAGAAAATGATGAAGAGGGGTTACACAGGAGCAAACTGAACACAAATACTGCAGGCTGGAGGTAATTACTGAATTTAGCAAAAGCTGGTTTGGGTGTAGTGTTGGATTAAAAGATTTTAGTGGGTACAGACTGAGTAAATAGAAATAATGAGAAGAGGCAACACCAGGAAGAGAGAGGCAGAATACTTCAACCTGATAACAAAAAAACAAAAACCTTTTATTTAAAACCTCTGCCTAGAATGTTCTTAAAGTGAAATACGAAGTATGCCCAGTGTATCTAGAGAACATGTAACATATATCACTGTTTTGTTGGGGAATATATATTATTTCAGTATAAAGATAAAACTATTTTATTTTCCCAGTAAATACTAGAAACAGTGTTCTGTCTTCCGAGCACTTTCCCGGCTGTGTGATTTCCTGAGTCCACAGTGACCTACCATGGGGCTTCCAGCTCTGCACCAGCCCAATGTCTCAAGCTCCAGGACCTGCCGTGGGCTCCACTGGCCGGCTGGGCACGCGGGGGCGAGTCTCCTCTCTCCTGCCCTGCACATTTGGGTCACGGACTGCGCACTCCACCCTGTAACGGGGAGCAACGTTCCCCTGAGAAAGCATCACCACCCTCTAATCAGGGGAGATGGGGGACAGTGTAGGCACCCCACGTCCTTCCGGTGGTTTTTTTTTTTTTTTTTGAGACGGAATCTCGCTCTGTCACCCAGGCTGGAGTGTAGTGGCGCCATCTCGGCTCACTGCAAGCTCCGCCTCCCGGGTTCCCGCCATTCTCCTGCCTCAGCCTCTCCGAGTAGCTGGAACTACAGGCGCCCGCCACCACGCCCGGCTAATTTTTTGTATTTTTAGTAGAGACGGGGTTTCACCGTGTTAGCCAGGATGGTCTCAATCTCCTGACCTCGTGATCCCGCCCGCCTCGGCCTCCGGAAGTGCTGGGGTTACAGGCGTGAGCCACCGCGCCCGGCCCGGTGGTTCTTTTTCACTCCACTCATGGTGAGCTGAGGAGATGGAGCAGCCTCTCTCCATGACTTACTTTCCCGCAGCCGAAGCATTTTCTTACCTGTATTTGTACTGAGGAGTCAGGACGGTGCGGAGCGAGCGATTCCCCGTCGCTTGCGGACACACCTCAGCGGCTCCACCAGGGGAAGACTGGCCTCGTTACCCGGATGGAGGCTGCGCTCAGTTCCAGCTGGGGCCTGAGTGGGGCGCTGTCACGAGGCACCAGATCCCTCTTGCCCCATGTGTATTCCCCATCGTCATTTAACACTGTTGCTTGAGTTGTGTCCAGTGGAATCAACCGCAAACAGAGAAAATTAGCAGATGTGTGTTTAAAGAAAAAAAGATGACCCTTTTTGTAAATGAGAGCCCAGGTTTGAAAATACACACACTCAATATTTAAAACTTCTAAAACGAATAAGAGTTCAGTAAATTGGGTATGCAAAGAACATAGAGAAACAAAACCCACGATTGGTCAAGGTGTACTAAGTTGGATATCATCAAATGTAGCTGTTAACAGTGTAAATTAATTTTAATATTTTGAAAATTGTACAGAGCAAGCATATCAAGAGCCTTAAAATGTTCACATCCCTTGATCCACTGATTTTATGTCAAGGAATTCATTCTAAAAAATAATTCTAAAAACTAGGTAAGGATTTACATTTTAAAATTATTCTTAAAGTTATATTTAACATTGATAAAAAATGAAAATGACAGTATCCGAATTGTTAAAGAAAATGGCATTTTCTAACAATGCATTATTACATAGTCACCAGATACTGTGTTTATAGGTTCCTCTCACAATATAGAAAAATGTTTCTGTCTATGTTAGATGAAAAAGCAGGAACTTATTTGTATGTAAGCCTGATCACATGTAACATGTAAAATGAGGTCCTGTCTGTCTCAAGATAGCTGAGGTCAAATACATTTCAAATATACAGCATATCCCGAAGTTCTAGCCCTAATGTTATAAAGAACATGCCCAGAGATGATAAAACTAGGCCACAAGGTAAAAGTGACAGAAACCCTGAAGTTTGGAGTTATCATCTTACATTGGACATATTTTATATAGGAGTTACCAGAGAGAATAAGTAAACTCTCTGAGATTTCATCTGAGGGAGAAGAGTTAAGTATTCAAGACAGCAAATTTGACAGGAAATGTTGAAATGTAAAAGATTCGTTTTATAACTGCATTCTATCAGGTTTTAGTTGTTAAATCTACCACTTGTGTATAAAATAGCAAATGGAATGAAATATAGAAAAATATTAATAGAGGTTGTTATTAAGTAATAGATTTTTGAGTAACTTTCCTTCCTTACACTTTTTTGTACATTGAGTTTTTATGAAAAACAATATTAATTCTATAATTGAAAAAATGTTACTGAAAAATAAAGTAAGCCAAAGAGGGGTTGGGTGTGGTGGGTCACACCTGTAATCCCAGAGCTTTGGGAGGCTGAGGTGGATGGATCATTTGAGACCAGGAGTTGGAGAGCAGCCAACATGGCAAACATCCTCTCTACTAACAATACAAAAATATGTGGTGGTGCCCACATATAGTCCCAGCTACTTGGGAGGCTGAATCGCTTCAGCTGGGAGAGAAGGTGGAGGTTGCAGTGAGCTGAGACGGCACCACTGCACTCCAGCCTGGGCAACAGAGTAAGACTCAAAAAAAATAAATAAATAAAATAACCCAAAAAGGTAGAAAAGTAATTCCAACTTCATAATTCCCAGATTAACCTCCACTCCCAATGTTGGAACCAAGATTCCCTAATCAAATACCAGTCCTGGGACTCAGTTATAAGCTTTGTTTAGCCTCTGAATCATTCAACAATCCAGTCTTCTCATGTACCTCACTGATTTTGGCTAGGGAGATATTGCCATGTTTTTTATCAAATGAATGGAATAAATTATGTAAACACAAAATGCAAGAACAATATGGTGCATGCGTTAGGTATTCGATAAATGATGCCTGAAACCAGAGACAAAACTCATTATTTTTTAGGACCTGTTGCTTATCCATAGAATAAAGATGAAATAGTGTTTCTAAAATAAGTAAGGTATGCTAAGTAACTACCCATCATCTCACTAATTAGAGCTGAATGAGTCATGAATGTTGAATATTTATTCCATAAACACAGAAACCTGTGATAGACCCGCGATTCTTCAGAGTTCACCATTAGAAAAAGGCTCATTCAATTGAAATTTGTAATTGGAAGAGGAGATGGATTCCGGCTTTATTGTTTCTCCTTGTCTACACATATTTCTGCTTCAGCCTGACGCTGTCAATTACGTTCTCCTATTATTCACTGCATACAGGCCCTCAATTGCTGTAAACGTTGGCCTCAGGCTTGCTTATTGCACTATAAATTTGGCAGGCGAGCTAATGGGAAAGGTGCAGTCATTTGCTGTTTGAATTCAATTTTCATGCACGAGGCTTTTTTCCCCAACTCCGAGAGTGCTCTGCTTGTGTCAGCAGAGCAAGTAATTAAAAGGGTCAGTGGTTAAATATTGCTACAAGTAGTTCAAAACTAAATCGTCATCTTCAAAGACAGAAAGACAAACACAGATGAATGATAAATGCATGATCCGTGGACTGATCTAGAAAAAAAAATTGCTGACACCCTTCTTCACTCCAGGAAGACAAGCGACTCCATTTAAGGGTGGTGGAAGCTCATAAAAGAGTAAGTGGTAATAGTGAGGTCCATTAGGGCTTTCAAAGGCCGGTGCTCTATCAGAGGAAAAATCAATGTGAGCATTGTATTTGCAAACCAAAGTCAGGGTTATCGTTTCATTTGTCAAGGTTTTAGGCCACAGAGTAGAAACATTTAAATGAGTGATTTAAATCAAGCTAATCTTTTTAAGATTGTCCATCTATTCAAAACATTAAGCTTAATTGATGCTTCAAGACAGAGTACTCTTCCCTTTCCATCCTAGCTATCTTAGCTCTCACCACTGCCTTCCTGCTGATTTCTTTTATTAGACTCCTCAAGTCCCATAATTGAATCTAATGTGTATTTCTACTGTCATCACTAGGCTTATTAATTTGTGATTGCTCTAAACCACCACCAAAATTCCAAAAGGAGGAGGGAAAATACATGGCAAAATATAGGCCAGGCTTTGTGGCTCCCATCTGTAATCTGGGCACTTTGGGAGGCCAAGGTGAGAGGATCACTTGAGGTGAGGAGTTTGAGATAAAACTGGACAACATAGTGAGACCCCATCTCTACAAAATATACATAACATATATACTATATTAATATGTGGTATATTATATTTTATATTTTATCATATATAACATTTGTGTATTTTATATATATTATTATATATTTATGTATATTATATATAAAACCTTATCAATATTTAAAGAGAAGTTTATACCAAAATATTTGTTCTCCTCTTTAGAAAAATAATCCCAGGCACTTGTTATAATCTGGTTCCAAACATCATTGCACTGTTTTAAGTTTTTTTAAAAAACTACTGTGATTTAAAAAGCGAGTAAACAGAAAATGGTTATTTGTATCTATAGCTGCTGGACTTTCTTCTTGGTTGTCCCCCAGTGATGTACGGCACAGGGGGCAGAGGCTGAGTCTTCATCAGGCGGAAAGGACTGTAACAACTGCACTCACTCAGCTTTCTCCAGCACCTGGGGGATTTAACATTCCCTAAAGACACTTTTCTTTTGTAATTCAATTACCTTTCCCAGGTGGAACCTACCCGGCTCTAAGTGCTTTCTAATGAATCCTTACGGTGAGTTTCTTGTCCCTCCTATTTTACAGGTGAGAACACTGATTTTGGAAGCTTGGAATTAGTTTTTTTCACAGCTAGCAGGTAACACAATTGGAGTCAACATCAGCCTCCCATCCATAGGGTGATCGTGGCAGTACCCATCTCCCCAGCTGTGAGATTAAACAAGTGAACACATGCCAAGCACTCAGAATGATGCCTGGCAGATTTAGCACTTTATAAATGATGATTATAACACGTAGGTGGTTCGGCTAAGTTCCAAGAGAGAAAATTTAACAATGTATTGGAATGTCTTAAAACAGTATTTCCTAGAGCCCTGATAATGGACCACTCACAGCAGAATAATCTGAGTGCTTATTAAAAAGAAAAATTTCTGGACCCTACCCTAAACATCTTAATTAAAAACTCAATAAATGGAGCCTAGAAATCTCCATTTTCAATAACCACCTTACTGGATTTTTGAGCACACCAAGTTTTGAGAGATGTTTTACAACCTACTCATAATTGCATAACTTATAATAGGACTGTCCAAGGTAAGGTGTAAATAATTCAAATGGTAAGGATCGTAGAAATGAAGAAAATGAAAATTTAAGTTTGTTCGTAGTCCATTATTTGGATTTTTTATGACATCGTTAAGTCAGACACTGAGGCGATGAGAAATATGGCCAAGATTCCTACTTCTTATTTTGTTATGGTTAGCAGTTTCATATTTAAATACATGCTGCAACAGCGGAGCATGGAGAAAACATTACTGTAGCCACAGCTTTCCCACATTCACCCAGTAGGCAAGAACTCCCAGACTCCCGATCACCGTTTCTCCTAACCTGTCACTGGGAAAACTTGGCTAATAGGAAAGGACCAGGATATAGTGTAGCAACTGGCTTGTAAAAAGCAGTAAGGGTGCAAGCAACAAGACAGAATTAAGGGGAGGAACAAGCATATGCTCAGTAGCCATCAGCATCTTACCCAATCTTAGGTGCAAGGGTACACAAGTAATAGGTCATACATGTCTCCTGCCTCAGCCACTCCCTTCTCTTCACGGTTTCATCTGTTTCTCTACCTTACTTGCACCACGGCCAATTCAAAATATTATTTAACAAAAAAGACTGCATAATCAAAATACCTAATTGTTTTATTTAAATAAGAAAATATGCATTAATAAATTTGTTAGTTTTTACCTGTTATCCTGTTACTTTATATATCTATTCATCCGTCACTTGTCAGCTAAAATAGTCTCCTTTAATCAAGTTTTAATATTCAAAACACATGTGCTGCTCTTTAAAAAGTGGGACAGGCACATCATTCACTGTGGGTTCAAAGTCATAGATTAATTGTCACCTAATCATGCAAAATCTCCTACAAGTTGTCAAATTGAAGTTTTCTGGTGTAAATGCAAAAATGTCAAAGACATAGCCAATAAAAACACTTTGTTTCAATGTGGTCTTGTGCTTTAGATTAAACATTTATTTTTGAAATAGTAACTCCTGCTTCATGTGCACAAAGTCCGTGAAAGAAAACAAATGACATAATTCTCATATTCAATTGCGTCGGTGTTGAGAAGACATTTAGTTTGCATACAAATGTGTTTCAGATATTGGCAGAATGCGATGTCAGAATTCTCCATGCTTTGTGTCACAGATATTCCTGGCATGCCTCACCCCTCGCTGTATTCATTAATGCCATCAGCGGGGGCTGTCTCTACACATGGACATGGGACATGAAGTTTGAAACCATGACAAATACCAAATGACTTTCAGCTATTGGGCCAAACCCAATAACTCAAGGTGTAACTACTTCATTTAACAGCCTAATCTCAAGACACTCGACAAGTACCACAGATGTTTGAACAAAATGCAAAAGGAACATACAATTATTACGATTTTGCACATGAGAAAACTAAGTCCCTAAATACTTGATACTTCCTCGAGTAAGGAAGAATATCCTGGACCCAGATCCATCAATGGATAAAATCCATCAACATCATATTCTTACTTCCACGATTTGAGGAGGTTGAAAATTCCATTAGCTTCTATTAGGGCACAATAATGAGTGCCAGTTATGAAGCTGAGTCAGTGGCACTTCCCATTTTAGACGTTAGCTGTGAATTCCTCTGAACTGTGCAGGTTGTTCCTGATCTAACTCACCCACTGCATGGGGGTAAGCACAGGGCACCTGCTGGAACTCTGGTCATTCCCGAGCCCACATGTCTGTCATCCCTCCTTGGCTCTCTTCCCACAGATGACATCTCAGTAAAGAAAGAATTTAGTGAGCAAATAATAATTGAAGTTTGAAATTCCTTAGAGAAAAATCTATTAACCAAAGAAATTATTAAAATTAATGAGAGGAGCAGGACCCTTCTTGGAAATATGGATGGAAATAAAGTATGGAAATAAAATCTTGAGTTCCTTCGAAGGAAAGTCCAGGCACCTATAGGTAGCCCTGAGAAGTAAATGAGCAACTTGATAGGCAAGATTATTTATTTAACAATAAAATTATTTGTTTTATTATTTAACAATTTATTTAACAATATTTAACAATAAAATTGGCTTAAAGCAATAGCCAGGAAGGTAAAGTCAAGGGATATCTGGTTTACTATAGGAGCTAAAGAGAACATCTGAACATATATTTGAGTTATTTTTAAGAAACCCAAATCCCCACCAAATGGATCTGCTGGCACAGACATGGCAGATAAGGGGAAGCTGAGGAGTACACTCTGACCACTGTTCTTTGTTCTAAATTTCTTCCTGAGTGGCCTGCAGGAAGCCACACCCAGGAGCCAGAGCTAACATTCTTTTCCACGGATCCCGAATATTTAGACAAAGCTTTGCCTTCTTAACCAACTGCAAATCAGAAAAGATTTGAATCTCCCGTGACTTGTGGGCCTTCACTTTGAGATGTCTGGCCTGTTTAGGTCACATCAGTGCATATCCTTCATGTACTGAGTGATGACGTTGCTTGTAACCTCTGCCTCCCTGCCTTTAAAACCCTTAGCTGCAAGCAACTGGGGAGTTGGAGTCTTAGGAATGAGCGGCGCAAGTCTCCTTGCCTGGCGCCCTGTAGTAAACGCCTCACTTTCTCTCGCTGCAATCTCAATGTTAGTGTTTGGTTTCACTGCGTCTAGTCGGCAGACCCACGATCCGTTCAGTAACATTAACAGTAGATATTTTTACGTACTTTATTTTTGGAAATGAGTCTCAAAGTTGGTCACCAATCAAAGTCCTCAACATCAAGACTAAATGTCAGGGTTGATTGTGTATGTATGCTTACCTTAATATGCAATCTTTTAGACACGTAAACTTCCAAAATGCAAAGAAAATTCATAATGACAACAACAATCATAACATCATGAGCTAACATTTTGATTAATTACTGTGCTCCACACGTTTCCTGTGTATAACATAATTCACAAATTACATTTGTAAATTAATCCTATGAATAGTCTTATGAGGGAGATACTATTTATTCCTTTTTTACAAATGAGGAACTAAGGCACGGAGAGATTAAATAATGGAAATTATCTCTTCAATCTCTGTAATTTTTTTAAATTAACTTTTTTCTCTGTCCACATAGAGCATCTTTTCTCAATGTTTTACAGGACTGATATTTAGGTTCTCAAAAGATGGTTGCATCTGGAATTCTTGAACACACGTGAAATATTTTAATATCAACCTGGGCTACATTCTCATGTATATTATCAGGGTTTCTTCCCCTAATTCTAAGACACCTGGAAGCCATCCCTATTATGGCAGATGTCAGTATCACATAAATACATTTGATGTCTACTTTCCTGACCAGGTTGCGACTTTCAAAACATGGGGATTAATTTATACATCTTTTTATTCCCAATGACTACCAAGGTAGTTTGTATACAGTGGGTGCTTAAGAGATATTAAGTAAATACAAAAAATCAGTGACACTGAGAAAGATATTAGTCTCTCTGATTCAATTTCTTGATCTACAAAGAAGGAAAAAGGATAATATGACATCAGAAAATACACAAAATAGCAGTGAAGAATAAACAGATTAAAAATACAAAATATGCTCAGGGAACTCAATATATATATATAAATATATAATATATATAATTCTACATTTGCATATAGATGAATGTAGAATTCTACATAAATTTGATATCTACAAATACTGCAATAAGTACCTATTTATTTACCTAAAATTGCCACTCAGTACAAGTCCTATTAATTCCAGATGTGGCTGAACCATACCAAACCCAATAGGTACCTTGGTTTTAACACATAAAATCAAATATGACTTCTTCCATGCTATTCAGGAGTAAGTCGACTTTATCAACAACACAGACACGTGATGAAGTGATTTGCCCTACACATTGGATTCGACTGCAAAACCAGTATGAGGGTTGCAATTATCTCAAGCTGAACAAGCCCACCAAATTTAGGCCATTCCAACAGTCCAATTCATTAATGGGTGCTGTGCTATAACTTCCTGGCTAGTGATTTTAATAACTATACAATGCACACAGAAGCAGCCAATCTTCCTATTGAAATTAGTTCTTAAAATAGCAATGACAACAACGAAACGCTCCAACCTAAACAGGTGAAATTTAGTTGCTCCAAACAGACACAACTCAGGTCGTCAAACCATTTTCCAGTCACTGCTCTGTTTCTCTTGCCTTCTACTCACTTTAAATTAGCACAAGTGAGTTTCTTTTCTCCCAGAGCTTCTTTGTTCCATAAAGGTATGCCTCTTCCGCCTTATAAATAACCGCTAACCATCTGAACTATCATGAGCTGTTTGACTCTTAGTCTCTGGACTCATAAACCACCTGAAAGTGTCTGCTCTACTGCAAACCCTGAGACACACGTTGGCCCTGATTATAACGTAGACAGGTCAATGCTGTCTTAGACCTGTACATGCTCTGCACACGTTGGCCCTGATTATAATGGAGACACGTCAATGCCGTGTTAGACCTGTACACACTCTACACACGTTGGCGGCCCTGATTATAACTTAGACACGTCAATGCTGTCTTAGAGCTGTACACGCTCTGCTCTGCCTTTGGTATCACAGTTTCCAAGTCACTCGGATTCCTGATGTTGAAGCTGTGGTGCTTTTATTTTCCATCCTTAGCACCAGTCTCTTCAAATCAAAGGATCCTGATATCCAAAAGAACCTGATCCTCTCCCGACACTCTGCTGAACTTCTGAAACTTATGTCTACCCCTCCACTCCTCTCTTGCGATTGGAGTCTTGCTGCTGCTTCTGTTTAACAGATTCTGGAAATTAACCTCAGTATGAACATGAATTAAATGTCCACTAATTTACCTGTCTGTCCTTCCATGAAAAGGTTACTTTCTTTCAGCCGTACCTGAGGATACGTGTTTACATGTTGCCAATACTAGAACATTTGTTGCTTGACCTGATTTTTAAATTCAAATATTTAAGGTTCTTGTAAAATTAAATAACTTGTAAATTAATGCAAGCTTGGGAGATAGCTGCTATTCATTATATTGGTTTTCCTTCTTTCATTTTTTTTTTCTGGATTCTAGGTGTCTTCTTAGAATACTGAGATCAGATATTCTGTCTGCTTGAAATAATCAGAATGGTGAAGTCCCTATCAATACACGTTTTAAAAACACATAAATTGAATAGCAACTTTTGTGGTAGGACTGTAGGAATATAAACAGATTTACGACATGTGTTTTTCTCCTTGCATGGTGAGAAGTCATTAAGGGAGAAACAGAACCACAATACAAAGTCATATCTTCTTAGGGCTCTGTGGGGTCCTCTGAGATCCTCCAACATGCTAGCTACACTTCACTTGCTGCCTATATAGCTTTTCTCCCAGAGAGTCATATGAATAATTTTGTCATCTCCTTCCCAACCTTGCTCAGATGTCACATCATTAGACATTTTCTGGCCAAGTCTTGGCATCCCACATCCTGAAGCCCTATGCCCTAGTCTCCTACCCTAGCAGTTCCCATCGCTCCCTTCCCCTGCACTTTTCTCCACTGCACTTATTACCCTCCAATATACTATATTCCTCTATTGCACTAACTTATTGTTTGTTTCTCCCTACCATAGTGGAAGTGTCTTGAAGGCAGAATATTTATTTATTGCCATATATCCAGGGTCTAAAACAGCACTGGCACTAAGAGATACTCAGCAAAGATTTACTGAATGAATGAAAGAATGAAGTGCCAGAAACTAGAAGCAGTAAGAGATCATGAAGAGGACCTCATTTTCAGTTGAGGAGATCAGAAAGTCCTCAGCTATAAATTGCATTTGAGTTGATCATTTTTAAACATGAGTAATTATAACAGTAGAAATTTTCTGAGGGAGTCTCAGACACCTATTTAAATGCAGATGACATTATCACACACCCTCTTGCCATCAGAACAGACTCCCTCACTATGTAGGTCTAGAGAATGGTGAGTAAGGCCCAAGCCTGTGGTTTGCATAGGGAGAAAGTTATCAAAAACTCGAAGCTTCTTGTGGAAGACCTAAAACACTTTCAATAGGCATATAGAATGGACCCTAAAGGAGGAGTCACACCCTTGAGATTGTGAAAAAAATATTGTGCAAAAATTTAGATCTTGTAAAAAGACTAAGCACACCATAAAAAATGTTAAAAGGTCACTAAAAATTTAGAGCTCAGTTGGAGACTCAGTCGTAGATGCTGTTAAAGCAAAAGCTAAACATGGCCTAAGAAAGACTCCGTGTTTCTATATTTGAGTCCTTGTGGATGAACTGTAACCTAGCTTAATAGTCAGACAAGATTGAAAGCTAACTTAGGAGTATGTGCCTGTAACTTTAGCTGAGTCTTGGACAATCCCAGAGGCCATATTTCAACCACTCATAGACAGCTAAGTGTTCAAATAAGGCAAACTCCAACCTGTAACCAATCCAGCTGTTTCTGCACCTCACTGCCAACTTCTGTACCTCATTTCCTTTTTTTTGTCTATAAATCTTCTTTCACCACATGGCTATGCTTGAGTCTCTCTGAATCTTCCATGATTCTGGGGGCTGCCCAATTCATGAATTATTCATTGCTCACAATTAAACTCCTTTAAATTTAATTCTGCTGAAGTTTTTCTTTTTTCAGATGGTGTCAGAAGCGGGATCCAAAGCAGAGCTTCTAGCCACCCTCAGAGTGCTGAGTGAACACGCAAGGTCCCTGCAGAGCCCACTTGTGTCCATTGATCTCCCAGAGTAGCTGGGGATCGTGGGTAAGCTCCCTCATCCCTACAGAACCCATTTGTGTCCATTGATCTCTCGGAGTAGCTGGGGATCGTGGGTAAGCTCCCTCATCCCTGTAGAACCCACTTGTGTCCATTGATCTCTTGGAGTAGCTGGGGATCATGGGTAAGCTCCCTCTCAGATTTCAGAGCTCCACTGATTGGAGTAGCTGGGGATCAGGGGTAAGCTCCCACTCAGATTTCAGAGCTCCACTGATTGGAGTAGCTGGGGATCAGGGGTAAGCTCCCACTCAGATTTCAGAGCTCCACTGATTGGTGTTTTGAGCTCTCTGAGTTTCTTTGAGCAAATTTCTGATCCAAACTGTTTAGAAGTCATGACAGAAACTGGACTGGGTCCAGGATGGGACTTAATCTGTTAATTAACTGGCTTGGATCCACTTAGAGGCCTCTTACATCTGACTGGGTCAGAAAAGAACTAGTAGTAGGCAGTAATATTGCAGGGGTTATAAAATTTGGCTTTTGCAAATTCACAGGGATTTTTGCGTTTTAACCCTTTGTTTCATTTTTCTTGTGCACCTAGGTAGGAAAAAACCATTGTCTGAGTTAATCAAGAGAACCTGAGAGTAAAGGCCATATTTTAGGTAAAAATGGGATTCTTAATTTCTGGAAAACTGAGTTCCTTCCAGCTTATACATTAGGCCTGGGAGGCAGCAAAATCTTATAGAAATGGGAAAGTTTTGCTAAAAATAACTTACAGTGGAATGCTCCAAATGAACAACAACACACTGAAGGGCATTACAAAATATATGTATATATTTTCTTCTGTGTTGTGGCTTGGCCTCCAAGGTTATGGTACAGTGAGCTGGGTCACTAGGGCCACTCAGGGAAGGGGAAACCAGGAGGGCATGCTGGCAAAAGGGTAGGAATTTCTTGCCAGTCAGACCTCTGGACCCTTTCTCCCTCTCTCTCTGTGCAAACCAGTTCAATGAATGGTAAAAATCACTGTTTGTCTCCTCTGTAAAGTTTTGATTAATGCAAAAAAGAATTCTGAGGCTAGTCTTAAGCTGTAGTGAATCTGGTATATTTCGTGCTATAAATTCATTTTTCTGTGTCAAGGGGTACCTTGAGATAAAACATGGGCTTAGGACCCCATATACTCCTGCTCAAGACAGCCCAGGAAGCTGTTCAGTAATAAACTTTGCTACAGGTCCCTGACATATACAAATAACTGGATGAGGTCTCCATCTTCTTTTACGACCTTGAGAGCTTGGCCTTGTAACCACGTGGCGGTACTTTCTCTTGGTCTCTGCCTTCCAGGGAAAGGGAATTTTAGAGTTCATGTCATAGCCAGCTCTAAAAGTTATCCTGAATAGTTAAAAGCCTTCGTAAGCTCAAAATTAACTACTCTAGACTCCTTCTGGCAAGGGCAATGGAGACTCTGCCCCTGCTGTGGCTCAGAAACTAAGATTTTGCCCTTTCATTTTGGCAGTCTGGTTTAGATTCCCAACATATATATATATATATATGTTTAATATACGTATATATGTATACAATTATATATGTACATATATATACATATATGTGTTTAATATATGTATAGAATATATACACCAGCCTATGTGTGTATATACGTATATACGTGTATACACCAGCCTACGTGTGTATATATACATATATGTATATACACCAGCCTATGTGTGTATACATGTATATATGTATATACACCAGCCTATGTGTGTATATGCGTGTATCGTATATACACACATAGGCTGGTGTAGTGATTTTTCCCAGGGTGTTTCTTAATAAACAATGTGAAATCACATTCAACCTTTTTTTTATAACCTTTTGCTTCATGACAAGCATTGATGTGGCTTCTTTTCCTGTTGTTTCTCCTACTGATGGTAGAGAGGGAAACACATTAGCTACAAATTGTGGTTAATAATAAACAGGACATTTTCAGAAAAAAATCAATACATTTCAGTTCTAATGAAAAATTACATCTATGTATAGTCAAAAGTAAGGACATATGATCTAATAAATCAAAACCAGGATCCGGGAAAAGAGAAGGGAGCCTCATTAAGGATCCTGAAAGTGTGAGTTATCCTTGCCAGAGTTAACCAGGTCAGACCTTGTTCCGTAACCCATCGGTAGGTACATCGGAATTGTTTCTAAAACCCAAGGGGGAACCTTCGAAAACGGTATGGCCTTGGTGAAAAATCTCCACATGATGGCTCAGATGATCCACATATGTGACTCTTCTCCAGGGAGAGAGCCTTCATTTTAGCATCTGTAATGGATTTTCAAGGACAAATTTTATATAGTGAAACTGAGTTTCTGAGAATCTGGGAATTCCCTTCAGTGATTAAAGGACATGTCACTTTACCAGATTATCAAATATTTGCATTTGGATATCAATGGTAGAAGAAATGAACTGTGAGCTTTTTTGGTTAAAAAAAATGTACAGTAATATTTTTGGAAAAGGCCACTGTCAGCCTCTTGGGAGAAACTGTTACATTAATGAAACAAATGGGGGAGCAAAAGCTGTCATGCAAAGCTCAAAGAAACTTCCAGATCCCAGGTGTTTCTGAATCAATTCCACTGAGGTTTGTATGATTCTGAATAGAATGACAACTGCAGGCAGTTAATATGAACTAAAGCCCTGCAGGAAGGTTCAGACTGCCTTGAGCATTGTCTGCTTTCACACTTTCAATGACGCACTGATGATAATAACAATGAGTGTGATCCAAAGTACATGATGTCTGCTATCAGCTAATAACAGAAAAGAGATAGAAAGTGAGACATAATAAAAACAAGCGCTTACGTACTCAGATAAGATCCTAGGAGTTCCTCTATTATAAACCATATACAAGGAAGCCCTGGTTTTGGCATTTGGGAGAAAGTAATGATAAAATATTCAAAACATTATTAGTACTGTTGACAGAAGCATTTGGCTCATATTTACTTGAATCTTGTTTACTTTCAAACCAGGTCTTAAGAGTGACTTTGTCTAAAGTGCTTTCTATGCAAGGGTAATGCCAATTGCACCTCTTGCTCAGAGCACGTTCCCCTAAGATAAATTTTCAGGACAGTTGAAACTCTTGGAAAGAATATCAAGTCTTCACAATCTTCCAGGAAGACTCATTGATAAGAAAAGTTAATGTTTGGTATTGTAAAAGTGTTGATATCAATATTCTTACATGACACTGTCTTCTTAATCAGATCCACAGGTTCTCCAGACAGTCCCTGAAGCACAATGTAAAGTACTAAATAATGATGAGTTATACAACTCTGGCCCTTGGGCCATTAGATAATTAATGCCCATTTTTTTAATCAGAAAAGGAACAGAAACCATCCATACATACCCTCCTTGTTATTTAGTAAAAATGCAAATTCTTTTTCATATGTGGACATACATCTCTAGCAAGATAATGAAACCGTTGCCGGAAGTGCAAACATGTCAACCTGTCAAATGTGGATCCAAATTTATTAGAGGAGGGATAAGATTGAGAAACCAGAACTGGATGTCCATCCTGAAACCACAGAAGCATTTATTGGACCGAAATGCAAACAGATGGATAACAATGGATATTTAAAAAGTATTTTATCACACTCTCTATCTGAGCCAAATATTTTATCACACTGTCTATCTGAGCCAGATATTTTACAAACCACTTGGTGATCAATATGCCACATCCATCCTAAGTGAGAAAGTCACAAGGCTGCAACGTAAATGTGTGCTCATAAGAGTTTTGCTCTTCCATCACATCCCTGGATACAAGGAGAGGTTACTGAAGGTGGGATCCTGGTTAAACCCCAAACTGCGTCATCTGTATGATGGACCAACAATTACAAGAACACGTGATGATGCCAATTTTCCTTTACAGATCCCGGGGTGGTTCTGCACTATTGAAACGTCACATCCTTTCATGATAAACTTGCTTTACATCTTTGATGAACAGAGTCAGGCTTTTTTAGGAGTAAATGTATCACATTTTCCTTATGTGCAATTTCAGTTACATTGCAAAATGTAATATTTTTAAAAAGATAGTTGTAGAAATAGCAATTAAGAAAGCTGTTTTCCTCTCATAAATATGAATATTGATCGAGCAACAGTCACATTTAATTTTTATCAAGTGTTCCTATCTTTGTGGCCCTTTAAGAAAGACCCCGACTTTTTGTTAATAATTCACTTGTATTTAATGGTTTATAGACCTCATCAAATGTATACAATGCCTAGCAGAAGTTTTCCACTTATTCACTCATGCAGTTTTTTTCTATAGTTGTATTTCTCAAATGATGCTCTGTGTTTAATATTTATTTTTGTATAGGTATATGAATTGTTTTCCAAGATTAAAACAGAATAAAAATGAACAAAGACTGCACTGGCACCATTTCATCCTGAAATGTATTTTTAAAATGATGGAAGAAAATTATTTTCTCTTAGTATGAATTATGTATCTATTATTAATAAATGGCATTTAATAAATGACAGATATATAATTCATAGTAATAAAAACATCATTCTCTATTAATAAACTGTGAGCCATACCTGAGAATAATGGAGCCATGTAACCGGCCACCTGCAGGAACCACAGGACTCCCTGTCCCAGGCCAAAGGCCCTGTTGCCAGCTCCCAGCTGCACTGATGCACGTCATTCAGCCAACCTTCCTACGCATGTGTACCCTTTCCCTTGATTTCAACCAGTAGCTGTGACAGCACTGTTTATCGCATAGTAAGCATTTCTACAAAACCTGTTACCCGTAGTTCTTGGGCTGAATAAAAATCATTTTAAAACAAGGAAACCAGAATATCACGTTACCCAAATTATTTTTGAAAGATAAAAGAGAAAGGTGATACTCAAATATGAAAAACACCAGTTATAGGCATCTTTTTCTAAAATTTAGGTGTAAGGTCATTTCCCAAAAAGAAAATTGTTGAGTTTTAGATTATTCTAATGGAATATACTTGATAAGTATAAAATGTGTAATTTCTATGCTTCTTTTTTCAAACCATATACCTGGGTAAAATCACATTTTTGTATTATATCTTAGTGAAAAATATTGTATAGCTACAAACTTGATTTTATGTCTGCTTTTGAAGATCCAAAAAAGTGGCATGATTTTTGATATTCAACATATATACGCTGGATCTCAAAGCACAGTTTTAATTTTATCATGGCTTCTGTAAGTCCTATTTCATAAGAATAATATAATATGAAAGATGTTTCATTTTTCTCCTCATGCAAATTTTTAATGAACATACAATGAAATCTATTTATTCTTCTGGTATAGGCTTAGAAAGGCAAATATATTGGGAGACTCGAGGGAATTAATTCTTCACCAACATTCCCCTGTGGATTCTGAACTGATTAAAAACAGATAGGAGAGTAGAACTGATTAAGAACACACACAACCTGGGCAGTCTGACACGGTGCTTCTGCACAGGAGCCGGAGAGGAGTCAAACACAGCACCCGTTTGAGTAATAAAAGCTCTGGATATGAGGACAACTTGGTTCTGAAACAAAAATGGGCTGTCTTCATCTTCTGTTCTAACTTGTACCTTCTGACTGAACTTACTTCAGGGAGCTTGAGGAGGAAAATGAACTGGGAAATTGTGGAGAAAAGAAAGCCTTTCCTTTTTTTTTTTTTTTTTTTTGAGACGAAGTCTCGCTCTGTCAGCAGGCTGGAGTGCAGTGGCGTAATCTTGGCTCACTGCAACCTCCACCTTCCGGGTTCAAGTGATTCTCCTGCCTCAGCCTCCAGAGTAGCTGGGATTACAGGCACGTACCACTGCATCCAGCTAATTTTTTGTATTTTTAGTAGAGACGGGGTTTCACTGTGTTAGCCAGGCTGGTCTTGAACTTCTGACCTCAGGTAATCGCCGGCCTCGGCCTCCCAAAGTGCTGGGATGACAGGCATGAGCCACCACGCCTGGCCAGACTTTTCTTTCTTAGCCTCTTTTATGGAGGCAGATGTACCTAGTATAGTCTGAGGTAGGAATTCAGGAAAGGGAAGAATGGAATTTTGAATAATAAAAACTGTTCTAGCTTTTTTTGTAATCACTTCACCAGAGAAACAGTCGAGTATAAAGATATCACATTCTAGATGCAGACTGAACCTACATCCTGGTCCTGCTACTTATTGTGGCAAAACTTCCTCATCCATATAAAACAGGGATAATGATACTGTTGCTGTCACATCTAGAAAGCTCTCAATTATAAGACACAATTTTAAATACCACTGAAAAGGAAAACCACAGACAATTGCAACATGACACAAAGCTCTCTTGATAGCATGAATTTCTATTCTGTGTGCCTATTGAAAAAATTAATTATACAGAGATCTTTTTAATCATATACCACTGCCATGTGAATATAAAAAAAATTAAGCAAGATAAATTGGTTTAGATATTTCTAAGACTTCTTTATATGCAGATTTCTAAGACTTCTTTATATGCAGATTCCAACTCTTCTAAATCAGCTCTTGATTCAGATTTGGCCGTGTCTAGCCTCTTCCTTACAGAGTCACCCATCGTGCTATGCACAGTGTTGGAGGAACAGCATTTCTCAGTAGAAACATATGAACCCCCTGAAAGGCATTGGTGCTGGGCTCTCAAGCTGGCTGCATAGAATCAGCCCACATTTGACACTGCTTTAGGGACGCGGCTGAGCGTGCCTGCCTCTCCGCCGCTCCTGCTACCAACCAACTCTGCGGCTCCTAAGGGTTAAATTAATTTCACCAGTGTCCCTGGGATGTCCTTCCTAGTTCACCACATCTGTTCTGCCCATTTGGGGGCTGATGATTTTTATGTCTTCACATGTGCAGGTGATAAATACATCTCAAGGCCAAGCACCATGGCTCATGCCTGTAATCCCAACACTTTGGGAGGCTGAGGCAGGAGAGTTGCTTGAGGTCAGGAGTTCAAAACAAGAAAGGGCAACATAGTGAGATTCTGTCTCTACAAAAAAAGACTTAGCTAGGCAAGGTGATAGGCACTTGTAGTTCCAGCCATTCAAGAGGCTGGAGTGAGAGGGTTGCTTGAGCTCGGGAATTGAACACTGCAGTGAGCTATGATGGCATCACTGCACTCCAGCCTGGACAACACAGCAAGACCCTGTCTCTAAACAAAACTATAAATGAAAACAAGTGCGATCTCAGTGTGAGGAAAATCGTGGGTAGGAGGCAGGATTAACTTGCAGCTCCCGCTTGGATGGACAGAGCAGCACGTGGAGACTCACATCGAAAACTTTTGCTCCAAGAACTGCCACACAAACAAATCGTGAAAGCCGAGAGAATCCACAGAGCCTTTGAAGGAAGCAGCTTTGCCTTCGCGGGCTCCGTGAGAGCACCACAAACACAGAACTGCGAGTGCCCCAAGTGTGAGGGGGGAATGTCCGCCCTGAACACACATCCTCATAGAGGAACCTGAAGGTCCAGATCACGAAAAAAGGATCAGACCTTACCTCGAGCTGAGATGAATTTAGAGACTCAAGCAAAATACAGGAGTAGAGGAAGCAGCGGGAAGAGCCCGTGGACACCCTCGGTCCCCAGGGAAGCCGTTCTGACTTTGTCTCGCAGGGATCTTTGGGGAGGGCTGATAGTGGAACTGGGGAAAGACCACAGGGAGAAGGAAACTCCCAGATAAACTTTGTAACAATTTTAAGCAACTTGAAGTTTCCTGGATAGAATCTGGGGATGGGGGGAGCCAGGAGTGCAGATCCCAGCACGGAAGCTGTGGAGGCCGGATCCCAGTGCGGATCCCAGCAGCCCGGGAGGCCGGAAACACGGAGGCCCTGCTTGCTTTCCCAGGGAAGAGGCTGGTAGCCTGGGACGAGTTCTCAGGCCTGCTCCCCGGCTGCCTGGAAATAAACGCAGTGCTGTTGGCGGGGCGTAGTGGGAACGAGACCGGCCTCACAGGCTGCGTGGGAGCTGGGTGAGGCCTGTCACCGGCAGCTTTCCCCCACTTCCCTGGGGACCTGTACAAAGCAGCAGAGGCAGCCATAATCCCCCTCGGAACATAACTCCACTGGCCTGAGGACTATACCCCAACTCCCACAGCAGCCACAGCAAGCACTGCCCAGGGAGATTCTGACTCACGCATGTCTATCCGTACCCCGCAGTGATGGTCTTTCTCTTCCCACTCTGGTAGCTGGAGGGAAGACAAAGAACATAATCCCTTGGGAGCTGTATGGCCCTGCCCACCACCTGAAAAACCTGAATACCTATCCAGACAGGCTTACGGCAAGCTGGTGTCCTCCCTCTACTACTGCAGCTGATGGTCTCTTGAAAGTGTCTGCTCCTAGTCTGAGGCTGGACGACAAAAACCTGCACACTAGACAAAACTACAGTCAATGGCCCTCAGAGTCCACTTTGCTTCCTTGCTACCTCCACTGGAGCAGGTGCTGGTATCCAAGCCAACAAAAACCAGCACACTAGACAAGACTACAACCAACGGCCCTCACAGAGTCCACTTTGCTTCCTTGCTACCTCCACTGGAGCAGGTGCCGGTATCCATGGCTGAGAGACCTGAAGACAGGTCACATCACAGAACTCTTTGCAGACAACCTCCAGAACCAGCATGGAGCCTGGCAGCTCTGCTGGGTAGTTAAACCCAGAAGAGAAATAACAATCCCTGCAGTTTGGCTCTCAGAAAGCCCCATCCCTAGGGGAAAAGGAGAGAGCTCCATATTGAGAGTGCACCCTGGGGGACAAAAGAATCTAATCAGCTGCCCTTGAGCCCCAGATCTTCCCTCTGACATAGTCTACCCAAATAAGAAGAAACCAGAAAAACAATTCTGGTAATATGACAAAACAAGATTCTTTAACTCCTCCATTAGATCACACCAGCAGTGGATCTAAACTCAGACAAAATCTCTGAATTGTGAGAAAAAGATTTCAGAAGGTTGATTATTAAGCTAATCAAGGAGGCACCAGAGAAAGGTGAAGTCCAGCTTCAAGAAATCAAAAAAATGAGACAGGATATGAATGGAAATATCTCCAGTGAAATGGACAGCATAAAAAAAATCACAATTTCTGTAAATGAAGAACACACTTGGAGAAATGCAAAATGCATTGTAAACTCTTGAACAAGTAGAAGAACTTCAGAGCTTGCAGACAAGGTTTTCAAGTTAACCCAATCTGAAAAAGACAAATAAAAAGAAAATGAACAAAGCCTCCAAGAAGTTTGGGATTATGTTAAACAACTAAACTTAAAAATAATTAGTGTTCCCAAGGAAGAAGAGAAATTGACAAGTTTGGAAAACATATTTGAGGGAATTGAGGAAAACCTCTCAGCCTTGCTGAAGATGTAGACATCCAAATCCAAGAAGCTCAAAGAACACCCAGGAAATTCATCACAAAGAGATCATCACCTAGGCACGTCGTCATCAGGTTATCCGAAGTCAAGACCAAGGAAAGAATCTTAAGAGCTGTGAGACAAAAGCATCAGGTATCTTATAAAGGAAAACCTATCAGATTAACAGCAGATTTCTCAGCAGAAATCCTACAAGCTAGTAGGAATTGGGGTCTATCTTCAGCCTCCTTAAACAAAACGATTACCAGCCAAGAGTTTTGTATCTAGTGAAACTAAACTTTATAAATAAAAAAAAGATACAGTCTTTTTCACACAAACAAATGTTGAGACAATTTGCCACTACTAAGCCAGCACTACAAGAACTGCTAAAAGGAGCTCTAAATCTTGAAACAAATTCTCAAAATACACCAAAATAGAACCTCCCTAAAGCATAAATCTAAAAGGACCTATAAAACAGTAATACAATGAAAAGTAAGCACGATATTGAGGCAACAACTAGCACGATGAATAGAATAGTATCTCACATCTCACTACTAATGTTTAATGTAAATGGTCTAAATGCTCCACTTAAAAATGCTCCATTAAAAAAAAAACAGAATTGCAGAATGGATAAGAATTCACCAACCAAATATCTGTTGTATTCAAGAGAATCAACTAACACATAAGGACTCACATAAGGTAAATTGGTGGAAAAAGGTATTTCATGCAAATGGACACCAAAAGCGAGCAGGAATAGCTATTCTTCTATCAGACAAAACAAACTTTAAAGCAACAGCAGTTCAAAAGACAAAGAGGGACATTATATAATTATAAAAAGACTTGTCCAACAGGAAAATATCACAATCCTAAATATGTATGCACCTTACACTGGAGCTTCCAAATTTATAAAACAATTACTACTACACCTAAGAAATGAGATAAATAGCAACACAATAATAGTTGGGGACTTCAATACTCCACTGACAGCACTAGACAGGTCATCAAGACAGAAAGTCATCAACAACGAAACGATGGACTTAAACTATACCCTAGAACAAATGAACTTAACAGATATTTAGGGAACATTCTACTCAACAACTGCAGAATACACACTGTACTCATCCATTTTCCAAGACAAAACACATAATAGCCCACAAAACAAGTCTCAATAAATTTAAGAAAATCAAAATTACTGTCAGACCACAGTGGAATAAAATTGGAAATCAACTCCAAAACAAACCATCAAAACCACGTAAATACATACAAATTAAATAATCTGCTCCCAAATGGTCATTGGGTCAACAACGAAATCAAGATGAAAATTAAACATTTCTTTGGACTGAATGATAATAGTGATAACAACCTATCAAAACCTCTGGGATATGGAAAAAGGAGTGCTAAGAGGAAAGTTCATAGCATTAAGAGCCTTCATCAAAAAGCTCAAAAGAGCACAAATAAGCAATCATAGGTCACACCTCAAGAAACTAGAGAAATAAGAATGAACGAAACCTGAACCCAGCAGAAGAAAAAAATAACAAATATCAGAGCAGAACTAAAGAAAATTAAAACAAACAAACAAAAAATACAAAAGATAAATAAAATGAAAGGCTGATTCTTTGAAAAGATGAACAAAATTGATAGACCATTGGTGAGATTAACCAAGAAAAAAAAAGAGAGAAGATCCACATAAGCTCAATTAGAAAGAAAATGGGAGATATTACAAACAATACCAAAGAAATCATTTAAGGCTGTATGATCATTTAAGGCTACTATGAACACTTTTATGCATACAAATGAGAAAAACTAGAGAAGAAGGAAAAATTCCTGGTAATATGAAACCCTCCTAGATTAAACCAGGAAGGAATAGAAACTCTGAACAGACCAATAACAAGCAGCAAGATTAAAATGGTAATAAAAAAAATTATGAAGGAAAAAAATGTCCAGGACCAGATGGATTTATGGCTGAATTCTATCAGGCATTCATGGAAGAGTTGGTGCCAATCCTACTGACAGTATTCCAAAAGATTGAAAAGGAGGGAGTCCTCCCTAAATCTTTCTGTGAAACCAGTATCACCCTAATACCAAAACCATGAGGGACGTAACAATAAAGAGAACTACAGACCAATATCCCTAATGAACAGAGATTCAAAAACCCTCAACCAAATGCTAGCTAACTGAATCCAACAGCATATCAAAAAGATAATCCACCATGATCAAGTGGGTTTCATATGAGGGATGTTGGGATGGTTTAATATACAAAAGTCAATAAATGTGATACATCACATAAACAAAATTAAAAATAAAAATCAAATTATCATTTCAATGGATACAAAAAAAAGCATTTGACAAAATCCAGCATCCCTTTATGAATAAATCCCTCAGCAAAATTGGCATAGAAAGGACATACCTCAAGATAATAAAATCCATCTATGACAAACACACAGCCAATATTATACTGAATGGTGAGAAGTTGGAAGCATTCCCCTTGAGAAATGGAACAAGGCAAGGATGCCCACTTTCTTGACTTTTATTCAACATAGTACTGAAAGTCTTAGCCAGAGCAGTCAGACAAGAGAAGGAAATAAACGGCATCCAAATCAGTAAAGACGAAGTCAAACTGTTGCTGTGTTGCTGTTCACTGATTGTATACCTAGAAAACCCTAAACACTCCTCCTAAAAGCTCCTAGAACTGACCAATGAATTCAGAAAAGTCTCAAGATACAAAATTAATGTACACAAATCAGTATCACTGTTATATACCAAAACAAATCAAGAACTCAACTCCTTTTACAATAGCTTCAAAAAATAAAAATAAAAATGGAGAAATATACCTAACCAAGGAGGTGATGGACCTCTACAAGAAAAACTACAAAACATTGTTGAAAGAAATCACAGATGACACCAACAAATGGAAACACATCCCATGCTCATGGATGGGTAGAATCAATATTGTGAAAATGACCACACTGTCAAAAGCAATCTACAAATTCAATGCAATTCCCATCAAAATACAACCATCATTCTTCACAGAACTAGAAAAACTATCCTAAAATTAATGTGGAATGAAACAAGAGCCCACATAGTCAAAGCAAGACTAAGCAAAAAGAGCAAAGCTGGAGGCATCACGCTACCTGACTTCAAACAGTACTATAAGGCCATAGTCAGCAAAAAGCATGGTACGGGCATAAAAATAGGCACATAGACCAATGGAACAGAACAGAAAACCCTGAAATAAAGCCAAATACTTACAACAACTGATCTTTGACAAAGCAAACAAAAACATAGAGTGGGGAAAGGACATGCTAGTCAACAAATTGTGCTGGGATAATTGGCAGCCACATGTAGAATGAAACTGGATCCTCATCCCTCACCATTTACAAATATGAACTCAACATGGATTAAAGACCTAAATCTAAGACGTGAAACCATAAAAATTTGAGAAGCTAACGTCAGAAAACCCTTCTAAACATTGGCGTGGGCAAAGACTTCACGACCAAAAACCCAAAAGCAAATGCAACAAAAACAAGGATGAATAAATGGCACTTAAACTAAAAAGCTTCTGCACAGCAAAATAAATAATCAGCAGAGTAAACAAACAACCCACAAAGTGGGAGAAAATATTTGCAAACTATACTTCTGATAAAGGACTAATATCCCATCAAAAAGTAGGCTAAGGACATGAACAGGCAATTCTCAAAACAGGACGTACAATTGGCTAACAAACATACCCAAAATGCTCAACATCTCGGCTGGGCACGGTGGCTCAGGCCTGTAATCCCAGCACTTTGGGAGACCAAGGCGGGCGGATCATAAGGTCAGGAGATCGAGACCATCCTGGCTAACACAGTGAAACCCCGTCTCTACTAAAAATACAAAAAATTAGCCGGGCGTGGTTGTGGGCGCCTGTAGTCCCAGCTACTCGGGAGGCTGAGGCAGGAGAATGGCATGAACCTGGGAGGCAGAGCTTGCAGTGAGCTGAGACCGTGCCACTGCACTCCAGCCTGGGTGACAGAGTGAGACTCCATCTCAAAAAAAAAAAAAAAAAAAAACTCAACATCTCTAATTATCAGGGAAATATAAATCAAAACCACAATGAGATACCACCTTACTTCTGCAAGAATGGCCTTAATCAAAAAATAAAGAAGTAATAGATGTAGGTATGGATGCGGTGAAAGGGGAACACTTTTATGCTGCTGCTGGGAATGTAAACTAGTACAACCACTATGGAAAACAGTATGGAGATTCCTTCAAGAACTAAAAGTAGATCTACCATTTGTTCCAGCAATCCCACTATTGGGTATGTACCCAGAGGATAGAAGTCATTATACAAAAAACGTACTTGTACACACATGTTTATAGCAGCAGAATTCACAATTGCAAAACTATGGAACCAGCCCAAATGCCCATCAGTCAACAACTGGATAAAGAAAATGTGGTGTATATATATCATGGAATACTATTCAGCCATAAAAAGAAACAAAATAATGGCATTCGCAACAGCCTGGATGGAATTGGAGACCATTATTCTGGGTGAAGTAACTCAGGAATGGGAATGGAGACATCGAATGTTCTCACTCATAAGTGGGAGCTAAGCTATGAGGACACAAAGGCATACTAATGACACAATGGACTTTGAGGACTTGAGGGAGATTGTGGGAGGTGGGTGAGGGATTAAGGATTACACACTGGGTACAGTGTACACTGCTTGGGTGATGGGTGCACCCAAATCTCGGAAATCACCACTAAAGAACTTATCCATGTAACCAAACGCCACCTGTTCCCCCAATACCTATTGAAATAATACAATAATAATAATAATAATAAACAAAAGCAAACAAATACTATCTCAGTTTCTGCCTCATGGATAGGGATTGTCAGAAGTCATCTATTTTAGAACATATTCTAATTTTAGAACTGTTAAAATATGAAAAGCTAAGTATCATAGAACTGAAAGAAAATAGTAGTGTTGCTATGTAGATTTATGTGAGTTAAAACATCCAAACACCTCAGCACAGCGGCTGGCCCAGTGTCATCACACACCAACTGTGATCAGTTACTCTTACCCTCAGCTAATCTAGCACAGGCTCGTGAGCTCCAGTTGGTTACTTAATTTACAGAAATTCTACTCCACAAATCTTTTGTATTTTTGACTCCTTAATATGAAGTTAAACGCTTTCTATTAAAAAAAGTTAAATGCTTAATAAATCTCTCCAGTCAATGATTTCTGTTTTGTTGATTAAGCCAGCGGTTCTTTGAAAAAGAAGTCTAGGGAGCATCAGCAGCAGTGTTCTAACAAGCCCCACTGAAGGTGTCCATAGAATTATTATGGCACTCACGAAAGTGTGGATTTTATAAAGACAGAATTACCCAGCCTTTCCCTAATGTAATCTACAGACCAACCTGGGGAAAAATGAAACAGATTTACTCTACAGTAATGCTTAGCCATTCATAATTTTCTGGAACCCAGGTCTGGGAACATGTTTCTCAGTGGGTCTGTCACTTTGTTTTTCTTTTCTTTTCTTTTTTTTTTCTTTTTTCTTGAGACAGAATCTTGCCCTGTCACCCAGGCGGGAGTGCAGTGGCGTGATCTCTGCTCACTGCAACCTCTACCTCCCAGGTCCAAGCAATTCTCCTGCCTCAGCCTCCTGAATAGCTGGGACTACAGTTTCACCATATTGGCCAGGCTGGTCTCAAACTCCTGACCTCATGATCCGCCCACCTCGGCCTCCCAAAGTGCTGGGATTACAGGTGTGAGCCACCGCACCCGGCCACGTTGTTTTTCACATACTGAGAAGAGACGATGCATTCCCATGAGACACCTTCCACACCAAACAGCAGAAAAGGCAGCCTTCAGGCTGGTGGCTGAAGTTCACTTCTATTTATAACAGCATTTTGAACAACATAAGCTTATGCTTTCATAAAACTAGAAGAATATACCTGAAAATAGATTTCTGAAGTTTGATTTCACTTCATAAATGCACCTTCCATTGACGCTCCAGTGCATTGAAATCCACATCGCTGCAACGATGAAGGAGCGCTGCCACCTGTAGGCGCAGACCGGCCTAGAGCAACAGCTCAAAACCTGAAATACATGAGTGTCCAGAATTTAAATTAGAAATGTTTTGTTAAAACAGTATCTTAGCAAAGGGAAATAACTTATAAAGGAACAATCTTTTAGAGGCAAACCTTTTGTCTGTTCCTTTACTCTCTTATTAAATCATTTATCCAAAATATGTGAGACGAATGAGGTATGTTTATTTATACGTAATATGCTGAAGTTTCAAAACACTGATTTCCCACAGGGTTGGAAACCATGTAGAAATAATATGTGTGGCTTCCTGGTTTGTTTTTTAAGAGCAGCACACTGAAATGTGAAAGCAACTATGTTTGTACAATAAGCAGGAGTCTTCTTTCTCTCCTAACATAGCAAAGAAAGGAAAAAGGTGTTATTGCTAAAAGAAAATACACAAAGTAAGAATCCAATACTAACCCTCTACTAAAGTATTTCCTTATTTATCAAAAAGAAATGGTTCCCATGCACTTCTCACAAATGCATGTTTTCAGTGGATCAGTAAGATGTCCAAACAAGAAATACCATCCTGTGGAAAAGCTGTGCCTATGGTGTTTCTGACATACCAATGCCCAAAAGTCACTTTGGCCTGATTCCTCTTTCCTATGATCTCAAGTCATATTTCCAGATAAAAGAGATTCAGTTACATTTGGAAGTGAGAAGAAATACCTGGAATTTATCCCCCCCAATCCATACTGCGGCATTCTTTGGTCTTAGTCCAGCTATTCAATTCCACTTTCCTGCTCTTGGACCCTGTTGATCCAGGAAGAGGATGGGCCTAGAATGAAAAAAAAAAAAGGTTTGGTAAAAACTGAGTGGATAGAAGAGCTGAGGCATACATTACCTCTTAGAACAATAGAAATGATTTCTTCAATAATTGTTTTGATAACAGGGTGGTCTGTCCATGCATTCATCTCAGTGAAGTTTTCCCTGATAGCTTGTTTTAAATTGATCAGGGTTTTTCTTCATGATGCACATCCTGCCCTTTCCTTCCTCAGTATCACTCACAGAGCTAAAGGATATCCATGTCTCAAATTTTAAAAGCATGAACCAAGAGTTCTAAAATGATAAACTATGTGTCAGTGCAGCAAATGTATGGCTAGGCTCAAAAAACCCTATGAATGAATTAAATTTCTAACAATGCCTACTGTTTATTAGAAGCTTTACACCAAGGCTAATCAGTATTTCTGTAAATATGTGATAGAAAGGAGGGTTACTAATTATATTTTTCAGAAAGAGAATCAAGTCTCTTTGTGGCATTTGACTCCACGTCAGCTTTGAGGGCAGATACAGGGTAAATCTAGGCATGATCACTGTTCACTATCAGTGAGTCCCTGGGAGAAAAGATGATCTGGGAGGGAAACAACCAAGAGATGATTCTGATAGCATGAGTTTCTTAACTGCATTTAGACACTGATGCTTCCAATTCATCTGTCTTCCGCAAATCCTATGGTTGTGAAGCCGTCTGTCATATTACGTTTTCTTTCCAATTTGTAGTTTTTTAATTTAACTTTTATTTTAAGGTCAGGAGTACATGCAGAGGTTTGTTTCATAGGCAAACTTGTGTCATGGGGGGTTGTTGTACAGATTATTTCAGCACCCACGTATTAAGCCTAGTACCCATTAGTTATTTTTCCTGATACTCTCCCTCCCCACCCTCCACCCTCTGATAGGCTCCAGTATGTGTTGTTTGTCTCCTTGGGTCCATGAGTTCTCACCATTGACCTTCAACTTATAATTGAGAATATGCAGTATTTAGTTTTCTGTTCCTGCATTAGTTTGCTGAGGATAATGGCCTCCAGCTCCATCCATGTTCCTGCAAAGGAGATGATCTTGTTCTTTTTTTATGGCTGCATAGTATTCTACGGTGTATATGTACCACATTTATTTTATCAATTCTAGCATTGATGAACATTTAGGTTGATTCCATGTCTTTGCTATTGTGAATAGTGTTACAGTGAACATATGTGTGCATGTGTCTTTATTATAGAATGATGTGTATTCCTTTGGGTGTATACCCAGTAATGGGATCGCTAGGTCAAATGTTAGTTCTGTTTTTAAGTCTTTGAAGAATCACCTTTATCTTCCACAATGGTTAAACTAACTTATACTCCCATCAACAGTGTATAAGCATTCCTTTTTCTCTGCAACCTCACCAGCATCTGTTATATTTGACTTTTTAATAATAGTGTATTAGTCTGTTCTCTCACTACTATAAAGAACTACCTAAGACTGGGTAATTTATGAGGAAAAGAGATTTAATTGGCTCATGATTCCACCAGCTGCACAGGAAGCCTGGCTGGGAAGGCCTCAGGAAACTTACAATCATGGTGGAAGGCGAAGGGTGCGCAGACACACCTTCACCTGGTGAAACTGGAGACAGAGAGAGTGAAGGGGGAAGTGATAGAAACAACCAGATCTCATGAGAACTCACTCACCGTCATGAGAACAGGGAGGGGGAAGTCCACCCCCATGATCCAATCACCTCCCACCAGGCCCCTCCTCCAACACTGAGGGTTACAACCTGACTGAGATTTAGGTGGGGACACAGAGCCAAACCATATCAAATAGCCATTCTGACTGGTGTTAAGTGGTATCTCATTGTGGTTTTGATTTGCATGACTCTTGTGATTGGTGATGTTGAGCTTATTTTCATGTGATTGTTGGCCATATATATGCCTCTTTTCGAAAAGTGTCACTTCATGTCCTTTGCTCACTTTTTAATGGGGTTGCTTGGGGGCGTTTCTTGTAAATTTGTTTAAGTTCCTTATAGATGCTGGATATTAGGCTTTTATCAGAGGCATACTTTACAAAAATTTCCTTCCCTTCTGCAGGGTGTCTGCTCACTGTGTTCGTAGTTCCCTTTGCTGTGCAGAAGCTCTCAAGTTTAATTAAATCCCGCTTGTCATTTATGCTTTTGTTGCAATTGCTTTTAGTGTCCTTGTCATGAAATCTTTGCCCATTCCTATGTCCAAAAAGGTATTGCCTAGGTTGTCTTCCAGTGTTTTTGTACTTTTGGGTTTTATTTTTAAGTCTTTCATCCATCTTGAGTTAATTTTTGCATATGGTATAAGGAAGGGGTCCAGTTTCAATCTTTTGCATATGGCTACCCAGTTATCCCAGCATGATTTATTGAATAGGGAATTTTTCCCCCATTGCTTGTTTCTGTCAGCTTTGTTGAAGATCATAGTTGTAGGTGTGCAGCCTTATTTCTGGGTTCTCTATCATATTATTTCAAAACCTTCTTGATTCTCTCTTTTCTGCCCACAGCAGGACATAAGAAATAGAATTTCCTGATAATAAGGAGGAAATAATTATCCTTTATGTCATTTTTCATATTTCCTCCTTGAATCAAAATTTGCTCCCCAAGTATTCAAGATTACTTAAGACAGAGAATTTGTACTAATTTATAAAGTACTGTACGAACTATCAGAAGAGAAACATTTTTGAGTATCTATTATGTGCAGCTATTTTATAAGAACTGTCACTCCTACTTGATGAATTAGGACACAGATTATTATGCAGACTCAGTAGCTTGATCATGATCAGTTGCCTGGTATATGAAAAGCAGGGATCCGAGCCCAAGTTTGCCTACGCCCTTTGCATTCGTTATATTTCACTTACAAGTGGAGAGCCAGAGCTGGGCTGCAGAAACTGTAAACCTATAAGATCCACTGGCTTAACCAACTGCTAGCTTCTGTTCTACCATTACTTAAACCTCATTGGACAATCTACAATCAGACTGGCACTTGGATACAGAAAGATTTTTTCTACTCTTAGGGAGAATACACGGTATATACCTACTGCCTGAAATTATAAAAATAAAATTATTTTCAAGGCCTTTGAACTTGAAGATAAATCAAAGGCATCATGGGTAAGAGTAATCTTTAGTACACCGATAGTTCAAATCAGTGCGCAGTCTATACTGTAAAGTTAAAAATATAGAGGGTATAATTGCATAAAGATTAGTACATATCCCTTTCATTTAAATATTGCTAAACAAGTCAAATTGCCTTTTATTTAATCAATGAAGCAAAATGATTTGAAATAGCAATATCATAAAGCTTTGCTGAGCTAGTGTTAAATCCATTTTTTCCAAAGCAATAAGCATACACACTTGGCTTTTTGTAATATATAACAAACAGTCGAATTTGAGCATCACGCCTGGACTTGTATGAGCAACCTCAAACCACACTTGAATAGAATGTCATAGTTAGAACTGGTGCAGGCAACACATGTTTCAAAATACACGAGACATCAAAGGAACCACAATCCTCATGCACGAGCCAGCTTGACCCATAACATCGGCTTTGATTTTGCAGGTGGGAGAGAGAAAGTAGGTGGGGCAGGATTTTTGTGTTGTTGTTTACTAAAACAATTTATAGACTTTGCAAAACTAGTATATTTAAATTGATTTTAGAACTTTAGAAAAAGCAGAAGAAAGCAAACAATTTCTGAAAGTATAATCATTATATATGTAATTTTCATAATAACACAAATGTGATGTTATTGGACCAAGTATTAAATATTAATATGCAACAACCTCATTGTAAGCAATTTAATTCAGTTCATTTGGCAACAAAACTACCTTGAGTATATGTTCAACAATGGTGCAGAAATGAAGTGACTGCCATTCTTAGAAGTGAAAATGTTTGTGCAACCCAAATATTTGCTCTCAACTGTAAACTATAATAATGGAAACACCAAACTTCCAGAGTCCCAGCATGTGCAACGCTTCCAGGCTCAGCATAAAGCAGATCTGTAGTTGAGGCCGATATACATTTGCTGACCTATTACGTAAGGAGCAATAGGTAGAAGAATGTACACTGTGCTTTTCAAAAGCATGGTGTAAAATCCCAAACATGAATCATTTATAGAGTATCAAAACGAGAACTACAAAGAAGCAGTTGATGCTTGAATCGTATTTGAACAACCATATTTCTAAGTAACATGTAATTCAAGTCCTGTCATGTCTCAGAATTAATAGCCCAGATTCTTAATTCTTAGCGAGGTTGACAAATTATTCTTTCTTATGGCACCAGTCACACTTGATCATAAGTAGCATCTCTACCCATAACTCTCGTTCCATCAAATTGAGCCTAAGTTTATTTGTCTAATACAAAATGCCAAAAGGTCTACAATGTGCAATGAATCAATGTTCTTCATTAATGAGTAAAATGTTTCATGGATGGAAAATGATTCTCCAGCTTCCAAATGGCTTGAAACAAGTACAAAGCCATGGTTGCTAAGCTACTATTTTACTTCCAGAGTAACTGTCTGCTGTCTAATCTTTTAGAAGTAGCAGTAAGTTGCTTTCAAGTCATTGAGCCAAAGGCATTGAAATGTGAAAGATTATATATATACGTATACATGTGTATATATATATATATATGTATATGTATATATACATATATATATATATATATATAAAATATTTCCTGGCATCATCACACCTATTTTTTTAAACTTTCTTAACTTGAGAATCTATCAGAAAGTAATATCATACTACCACTGAATTCATAAACATTCTTTGAGGGAACAGGGTCTCTGAATATTCTGCCTTTAGGTTCTGCTAAGTATACTAAACAACATAAATTAAAGTTGATTCTATTACTTAGAATGTGCTATTAAGAGGGAAATGGAAATCTCAAAAGATGTCGCAGTAGGAGCACAGAGGACAGGGTTCATTGATTCCGTAATCCTGGACTGGTCACTTCACCTTTTATACTGTAAGCTGACCATCTACCAAATTGACATAAAGGTACCAATTTCACTGGAGAGACTAAGTAAGATTATTTGTGTAAAATACAAGGCTTAGTGCCTAGCACATGGTAGATGCTCAGTAGGCACCATTTATTATGTCCTGTCCCCACTGGACACATCCACAGTCCAGTTGATAAGGGAAGAAGGGAAGAAGGAAAAGGGACTTAAAACTCCCTTTCTGTCTAAATGTACAGTGGACAGTTCAAGACAAAGAAATGACCAATTTGTTTATAAGCCTAAAGGAGAGAATCAAACAATGGTGGATTTCACATTTGATACTACAGTAAGGAGATAAATATGACATAAATCCTTATGTTCTTTATGAGGTCAAGTTTTCAATATGGTGTGACTACCCCAAATTCTTAGCCCTAGCCCTAGCCCAATTCACTGCTTCTTTCATGGCTCAGATGCCTCAGCACAGGCAGAGAGGACACAAAATGCTAAATTTTACCTCTGTGATTTAAAGCACCTCTTATTTTGACCATAGCAAAGGTCAGTCTTCATTGATGGAGTTTCAGTGGTGCAGACTAATTAGACAGGCTAGGTCGTTCCACAATCTGCGAAGCTTAACGTACTCATGTCCCTGTGGAGTCAGAGCCTGTGGCCTCATCAGCGAGACTTCCTGGGAAAAAAGTCTTTGATGGGTCCGCAGGGTAACTTGAAAATCAAGATATTTCTAGAAGAACTGTCTAATCCATAGCCTGCCTCAAGGTGAGCAGCTCTTAGTCTTCCCTTCTTTTGTTTGATGTCCTAGGAATATTGAATTCTCTGACCCTACAGAGGGTTTCATGAAAATCAAAGATTAAACAATGATCAGAATATTATCATTTATAAATGTTCATTATTGCAACTTTATTTGAAAATTGATAATTCATTTGTGTACATTATTAATATTAACTTTCTACTAATACAATTAAAATAACTAGAAAAAAATCTCTTGACTTCCAGATAACAGAGTTCTCTATACCCAACTATTATAGTACTAACATAAAAGAAATAAAAATGAAAAATTTTTAAAAAGCAATCCTTTAAGAACAAGAAACACTGTGGCCAAAGTCATTTATTTATATTTTGTTGGACAAGAGTGATCACTCAATTTTTGTATTTTGTACGTGAGAATATGGTCAATTTTTTTTACATAAAATATTTTTCAGATAGTAGCTCTTATCAATGAAATAAAACATCTCAAAGCATGATATAAGCAAAGCCTAAAGATCCTTTATGAAGGAAGATCAGTCTCTGAGAAGTAAATCCATGCTCTATCTTCCTTCACTGGAGCAAACTCCACTCCCCCAAAATACTACATGTGGCTTTATAAGGATGCAGGATTATGTTAAAAGAGATTTTTTTCAATACATGCAATAAACAGCTTCTCTTTTGAAACTACTGAAGAATAAAATCCCATAATATCACAAGCTTAAAATTATATAAATATCTATCTATCTACTACCTATCTAGCTAGCTACACACACACACACACACACACACACACACACACAAAATGCCATTTATTTTGACAGTAGATTTGAAAAAAAAAGTTGAAAACAAGACAATTACAGAGTTGTGTAGGTAATTGTGGAAATGTGTTTTGAAGTCCTTACTGGATACCTCTCTTAAAATGTCAGACTTCCTACTTGGATTGAAGTGCTGTCAAGATTTGTGTTAATGGTTGCATCTCTCACTTGAATTCCCGAGCTTTACCTCACAATAGTAGTGCACAACCCTGGCACAGCTCTGTGGCTGCTGACTTTATGAAGGGTGATAAAGCATTCTCAGCCCTCCCATCTGTCAGGCACAGCACAAAGCTGCAGGCGATTGTGGAAAATTGAGTCTTGACAGTATCTTCCTCTTGCAGGCCTCAGATCGCTCAGGGCCTGCAATCGTATTACACTTGATCCAACTGGACCAACTCTCAACATGCACAGAATGTAATTTCAGTTCTTAAGTGCTTTCCTGCGACAACAAGAAGATCAAGAAGAAAACTAATGAGATCTTTCTTTTTGGCTGAATTTAAAGGCATTACATGGATACCATTGAGGGATGGAAATGGAAATGAGATCAGCTCCAGCCCTTAAGACATCATCTGGGCCATATTTCTATATCAGTGTCTCAATTCTGCCTCAGAGAAAAGTGGATCAATTTCAATGCCTGGCCCACTTAGGCCGTTTCTGACAAGACCACAAATATTACAGTCATGGCTTCAGCTTTAATGTTAGTTATGCTGTGGATCACTGAACTCAGACAGGTGCCCAGCTACTCATTTTACAGGCCAATGAACATGGCATAGGCAGCTCTAACTTCAGCACTCTAAGAACTGGGACACAGCTCCAGACATCACTACTAATCACTGCATCACCCAAACCAATGTTAGAGTCTGAATTTTTAATGGAAAATTCAGCTACTGCTTCTAGTTGAATGCCAACACATTTTAAACATTTTCTAGAAGACTAAAGTTACCAATATGCTATATAATATAAAAATGAAATATAAAGAATAATATATTCATTTTCTTTGCTATCTGCCTTACACATATGCAAACATACATATGCAAGTTCAATAATTCAAGGGCAGGCAAGAAGCACTAACAATGCAACAGAACGGCTAATGGTCACTGAATTAGTCCGTGAAGTCCATGCAGGAGATCTAACAACGTCCTCAGGATTCCCTCCTTCAAGCTGCATTACTGTGCTTCTCAGTAGCAATAAAGCACTGGTAATTTGGCAGAGTAGACAGTTTTAAAGGCTGTGATCAATCACTCTGCTAAGAAAACTTTGCAATTATATGTCCAATAAACAATCAGATGTGTGTATTATAAATGGAAATATTTCACCTATTCTTTTCTATTCTATTCTATCCTATTCATAAGCTGACTAATGTTTTTGTGATGTTTACGTGTAAAGGCAGGTGGGTACTCATAGCTTACAGGTGTATTTCTCAACAGTGTTGGAAAGTACAAACTCCAGTCCGGGCGCGGTGGCTCATGTCTGTAATCCCAGCAGTTTGGGAGGCCGAGGCGGGTGGATCACGAGGTCAGGAGTTCGAGACCAGCCTGGCCAACATGGTGAAACCCCGTCTCTACTAAAAACAGAAAAATTAGCCGGGCATGCTGGTGTGCACCTGTAATCCTGGCTACTCGGGAGACTGAGGCAGAAGAATTGCTTGAACCCGGGAGGCAGAGGTTGTAGTGAGCCGAGTTCGCACCACTGCACTCCAGCCTGAGCAACGGAGCGAGGCTTTGGAAAAAAAAAAAAAAGTGCAAAGTCCAGTACTCCATCTATCTGTTATTTTGACTACAAAATGTACTCCCATATAGCAGAGTCCATCACACACATTGCTTTACTGAACTTCCTCAAGATTTATGAGATAAGCAGAGGTTGATGTCTTTATTTTACAATAATGAAAGTGGTAAGAATCTAAATTATTCCCTCTTATTTAATACTCATAAGTAATGTCAACACTTGAAATTCCTTCTTCTCTTCCAGTTCTAGAGCTTTATCTATGACATTATTCTGCATCGCAGCCCAAGATGTTAATCCAGTGGTCTTTTGATTGTGTATGACAGAAATTTAATGCTGAAAAACTTGGGGGAAAATATACTGGTTTATTGACTCACAAAATTGCATAGTCCAGGAGTATATATGGCTTCTGGCACAATCAGATCCAGATGCTCAAAGAATTCCACTGAGTTTTTTCTCTCACTCCATTTTGGGAACTATTGATCTTTTAGCATTATATTTAAGTAGCTCCACATTTGGTGAAAAAGTTGACCCTCAATATGTCCTTCAGGTTCGTGATACCAATGGAAAAGGCTACCTCTGATGTACCTTGGATGTGTGTTTCCTCCAAATCTCACATGGAAATGTGACCCCAGTGTTAGAGGTGGGGCTGGTGGGAGGTGTTTGGGTGATGGGAGTGGATCCTTCATAAATGGCTTGTTGTCATCCCCTTGGTGATGAGTGAGTTTTCACACTATTCGTTCACACAAGAGCTGGTTGTTTAAAAGAGGCTTGCACCTGTCCCTCCCATCCCCTGTCTTGCCATGTGACACGCTGCTCCCCCTTTGCCTTCTGCCATGATTGGAAGCTACCTGTGGCCTCACAGGAAGTAGATGGCAGCACTACACTTCCTGTACAGCGTGCAGAACCATGTGCCAAGTAAACCTCTCTTCATTATAAATTACCCAGTCTCAGATATCCCTTTATAGCAATGCAAAACAAACGAATGCAGCCTCTGATACCCCAAATCTAAATATCTCATTTTAGAGGAACTATCGGCTGCATTTGAACCATATGCTCTTTTCTGATGTAAACAGCGTGGTGAGAAAGTTGGGACTCTGTTTCACCACCTGAGCTATATGTCAGCTCCCCAGAGTATGGGAAGAGACGGTATGCAGCATCACTTTACTTAAGCCATATGAGGTACATTTCCCTTGAAAAAAAATGTTCTGCTATTGTAAGAAGTGGAGACATTATACCCACCAGCACCACTCCACACACAGTGGTGCTCCACCCTCTCCGAATCCAACATTTTACTGCTGCTTCCTCCTTTCTTTTTAACACTTAACATTTTTACTTTGAAAATGTGTGCTTTACCCCAAACCTCAGTGTCATGCAACACACCATGGAACAAACCTGCACGTGTACCTCCCGAATCTAAAATAAAAGTTGAAATTGAAAAATAAAAAGTATGCTAAAGTCAATATGTAGATACTTCCCAGTCATTTCCTGAAGTGATAATAGCTAGCACTTACTGAGTATTTACGGTGCTCCAGTCACTGCCCTGATACTTTCTTTACAGTGATTGACCATTTTAATATGAAAATAATTTAATGTGGCAGGTACGTGTTTTCATACTCATTTTATAATTTGAAACTCTCTATTTTAGAGATTAAGAAATTATCCCAAGGCCAGTCTGCCAGCGAATAGCAGAGCCAGGATTCCGACTCTTGCAGTCCAACTCCAGAATTCACAGTCTTCACACCACAGAACACATGCAGTGGTAGACCCTGGGGAAGGTCTTAAACATGGTGGGCGATTACGCACTCTCTCTTGCTGTGTGTGTGTGTGTTTTAGTCATGGTACTAAATGACAAGCATGAAGCCACCAGGTTCCGCTGCAGCTCCTTTGCTGTTGGGCTTGAAGTAACTCTGAATGAAGACGGTATCAGAGATGTCAACATTTTAAAGTGCTCAACTTTTTTATAAATTCCCAGTGGCAGCAGGGAAATAGGTGAGCAGGTTTTAGGAGACATTAGCCCCATTCCAAGGTACACATACCTTAAAATATAGAAAAGTCCAAACCTAAATAGGTCAGCTTGCTAACAATAGTGGTTTTCTTTTTTACTGTGAAATATTTTGAGGATTTTTTGCTTTGTATACAAGTCAAAAAATGTCATGTAAAAAATATTTCCGAAAATTTTGCTGCTAATCATAATGAATTTGTAATCCAGAAACTAAAAGGAGAGCAAATGGCATTTATTATAAATAAAACATATGCAGGGCTAATTAGAAATAATTATGGAGGAGAAATTCTACATTAGGGACTTCAACTTATTGACATAAAAATTTAAGATAGAAAATTAAATAGACATCGTATAATTATAATGCTAAACCATGACCGAAACAGCTTAATATTTTTAACATGAATACTTGTTGAATCTGATCAGCTTACTTTCATCTTATTCAAAATCCTGGAATTGCTTTTGTTAACGATAGTTTATAAAGATGTATTTGTATGCACTACTTCTCATTAAATATCTGTGAAAAAGGAAGAATTGTGAAAGTCTGGGAGATGGGGGTACAGATCAGCCCCGCCTTGTGCTACTAATTTGGCCACAAGCCCTGAGTTGTGATTTGGTATGCCAGACAATCAACAATTTTCTGGCCATCTATTATTTTGTCATTAGAAAAATTCCAATTATTATACTTGGCAATCTTTTGTTTGCCCACTTCCAATCCCTGGTACAAATATTACTTGAATTTCTAGTGTCCCCTTGGGAGATTAAGAATGAGACACATTATCTTGTTCCAGTGGTGGCACTAGGCCCACTCTTCTCTGCATGGACAAAATCCACAAGAGTGACAGTAATTTTATAATGTTTTTCTTGAGATGCATATAAAATACAGGTAGCATGGTCATTTTACCTTGAAATGCATTCTGAAAGTGTTTATTGAATATTTTCTAGTTTTCTTATTCTTGTCATCATTTTTAAACATCTTACTAATTCCAAAGTTCTTTTTTCTTTCTTTTTTAATTATCAAAATATTTTAAGGTACTCCTGCCCACTGCGGCAGGACCCGGGGAAACAGCCTCCTAAGCAGCGTTTCTGTTTCTGGCACACATCCTGGAAGTAATTTTATTGGTTCTTTTTTTAATTGCGCTAATCTTGCCCCAGTACCTGCATTATCAGCAAGTGTTTATAAGCATATACTATGTACAAAGAACCACACAGTGCTAAGTCTTGGCTGAGTTCCTGGTATTAACATGTATTTTCCAGGTACATGTAATACTGTCCTCTGGCTGAGTGTCTACCAGTTTAAAGGTAAGAACGCTATCTCCCCAAGCCCCTTTCTTCTCTGAGGAGCCTTGAATTATTATATGTGTTCTCTGCCCAGTTTAAAGGTAGGAACTCTATCTCCCCAAGCCTCTTTCTTCTCTGAGGAGCCTTGAATTATTATCTGTGTTCTCTGCAGGACCACAACGGTTTTCCTCTTCCCATATTTATGTTGTTCTTCCTGGGACATTCCCATAGCCCGATGGAATTCCCTTTCATCAAGCTAATACAACCACTTCAGGTGGTAGTTGTAGTTCCTGTTGTGGCTTGGTTACAACATCCTTCCACTTACCATACACATTATCTCCATCCCTGAAATTGACACACAATAGTTACTAGTTTTATTCTAGCTTCTTCTACACACACACACGCACACACACATTTGCATTGGTGAGAGGGCAGAAACAACCTCACCCCATTGATACCCCACCAATATTACCCAAACAAAGCTGCATATCCTGATTTATTGTCTCCATAAAGATTTTCTCCTCTCTGAAAGTTACTGGAGATGAAGAGGTAAGTAGCGCTTATCCACTGCCTCTGGATGCGATAAAGAGTTTAATGCTAAATATTGGTTGCCGTCTCCGATATATTTCATCACTGTGGCTCATATAACGTGTACCAGGATATCATGAAAATAGAATGTCTAATAACCTATCCTAAACAAACTTCAATTGTACCTTCTAAAATTCCCTCTACATACAAATAATTAAATATACAGCCCCTTTCTTCAAAGAGTTTTGTGGTTAAGAGGGAGCAGGACGGGCAATTTTTCTCAAGGAATGACGTTTTTGTAAGAACAAGTCCTATAATTCAATACTGAGCACAAAAGGATTGCAGGGACTACTGAGTCAGTGGTTAAGTTTAAATATTCACTATTATGTCTACTCTGTCATTATAAAGGAAAATCTATCAATAACCAGAATGCCTGAAGAATATGAGAACTTTGAATCACACGTCTAAGAGCACAGGAGAAACAAATTTAAGTGGACATTGGTACATGGATGAAGGAATACAATATTATAGTTCAGTCACTTTAAAAATTACTGTTTTATATGGCAGGGCTGTGTCCCCACCCAAATCTGATCTTGAATTGTAGCTTCCATAATTCCCACATGTTGTGGGTGGGCCCCAGTGGGAGACAATTGAACCGTGGGGGCAGTTTCCCCCACACTATTCTCCTGGTAGTGAATAAGTCTCATGAGACCTGATGGCTGTATAAGGGGCAACCTTTGGCTTGGTTCTCATTCTCTTCTTGCCTGCCGCCATGTAAGATGTCCCTTGCCCTTCCACCATGATTGTGAGGCCTCCCCAGCCATGTGGAACTGTGAGTCCATTAAACCTCTTTCCTTTATAAATTACCCAGTCTCAGGTATGTCTTTATTAGCAGCATGAGAACAGACTAATCCACTGTTTTTTAATGTTTTATTACATTGAACTTTCATTCATTGAATCTATGATTTTCTTCACTTTTATGCCCATAATATTGAGTTTATAAGTTTTAATGATTTTTTTTTTTACACCTGATATTTAGCCTGTCTGGGCATAGTGAACACACATCCTGGTTTGCCTGGGAAAGTCCTTGTTTACTAGATGAATCACATGCATTACATTGTCACCCTATTCAAAGATATCTCAGCTTGGATTCATTCCATCTTACCCTGAGGCAGAACCTGAGAAAAGGGTTTGTTGGCGTGTAGTTTATTGTGGGAAAGAAGCCACAGGAGCAAGTGATGGTGAAATAGGAAGAGTGAAATGGACAAGGAGAAAAGGCAACGTGAGGATGACTGCTAAGCTGAGTAATTCTAGTTACCTGGGGCAACTAGAGTCCTTTGCTCTGGGAGAACTCCAAAGAGACCATATAAAATGTGTTTCATTATTGTCTGTCTGAGACATAGAAGAATGGCATTGTTTAACAACTAGTTTCCCATTAGACAAGGATTTCCAGAAAGTTTTTTATTCCCCCTCCTCTGAGGTCTGTGCATGCGTCAGAAGGTCTGAGAAGTCCTACAGGAGTCCCATACAGTAACATTAGTGAGCAATAGCTTCCTAGTGCAGTTGAGACAAGGCGCTGTCAGGCTAACATGTGCATGTGGTTGCTGCAGCAGACCTGGAGCAAAACTTTAGACCAAGTGTATGTGAGACACAGCATAGAAGATGTCTAAGCACAATTTCTCTCTTGCACCACTTAGATGTGCTAATATCCTAGATCAATTACAATCTCTCATAAATAGCCCTAAACTCCACAAATTATTCAAAATCAGAGGCTTGTAGTAAGATAGTCTCTGCCGCTGCAGTTGGTCTCAAGATCGTGACTGATATTCACTCCCTCCCTCCTCTAATGCACCTTCTGATGCTGCTCCACACTCAGCAGTGGGTCTAGGTTACTTGCCTGATAGGTGACACTGACCATCACCCACAAAGTAGCAAAGCTCTTATTTGCTTTAACCTTTGCTGAGCCAAAGTGGCGTCAGCTGCCCATGTATGGTTATTAGTGGAAATAGTCCACGAAGTACCAAGAAATAGTCCAATGAATCTCCTGATCTTAGACCTATTCTTGTGACTCTCCTTGCATAGTAGCATCACTTGGTTTTCAGGGTAATCAGACTTTAATTAATGCCTCCAATATGGTAACTCATTCTTCTCCCACTGGCCCACCACAATAGGAAGACTGAGATGACAGGGTGGTAGTTCAGCTTCAGGATCAGTGAAACTTTATTCTGTCCCCTGATTCAAGGTGCATGCTCTGGAAACCAGACCCCTTATTCCAGCAGCACCTACGTTTGCTGGAAGAAAAGCACACATTCCACAAGTGGGTCATTGTAATGATGGTGAATGGGGCCAAACCTCCATATGCATGGCTTGGTTTCCAGACCCGAGTATTTCCACAGGGACACTGCTTCAGATAATGGGTATTGATTCGCTGCATGTACCTCATTTCTAAGCCAGCACCTCAGCCCACAGGGTCTTGTCTGTGAGCGATCACTGTAGATGAGTGTTCCGTAGGCCAGGTGAGAGTTCTATTAGGCCGGCTGCTCAGGGTGGTGTGGTCAATGGAAAGACCAACAGCCCATGGTCATGCCGCACCTGCTTAACTATAAAGGAGGTTCCTTCTTTGAGGAGATTTAGGTAGGACTCCAGTTCAAACAGCCTTTCTGTAAGCCCTTGGAGGGTGGTGCTGACCAGCAGGCAGTGAGGACAGTCAGTACTGGAGAGATGAGCTGTCACCCTCGGAGGGCTGGAGGGCTCTGAGGGAGTCACCTGCCGGCTTAGTCTCCATCCCTGCCACCGCGGCGTCTCTGTTCGTGTCCCTTCTACCAAACGGGACGGTTATGGAAAGCATCAGGCTCTCCTATACCATGCAGGCCACGCTCTGTCTCCCATCTCCCTGTAGGGTGGATGCTTTCTGATGAGCAATTTCATGACACTTAACAATGCCCTTTCTGAATGGGATTTTTGTGAGGAAAAAAAAAAGATGCCCATGATTTTTGTTCTGTCCTCTAAGTCCATTTGCACGCCTCTACCTTGGACCCCCTGACACCAATCTTTCCGGATGGCTCCTTCCTGACCAACCCAGTCACCGCTAACCAGCTCTCCACCTGCTCACTGAAGCCTCTCCTCCTGCTGCACCACGTCCATGCCAGGGTGCTCTGTGAGGCCCGGCTCCCTGGGATGGTTCCACTCACCACTGCCTTCCGGGCTGCTCTGGACAGAGCTGTAGCACGCAGCTGTCTATTTTTTGGATAACATGCCTCTGTTGGCCCCATGTGTAAGTGAAGCTCAAGTGTCTTCCTTTCTGTTAACTGGTTGTAAGACCCACCTGCCAAGGCATAGATAGGTGCCTGGAGGATCCCCTCAGTGAAATGAAATGAGACACTAGAAAAGATGATATGCTTGCCAGAAAAGGGAAATAACGGGGAAATTTGAGGATCACAGCCTCTGCTCTTTTGGGAAGAAAGAAATAACCTCTGCTGAAATGTTTCTCATGCCGTCTTACTGTAAGTATTTATTGTCAGTATTGTCACAGGCTGTGAGAAAGCAATTAACGTGCAAGATCCCTGAGTGGACCCGGATGAGGAGAAAAACGTGTAAAAGATAATTTGAGGTCAATTGGGTCAACTTAAATATGGACAGTATTATTAGAGTAATGTTAACTTCTGGAGTGTAGGACATTAATGTGGTAACGACAGATATTGCACAGGCTCTTCAGAGATACACGCTGACTTAAGGGTAAAGCATCTCTGTCTGCAACTTTAACAAGGTTCAGCAAAACAAAGTTTACACACCTGCACGTGTGTGTGTTTGTGTGTAGGGACAGGAAGAGCAAACATGTAAAAAATATTACGAACCGGTGAACCCTCGTGAAGGTCTGATATTTGTATACCTTTCAGATTATTATTCTTTCCATTTTTCTCTTGATTTAAAATTTAAAAAAATAGGAAACTGAAAAACAATGTAGAAAATATAAAAAACTTGGATAAAGAAATCAAAAACGTGGGGCTCATTAAATATTAAATTCCACACAACAAAAAGAGAATTAATGAATTGTAAAATATATTTGAAGAAATTGTCCAAAACTCACCAGAGATAAGGAATATGAAGAAGAGATTATGAGGTATATCTCTTTCGCTTATCACATTAATTGGTTTTATATTGCTATGGTTTTATCGTCATATCTTAATTGCATTCATATATATCTATTTTGGAAGTAGAGGATAAATAAAATGTAATGTCTTTACATGTATAAGATTTTCATCTACTTCCCCCTAATTACTACAGAATTGTGTATCAAGTAGAATTCTCAACAAATAAGGTCTAATTAATTAATTAATTACATTTACGAAGGATAACATTAAATAATTTCTTACAGCACAGTAATCCTGAGATATTTTGAATCAGGCACTGTCGCAGTTTGGAAAGAAAGTCTATACCATAGTAACTGGTAACACTTTGGAGGCTGAGAAATGCTGGCTTATAGTAATTATGATTTCTGAAATCAGACAAGGAGAAAGAAGGAAAACAAGATTTATCCTAATTGTGATTAAAATTATTTTAAGTAAAATGTTTTGAAAATTCTTACAATACCTTGCTAGTCTAAGTAAGAAATGTCAATTGACAGATGTGGTATATTCTACCCACAGCTCTGCCTTTAAGCAGCACCCCCTTATTTCATAGATTTCATGTACCAGTAAGAGCTAAACGAAAAACGGTTTGGCCTTAACTGAATGAGCTAGCTACTTAAATAATCCTGGACTATGCTGATTTCAATTCTCATTTTAAAATGAGTGTGCTGAAGCCTAAAAAAAATAGGTGAAATATCTTCCAGTTTCCTCCCTTATGTGCTAACGTTTCTGGTTAAACGCTTTATTTAAGGATTAGCTTTTTGTTTATTTTCATTGTTGTCAGTCTTCTCAGTTGCATAACAGAAAGGTTTGCACGTTGCTCGTGGCTGTGATACACTCCAAAATGTCACTCAGACGACTTCGAATGAGCATCGCACATCTATTCCCATCTAAAATGCTCTCATCATGGGTAAGATACAGTATGAAGCTGTTAGTTTTGTTATTCTTCTCAAAAAATGTCAAAATCAGAGGAAAAACCCTCGAGAATGCATTACAGTTATTTTATGTGATGTGATTTTTGTTACTGCCTTAGCATTTTCCGGGATCTTCACTGTAGCTTTCTGCCTTTCCCCAGCTGTGGGGCACTGGACCAACAGGCTGTGAAGCTGTGTCAGTGTGGGCCTTGGCTTGCCAGCTCCATGTGCAGACTCTAGTCAGCAACAGGACGGCTGCCACAGCGGCTGTTTCACAAACATTAATTCTAAGCCCAAAACCAACATGAAGTAAATATTAGTATCCCTAGTTCATAGAGAAAGAAACTGCAGTTCAGAAAGTTTAAATAGATTTCTCAAGCTCAGATTGCTGTAAGTAGCTACACCAAGGTTCACATCTAAGACTGTGAATCCAAGCCTGGGGAGCAGCCAGTATGCTGTGCTCTCACTATCCAAAATGTTCTGGACAGGCCGGGCGTGGTGGCTCACGCCTGTAATCCCAGCACTTTGGGAGGCCGAGGCGGGCAGATCACGAAGTCAACAGATCGAGACCATCCTGGCCAACATGGTGAAACCCCATCTCTACTAAAAGTACAAAAATTAGCTGGGCGTGGTGGCAGTCACCTGTAGTCCCAGCTACTCGGGAGGCTGAGGCAGGAGAATCACTTGAACCCAGGAGGCTGAGGTTGCAGTGAGCTGAGATTGCACCACAGCACTCCAGCCTGTTGATAGAGTGAGACTCCATCTCAAAAAAAAAAAAAAAAAAAGTGCTCTGGATAGATATATAATGCGTTGACAAAATGGGAAGAGGTCCACAAATCTGCTGGTGTGGCAGTATCATAGGTTAGAATCACATGTTAAACCTTATCAGTGTCTGAAATTTCAGTGTCTAACACTAGAAAATAAATCATCTGAGGTATGCTTCTTAGAACAACAGGCAGAAGCCTCTGGAATATATTGTCTGTTGTTTGAACTTTATTTTCCATTAAAACAAAATGATGTGTGTATGTTCATTGGTTTATTGATGTGGTTTCTTTATTTCTGTACCTATTGAACGTTGATCACAGTCATTTTTTTGGCCACTAAGTCATACCTCTCCTTTAGTCCTGCCCTCCAGTTGTACAAATTTATTTGTTTTAATTTCTGATTCAAGACGATATATTCAGCACCTATATATATATACTTCCCTTCCCATTAAACACTCTCAGGAAATGATGTACATGAACAATATTTTTTAAAATCAATAAAAGTTTAAAAGAGTAATCAAGGGTAGCATCAGGGAATCTGAAATGTTGTGAAATGTGTGGAGTATAGAAGAAAATGGATTTGGATTAATAGAGAATCAAACAATATAACATATGCACATGGATCCATACTGGTAGATTCTGCTTAAAGGAGACACAGAGGTGAAGAAATGAAACACTGTGGATTCTTATGCTCGTGGCATAAAGGGAGATACTGTCTATAAATTTCCCCGCCTATTCTAAACTGAAAACGGCATGCTAGAAGACAGACCAAGTAATTTCTGGCCACAATGCTTGAGTCAGAGGTAGCCACATGCCCCAGGCAGAGCCTGTGATGAGGTCCTGACGCGATGCCAGGAAAATGTGGAGGACTCTTTCTCTCTGCAATAGAATTTGGGAGGATGGGGGATGGAGCTGCCAACCTGTCTTGCACCCCCATGAAGCATGAGGATAAAGCCAATACTTGGAAGGAGGAGAAGCAACACCCAGGCATGAAGAGTCATCAGATGGTTTTTGTTTTTGTTTGTTTGTTTGTTTTTGAAGTCTTATTCCTTACACTCAGGCATGGAGAGTCATCAGATGGTTTTTCTTTGTTTGCTTGTTTGTTCGTTTTTGAAGTCTCATTCCTTACACCCAGGTCTGGAGAGTCATCAGATGGTTTTTCTTTGTTTGTTTGGCTTTTTTTGAGGTCTCATTCCTTAGCCAGTTAAATTCATTTTAACAAAGAATTTTGGGCCAGGCGTGGTGGCTCACACCTGTAATCCTAGCACTTTGGGAGGCTGAGGTGGGCGGATCACCTGAGTCAGGAGTTCAAGATCAGCCTGGCCAACATGGCGAAACCCTGTCTCTACTAAAAATACAAAAATTAGCAGGGTATGGTGGTGCACACCTGTAAACCCAGCTACTTGGGAGGCTGAGATGGGAGAATCGCTTGAGCTCAGAAGGCAGAGGCTGTAGTGAGCCTAGATGGCGCCACTGCACTCCGGCCTGGGCGACAAAGCGAGACTTCATCCCAAAAAAAGAAAAAAAAAATTGTGTTTTCTTTGAGTTGCATTTAGTGATTTCTACCCTAAATAATCTTTCCCTACAACATCGTAAGCTTGTTGTTTTAATCATTTCTGTTCTACACGACACAGAAAATGCTGAACAGACATTTGTTGTTAATAAACTATCTGATAATTTTTTCTTAAACTTAACAAGCTCCACACTATATGTATGCAATTTCTATTTCCAAGTAAATGAGAATAAAAGGTAGAGTATCAGGTATGACCAAATCAAATTTTGTTGTAATTACTGCATAAATATAGTTTAATAGCAAAGGATGACGAGAACACAGTTAAGTTTAAAATCTATATTCAGTATAGCATGGTTAATTTTTAAAATCCATTTATAAGTAAGAAAAGTTCACACTGCATTGGAATTATCAATTAACTGTGGAGTTTGGATATGGTTTGTTTCTGTGCAACACTGGAGGGACGTGTGTGTGCACATCTGTGTCATTCTCTGCTCACGTAAAAAATATCCACAGTATCATCATGGAAAAATGTCAAAGTTATTGATCTGAGAATTATCAACATTTTATTACATCTCACCCACTCTCTCTTTCTCTCTGTGTCTATTTTACAAGAAATAACAAGACTATTTTCATGTTTATGTCTGTGCAGCCTAATATCATCATCAGTGGCCACATGTTGTTCAGGACTTGAAACGTGGCTAGGTCAAATGAAGGTGTCTTGTAAATGTAAACTATACACCAGATTTCAGAGTTAGTATTCGAAAATGCAATATATCTTCATCATCCTCTCACTTACAGGTTAACATAATATTTTGAATATATATAGTAAAATATATTATTAAAATTAATTTTATTCATTTCTCTAACTTTTCCAGTGTGGCTAGGATAAAAACTTAAATTACATGTGTGACTTGCATTATATTAATATTGAATAGAGCTGATTGGGATAACATTTTAGGTTTGAGAATGGCCACAGTGATTTCACCCCTAAAGAATTAAAGATCACAGGATTAAGTCATTTATCAAGGGAGCTAGTTAGCAGGATTACCACAAGTAATTCCTGGAATCCCTGATTTCCTGTCCAATCATCTTTGCAGCACATCCTCATGCATGTGAAGCACCTGCTTTCAATGTAACTCTTTGAAATCAGTGATCTATAAATACATCATGCCTTGCTCACGAATGGAAGTATTCTTCAAATTACTTTTTGTTACACAATTATTAAATACCATTTTGTGCTTATTTTTGCTACTCTTAGCAATAGGATGCATTTTTTAAGGAAAATATTTGTGTCAATATATTAATGTCATGTAAATATATATATGTAGAAAGTAAAAAGTTCCCTCTTCAAGGTTTCCCTTCTTGTTAAAGAATAAATCACAAGTGTTTGAAATAATAGTTTCTTTTAAAGACTAACTTTCTTCAAGCTTCCTTGCTTTGTGCTAATAACTCTTTGTTAAGCCCTATCCTATGTAGCTTTGGACATGCTCACAGGCATGTTCCAGGGCACAGCCTACGCCCCTTCCTTATTTGGAAATGTTATTGCTTCTTAAATCTTTCATAACCAACTTCCTTCTTTCCTTTGTTCTCCCTTGCCTTTACCTATTTAAGAAAGTTTTAGATTGTTAGCAAATCGAGTATCACTTTACACTGTGAGGTTTGGCTCCAGTCAATGGATGCAGAACACAGCAGTAAGGACAACCCAAATGCGTAAGGGATAACTATGCCTGCTTTTCCTATGTTTGGTGTGCTCTCATGGCAAGACTGCTGGTGAGTGTACCCTTTCTGCAGAAAGTAAAAGTTGCCTTGCTGAGAGAATTAAATTTGTGTTCAAGTGCTATTTCTTTGTGGCACTGGCGAACAAGCATTTTGCGTTCCTAACATATAAGATGTATTTAATATAGGTTTTTTCAACTCAATTGAAAAAGCTATGTGACTTAGAAACTTAAACACTGTAATTTGGTTGTTCAAATATGTAACACTTTATTATAGGGCTTTCATATTTGAAAAATAGTTTTATTAGCACTTATGAAAATGAAGCATGACTGTCGTCATTTACCTATGATACTGTCACAAAGGTTCACTGTCTGACGCTTTTAATATATTTCTAATGTGGACATTTTACAAATTAACAAACTTCTTAATGCATGCTTTTATTGGACTAAGAATACTCTTATAAATTGTTATATGTTTACACTTTATTACAATTAATAACAAAACATTATGTTGGTTGAGCTCTTTTTATATGAATATAAAACTAATAATTAAAAGGAGAATGTATACAGCATGGGGTAATTCACTTAGCATAAATGTGGATGTTTCTACATAGCTACTGGCAGTTTACATTTCTGAAAAAAAATATTGCCATTACAGAGTTGCAAACTTACTTTTGGTGTCTATTGTGTTAATGTTGAAAAACAAAAATTTGAGATAACATAAAACATTGTGTTCCTCTATTATTGACAAACCCAGAAATAAGAACGTTTTAAATTTAATCGAAGGCACTTAATTTTTCAAACCACAAAACTTTCCAATGCTTTGAAGAACTCACTTACAAATAAATGTCAGTACACATACATGAACTCTGTTCCTGTTAACAATACTGCATTAGAAGGTATTGATTATAAAGGTTAAGCCCCAAGGTAGAAACAACCTTTCCACTGTTTCTCACTCTGGACTCTTCTATCTCCAGTCCACTCTCAGAGAAAACTGATGGACTGACCACTTTTGTAGATCATCTTCAAGCCATTTATCTTCATTCAACAGGTAATTTTGGAGCACCTATATTGTGCCAGTTACCCTCATAAGCACAAAAGAGAAAAATGTCCCTCTCTGCTTTTGAGGGATTTAACTTCTAAAGTGGGAGAAAGAAGGAAACTTAACAGTAAGTAAATACTACAGTATTTTGAAAGATGGAAAGGTTATGAACAAAGACAAATCTGGAGTAGGGCACAGGAGATTCTGAGGGTTGGTGTTGGAATTTTAAATAGGGTGATTTCAGCAGGTGATATTTGATTAGAGACTGGAAAGAGATGAAGGTATCAGCCATTCAACTATTTGGGAAGAGCATCTCAGGCAGAGGGAAGAGCTTGTGCAAAAACTTTAAGGTGGTAAAGGCCCTGCAGTGTCTAAGAAATATCAAGGGGGCCATCATGGCTGGAGAAGAGTGAGCAAGAGGAAAATGTTGGGAGACACAATCAGAGAGGTCACAGGGAGCCAAATCATGTAGCGTTGCCTGGGCCATGGTGAAGCCTTCGACTTTCGCTGTAGTGAGCTTGGGAGCCATGATGGAATCCTGAGCAAAGGTTTGTCTTAAAGGGATAACACTGGCTGCTACAAGACTACAGGGAGCCAAGAGCAGAGGCAAGAAGATCAACCCAGGTAAGAGCACATCAGCAGGCTTGGATCAGGATGGCGGCAATGGAGGGAGTAAGACATGACTGGCTTCTGCAGATACTACAGAGGTGGAGCAAACAGGATGCCTTGACAGCCTCAATGTTAGTATGAGAAAAAGAAAGGTCAATGGGAACTGCAATCTTTGGGTCTCAGAGGTTGGAAGGATAGAATTACTATCAACTCAGATGGGAAAGTCCGACAGGGGTTGGGGTGGAAATAGGTTTTAAGACTGAAGTCAAACATTCAGTGAAGATTGAGATGTGGGTAATACCTCCAACTAGGCCTGTCGGGTGGTAGGCAGCTCGACGTAGCAATCTAGAGTTAGGGAGAAAGGACAGAACTAGAGATACATATTTGGGAGTTATCTGCATATACATGATGATCTGAAGCTATGGGAGTGGCATTGGTTCAAGAAATACTAGATTTTGTAGCAAAACAAAACTAAATTAACAAGCAAACAAACCCTAAAAACATGGCTAAAGCATGATAAAATGTTCTTATTTATATAAATGCAAAAATAGATGTTTTCATAAGTAGTCAACTTCTCTTCAAGTTTTTCAATGAAGCCTACTCTAGTTATTTTATTCCAGGGGTCAGCACACTATGGCCCAAGGACCATTCCTGGCCCACTACCTGCTTTTGTAAATAAACATTGCAACACAGTCACACCCACTCATTTCATCTGTGGCTACTTTCACACCATGTGACAAAGCTGTGTAGTGGCTATCAAATCCATACAGCCTACATAGCCTAAAATAAAAATATTTACTACCCAGCTCATTACAGAAAAGCTTTCCAACCCTGCTCTGCAACACTGCAACTGACTCACATTTGTTTTATTTTTATTTCACCACAGCATGATCACCTTCTAAAGTATGATTACATTTAATAATTTTAAAGGCAACTGATTCTAAGTCAACAGCTTGTTAAAATAACTCCTCTTCTAGTCTTCTACTCTTACCCGTGGGTTTTTATTCATATTTAAGCCCAGACTTATGCTGTGTAGGAGAAGTAAAAGGCAAAATTAATGGAGGGTTAAACAGGCTATGTTAATATCCCTTCATCCTCTCTGTCCATTTCACAAGTCTTTGTTACTCCATTAAATTAAAAAAAAAAGGTCACAGTCAAATTTTTAAGATTACATGTTTTGACCCAGAAACATATGTTACATCAGGATTTTTGCTACTGAACGTATTTATTTTATACATGTGTGAGTAGTTTATAATTCAAAAGACTCCGGTAGTATTGAATAATCCTGAAAAGATTCCATTAGTTTTTGGCTACTGAATATTTAAGTTTTAACACCTACATAATTAGAGGTTTTAAATTCAACATTCTCTAGCAATATTAGAAATATCTAGTATACGAATGTTGTTAGCAGTATTATACCCCTTAAGATTTGTAATAGTGAGAGAATAATTTTATCTTCAGAAAAAGAAACAGATGCAAAAGAGCTGGCTACAGTGTAATTTCCCCTCAAAAGTCAAATGTGTTATGAAGTAATTTTTACAATGCTTCTCCACCAAGGAAAAGGGCCGTGCTCTATGCCACCTTTTGTTTTATCTGCGAATGTTCTGCAGGGTCTTATGATTCTACCATACACAGGGATCTGAGGATCTGAATATTCTACACCCTGGGAGTCCGTGGAAGCCCCTGGAGAAAGCTCCTCTGTCTTGCAGAGAGTGGAAAGCACTGGCAGAAGCTCTTTCTTGTTGTTTGTGAACAACGACCCGGTGACCTCCAAGAAATCAGTGAACACATCCAGAGGAAGCAGACCCCTGCCTTCCACAGGTGATACCCGGCAGAAGCGTATAAGGAAGGAAGACGAGGCTGTGGCTGTTACTAGAACTGTCCATCATTAGCCCGTGGAGACAGTTGTTTCTAAGTCTCCTCGTTATATAGTATTAAATTACATCCAAAAAACACTGTTGAAAGTCGTCGTATGGGAAAATATATTAGATGACTAAAGAGGAGAAAACAGCACAGAGCTCTCCAAAGGGACAGGAATACAGCCTCGCCCATAGTTGAGATCAACCCCACAAACAGCCACATAGAAAGAGACCCGCAGAATTCCACGCACCCGTCAGAATATCCAGACCTCACAGAGCCACAGGGTAGAAAGGCCCCTCCTGGGGAGTTAAAAATCCCTGAGGTGCAGCTCTGAAGGTCATTCGGTGAGGCATTGAAGGACAGCAGAGCATGGGAGGGCTGTGAGCGTCCCCCGCCAGGTGCAGGCAAGGCTGCAGGGAGAGGGAGGCGCACCCGCCAGGTGCAGGCAAGGCTGCAGGGAGGGAAGGCGCATCCACCGGGTGCAGGCAAGGCTGCAGGGAGAGCAAACCCAGGGGCATCCTGGCTTTATAACAAGCCACCGTCATAGAAACAAAGTCATTTGCCGGACAACCGATACAGCCTTGTGGGAGCAAGAACTCACCACCACTAAAGGCACCAAGCTAGTCATGAGAGATCCATTTCAAGTTAATTGTTTTATATGATGTGAAGTAGAGATCTAGCTGCATTTTTTTTCTTTTTTTTTGCAAGTGGAAACTCAGTCATTACAGCACCTCCTGTAGAGAAGACTATTCTTTCTGCACTTCTTTAGTGTATTCATATAGCAAATTACATTGTTTTAATTTTAACTGTTAAATGAACCTTGCTTGGCCAGGATAAGACACACTTTGTGATGATCTATTATCCGTATTATATATCACTATTTTCTACTTAAAAAAATTGTCTTGAGAGGTGTCGTGCCCATGTTCAAGATGGATAATATAAGGTCCTATAGTTGGCTTTTCTTTAAATGTCTTTCTCTGGTTTTAGTAGCAGGATAATTATGATCCCACAAAGTGAGTTGGGAAGTATCCCCCTCTACTTCTACTACCAGAAAGAGTTTGTGTAGAATTTAAAATATTTTTTCCTTAAGTATTTTTTTTTCTTTTTTAGAATTCACCAATTTAGTCACTTGTGGATAGAGTTTTCTTTTTTGGAAGGTATTTAACTATAGATCAATTTCTTTAATATACATAGACTATTTGAGTTATGTATTCCTTCCTCATGAGCTTTAGTACTTTGTAGCTTTCAAGGAATTTGTCCATTTCATCTAAGTTATAAAACATAAGGCATAAAATAGTTCCTAATATTTATTTTTCATTCTTTAAGTGATCTCGAGCTGTGTAGAATTGTTCCATATTTTATTCCTGATACTGGTAGTTTCTATCTTTTCTCTTCTTGTTTCTTGGTTGATCTGACTCATTGATTAATTACATTGATCTTTTCAAACAAAACATTTTTGGTTTTACTGATATTTTTCTATATTTTTTCAATTTCATTAATTTCTTCTCTCATATTTACTATTTCTTTTTTTCTATTTGTTTTGCGTTCACTTTACTTCCTTTTACCAGTTTTTAAGGTGGAATCTAATCAATGATATCTGAATTTTCTTATAAAAGTATTTGACACTACAAATTTCCCTCTAAGCACTGTTTTATCAGCACCTCATACATTTTGAAACATTTTGTTTTATTTTTATCCAACACATAATATTTCTTCATGTCTTTCTGACTTCCTCTTTCACCCACATGTTATTCATAAAAGGGTGGCTCAATTTTTAAATATTTTCAGATATTCCACCTGTATGTCAACTATTGACTTCTAGCTTAATTCTACTATGTCCAGAGAACATAGTTTGTCTAAATTTAATTTTAGAAAAAAAATATTAAGGTTTGTTAATGCCAGAATATGGCCTACCTTGGTGAATAATCCATACACACTTTAAAAGAATGTATATTATTCTGCTATTGTGTTGAGTATTCTATAAATGCATTTTCTATAAATGCTCAATCTGTGGGTAGTTTTTTTCAGATTGTCAATACCCTGACTAACTTTCTACTTGTTCTCTCAATTGATACAGAAAACTTGAAGTTCTCTACTACAATTATGAATGTGACTATTTTCTGTTTTATTTCTAATAGGCTTTGCTTTATATATTTTGAAGGTCTTTTATCATGTGCACACACATTTAGGATTATTATGGCTTCCTAGTGGCTTGTCCCTTTTACATGCCCTACTTGCTTCATAGCACTATGTGATTAATCAAACTGCCTGAAGCTTTGCATTTAAATAATCTAATTTCTTGTCGAGTATATTATTATTTGATTAGAAATAAATCCAAATACCTTTTCTAAAGTGCAAGGATATTTAAAAATTAGTAATCAGAACCTTGGATAATTTTATATCACCAGAGTTTGCGGGAAATATTCTGAAATAAAAACTTTAAAAGTTAGCATCATCAAAATTAAAGGTAATAGTGTAGAAAAAATATTAAAACATTGCAATGATCATGATTATGTACAGCTCTTTCTTGCCAATTTTCTGTCCTTTACATTAAATCCTTTATCACTTAAATTCACATAAATGCATAAAATTGATAAAACTTGTTTCCTCCTATCTTGCTATGTTTTTTACTATTACAGATGTTTAAAAAGTAAAACGGTCTACATTTTCCATCACACTACACTAAGAATACTATCCCACAAGGGAAAAAAATTATGTACTTGACACAAATTTAGATGAAAAATGACCAAATCATCAAGAAAAGCTCGAAAATATAATTTACATACTATAAAATTCAACTTCTTAAAGTGAAAAATTCAGTGCTTTTTTTCGTGTATTCATGAACATGTGGAACCATCACGACTGTCTAGTGCCAGAATATTCCATCCCAAAGAGAAACCCACACCAGTTAATAGTCACTCGCCATTTGCTCCTCTCCTGGCTCTGGAAACCACTAACTTTCCTGTGTCTTTCAGTCTCTGGATTTGCCTCTTCTTGATATTCCATGTGCGTATTATGATTATACAATACATGGCCTTTTGTCTTGGGCTTCATTTACATAGATTAGTTGTCAAATTTCATTCATGTTGTCGTATGAATCAATGCCTCTTTTTTATGACTGAATAATATATTTGTATGAATATACCACATTTTGTAGGAATATACCACATTTTACTTAGCCATTCACCTGCTGAACATTTCAGTTGCTTCTGTTTTTTGGCTATTATGAATAAGGCTGCTGAAACATGCATGCAGAAGTTTTTGTGTCAACACATTGTCTGAGTCCAGTTTGTGTTGCTATAAAGGAATATGTGAAGCTGGGTTATTTACGAAGGAAAGATGTTTTTTTTTAGCTCAAGCTCTGCAGGCTCTACAGAAAGCATGGCACCAGCATGTGCTCAACTTCTGGTGAGGGCTTTGGAGATGCTGCAAAGCATGATGGAGAAAGTCAAAGGGGAAGTGGGCATGGGTGAAGGGGGAGCAAACCCAGGGGCATCCTGGCTTTATAACAAGCCACCGTCATAGAAACAAAGTCATTTGCTGGAGAACCAATACAGACTTGTGGGACCAAGAACTCACCACCACTAAAGGCACCAAGCTAGTCATGAGAGATCTCCTCCCGTGACCCTAACACCTCCCACCAGGTCTCCCTCCCAACAGGTGACATTGGGAATTGAGATTTGGGGGGAACAAGCAAACCATATCCAACCATTGCCCAAGAGTTTTGAATTCTTTTGGGTATATACTGAGGCATGGAGCTTCTGGGTCATATGAGAACTCAAGTTTAATCATGTGAGGAGCTGCATCATTTTATATTGTACTAGGAATATAAAAGTGTTCCAATTCCTCTGCATCTTCTCCAACATGTCAAAGTGTCTTTTCATTACAGCTGTCCCAGTGGGAGTCAAGTGTATCTCAATGTGGCTTTGATGTACATTTCCCTCTGGCTAATGATGTTAGGTGTCTCTTCATCTGTTGTTGGCAACTTTAATATTTTCTTTAAAGAAATGGCTACTCAAATCCTTTGCCCATTTTTGAGTTGTATTTTGTCTTTTTATTAAGTTGTAAGTGTTCTTTTTATACATTCTGGACACTAGCCCCTTAACAGATAAATGATTTACAAATATTTTCTCCCACTGTCTCAGTTGTCTTTTCACTTCTTTGATAGTGTTCTTTGAAACCCAAAAGTTTTAGTTTGATGAAGTTCAATTTATCTACTTTTTTTCATTTTCTTGTGTTTTTATTATCTAAGAAAACAATACCTAACCCAAGATAATGAAGACTTACACCTATGTGTTCTTTTAAGAATTGTGTAGTTTTAGCACTTACATTCATGTCTTCGGTCCATTTCAAGTTGATTTTTCTATATGATGTGAAGTAGGGATCTAGCTGCATTTTTTTTTTACAAGTGGAAACTCAAGTCATTACAGCACCTCCTATAGAGAAGACTATTTTTTCTGCACTAGAATTTCTTGACATTTGTTGGAAATCAATTGACCATTAATGTGTGGGTTTGTTCCTGGATCCCCGATTCTATTCCATTGAGCTATGCCTATCTCCATATTAGTATCACACAGTCTTGATTACTATAGCTTTGTGTTAAATTTTAAAATTGGGAAGTATAAGTCCTCCAACATGTTTCTTCCTCAAGATTGCATTGGCTCTTCTGGGCCTCTTGCATTTACATAAATTTTAGGACTAGGTGTCATGTCTGAAGAAAAAACAGCTAGAGTTTTTGTAGAAATTGTTTGAATCTATAGATACACTTGGGTAGAATTTCCATATTAACAATGCTAAGTTTTCTAATTCTTAAACATAGATATATTTTCTTCTATCTAGGTCATCTTTAAGTTCTTTAAAATATGTTTTGTAGTGTTCAATGTGCAAGCCTTGAACTTCTCTTATTAAGTTATCCTTATATGTCTTATTTTTTAATGCTATTGAAATTTGAACTGCTTTTCTAATTTTACTTTTGGATTGTTCATTGATACTGTATAGAATATAATTAGCTTTTCTATATTAATCATTTATTCTATAACCTTACATTTGTTTATTAGCTCTAACAATGTTTTGAGACTGACCTTAGAACTTTCTATATATAAGATAACGTCATCTGCAAATAGACATATATGTTTATATTCATTTTCATCTGAGTGTTTTTTTTTCTTTTTCTTGCCAAGTTTCCTTCCTAAATCTACAGCACAACATTAAACAGGAATGGTGGGAGTGGCTATCCTTCTTTGTTCCTAATATTAGGAAGAAGGCACTCCTATTTTACCATTAAGTATCATGTTAGTTAGGAATTGTTTATAGTTTTTTTATTAATTTAAGGAATTTCTTCCTACCCCTAGTTTAAGTTTTTTCTAATGAAAATATATTGGATCTTGTCAAATGCTTTCTCTGCATCTATTGAAATGATCTTTTTTCTTTGCATTATTCATGTTGTATATTATAATAATTGAATTTCATATTTTGAAACATTCTTGCACTCTAGGGATAAATTGCAGTTGGTTGTGTCACAGAAATCTTTTTATTTGTTGCCTTATTGGTCACTAGAATTCTACTGAGGGTTTTTCGATACTCACAAGTGGCATTGATATGTGGTTTCCTTGTGGTATCTTTATCTGGCTTTGTTATCGGGATAATACTAGCCTCATGGAATAAGTTACAATGTGTTCTTTCCCTTTCTATTCTTTAGAAGAGTTTATAAAGAATTGGTACTCATGTTTCTTTAAACTTTGGGAGACTTCACCACCTGTCTGGTGGAGGCCTTTTCTTCATGAGAAGTTTTTGATAATTAACTCAATCTCTTTACTTGTTATAGGTCTATGCAGGTTTTCCATGAAAACTATCAGTTTTGAAAGTTTGTGGGGCTTTTAAAAAATTTGGCCATTTTGTCCATGTTTTCTAATTCATTAGCATACAATTATCAATGATTATCATTTATAACCCTTTTTATTTTTGAAAAGATAGTAACAATCCCCTCTCTCTTTTCTGATTTAATAATGTGATAATAATGTGAGCCTTCTCTCCCCACTGTCTTCAGTCTAACTAAATACCTGTTAATTCTGTTCATCTTTTCAAAGAACCAGGTTTGATTTTGTTAATTTTTAAAAATTATTTTTCTATTCTCTATTTATTTCTTCTTACATCTTTACTATTTCCTTCCTTCTACTTGCTTTGGGGTTAGTTCTTTCTTATTTTATATTCTCTGCAAACGGAATATTTGATTATTGATTTTCGGTCTTTCTTCTTTTTTAATACAGATGTTTAGAGTTATAAATTCCCTTCTAAGCACTGATGTAGCAGCATTCTGTAAGTTTTGTTATAACATGTTTTTGTTTCATTTATCTCGAAGTATTTTATAATTTCTGTTGTGAATTCTCTTTTGACTCACTTATTATTTAAAAGTGTGCTGTTTAACTTCCACATATTTGTAAGTATTCCAAACTCCTTCTGTTACTGATAAACGGTGTCTTTCAAGTCTCCCATTGTCATGTTGTTTTTCTCCTTCATTGCTCCATTCATTATTAAAAGTGGGATATTGAAGACTGCAAATATTCACTTTTGTTATCTTCCTTTAATTCTGTCAGGATTGCTTCCTGTATTCTGCAGCTCTGGTCTTGTAACTGCCCAAGGGGCTCTTCCTGCCTGCTGCATAAAGAATGACCACAGGATTGTAGTAGAGAAAGAGAGTGACAGACACAAGGCTGGCCACGCCACTTGGGAGATGGAGTTTGTACTCAAATCATCTCTTTCAAAGCTCACAGATATTTTTTCAAAGGCAGTTTAGGGGAAGGGGCAGGAAAGGCCGGGTAATAGGTGCTGACTGCAGCTTGGCTGGGGCAGAGATGAAATCACAGGGGGTGGAAACTGTCCTGTGGGCTGAGTTGTGGCTGGGTGGAGCCACAGGAGCAGGAGCGAGGTTGGCCGGTCTAGATAGAACCATGGGCGTGATGCATGCAAAAACACAGAAAAGATGTCTCAAGAGTCCAGTCTTTGGTTCTACATCAGTGATGTTATTTGCAGGAGTAATTGGGGAATTTGCATAACTTGTAACCTGTGGAATAATGGCTGGCAATCATGTCTCACTGCCTTAGCAGTCCTCAGGCTCCTCTGCTCCGCCTAGCCTAGTGCCTTTTGTTAGCTTACAAAAGCAGCTGAGTTTCCCACCAAGGCCTATTATCATTTTTAAATGACTTCCAAAGGCATCCTGGCCCAATAGCCCAGGAATAATTAAGGGAAAGGCAAGGTGGGGGGTGGATTAGCTTTCACTGTCATAATTTTCTCACTGTTATAATTTTTGTGAAGGTGGTTTCAGTGTAAGGTATTTTTGGCAGACGTCTTCCTGTTCAGTGGATCAAGAGTAAAACAGTGTTTATTGTTAGACTCTGGCCAGAAAAGTGATCATACCAGAAAATACTCCCTTTTTGTAAACATGTTATTCGAGGACTAAAAAAACATGGAGCACTATTTCTAGAAATGATGCTATGAACAAGTAAAACACTAGCTGAAGAGGATAATGTAGTCACAGATGTAAGACCATGAGAAAAACAAGACAAAACCGAACACACATTAAAGCAGCCACTCAGGCATATATAAAGATTCGCTGTGGTTTCGGGCCATGGTGATCACAGTTTGTGGTGATTTTGTTTATAATACAAATTCCAGAGGAACGAAAAATGTTTCAGCTGGAATCCCTGGGTATATTATATTTGTTAAATTTTAGCATCCATCTATCTATCTATCTATCTATCTATCTATCTATCTATCTATCTATCATCTATCTATCTGTCTATCTATCTATCATCTGTCTATCTGTCTATCTACTTCTAGTGAGTGGGAGGAAAAGAAAAAACAATGTTTGGCTAATGGAAAATTCTCATATTATTCATATCACAAGTGTAAGAAGATTTTGATAGAAAAGCAAAACAAACACATTTGATCATTCAGTGTGAACTCCCTTTGCTCAGTTGGAATTTGTTTTCGACATATCTGGGTTTTCTCATCAGCTTCTAGTTAAAACAGTGAAATTTTGTATTGCAATTTTGTATAGGAAAGACAGTAAATTAGAGATAAGACCCTGAGTGTCATAACACTGTGAAATCTCACAATTTTAAAAGTTTTATTCATTTACTGAACACGTGTGATCATCTATAACCCTGCATTATGGAATAGTTGTGAATTGTGAGATTATTTAATAATAAAGAAGTGTCTTCTCATTTCAGCCTCCAAGCATTGTGGAGAGCTGCTAATACCAAATAAAATAAATTTTCTGGCCACATCATAAAACTGATTGTAGCAGTTGTAGCCATCTCCACTTGACCAGCTGGCTGTTTTAACATTAACAAGAACTCTGCAGTAACTTCAGAATTCAACCTTGGGAGCTAATTTCAACTTACCTAATAGTGTGAATAGTTTTATAAAGCATTCATTATGGAGTTATTATTCTTTGGAATTTATTTGAATTTGGTCTACAGTGAAAGGAGTTTGGCACTTAGTCTGAGGAATTATCTGTTTTATCGTTAAATATTACATTTCTCCATTTTTCTTAAAAGTTGCAATGCTATCTTTGGCACTACCTGAATGAATTTTTGTTGGAAAAGATGCTAACTTCAGTTTTTAAATGTGGTTTTTTTTTTTTTTTTTTTTTTTTTGTCCAGCAAAATATGAACAAAAACCTAAGAAAGTGACATGGAGCTAAAGCAGTGGCCAAAATTGCCTGAGCTAATAAAATGTCTTTAATTAATTGGCCTTGGTGTGTAAGAAACAAAATAATGTTTCCTGTTTTATACGTGCCCATTTTTAGTAGTTTATTAATGTCAAGCTTAAAAAATAACAGTAATTGAATATGATTTCTCTGGTAAAAAACTTGTGTAAAGCAGGAGTAATAAATGTGTTTTTATTTTACTTATACCTAAAAGAAGAATTTCTCACTTAACTAGGTTGAGATAATATGTATTGGCATTGATTTACCTCTGCTATATTTTTATATGGAGCATGTTCAGTTGTATTTTGGTAGATATTTTGAAATAAAATTTTCAGCCTTGTTGCAATAAAAATAAATCTAGAAAATTGACTAATATATTTCCCGAGCGAAAATATCATTACTAATCCTAGCGGTGCAGTGTGGCTCATTATTGCGTGTCCTCTGAATTGATTTTACTCTCCAGAGTTTCAGAGACCTGTTTTCAATATACCGTTTACTGTTATTCCTATGCAGATTTGCAATATCGGAAAGTTACCTGCATGATTTACTGTTGTTTATCTGGAATCCTATTAAGAGAAAAGCACTGCAATTGATCTTAATAGAAACATATTCACAGAAAATTTAGCATGAAGAGAACAACCAAGACTCCTTAGATTGCTTTAATATTGAAAGAAGAAACACAAAGAAATATGCTTGTGTATCAATAACTACCTTTTGTAATACAATAAAAAGTTAATTACCAGAAGGCAGTTTTACCAAAATAATGTACTGCCTTGCTAAAGCTGCCTTTTTTGTTTTCCAAAGAAAAACAATACAAAACAGTTATGTACTGACAAGTTAGCAACAAGTTGGAGGATTAAAGATTCAACAGAACTGTGTCAAGAATGTTGCAGATTATGATACAAACCATTGTGAGATTTCTTTTTCTGAAAATACGTGTGAGGATTCCCATGTGAGTTCCGCTCAGACAATGCAGCATACTGCTTCATCGCAATTAGATAAGAAATCCTTTTGTTAGTTATAAGTAGAATGAGACATAAAATATCACAAAAGTGGAAGATCTTTTCTGTTATGCTACTGCAGAGTTCCTAAGCTTGCAACATCTGAAATAGCTTATAGTTTTTTAAACTTATTTCAATACTTAATAATAGTTAAGTGAGCATGGTTTCCAAACCAAGCATCAGGACATATGTTCCAACACTTCTTATTCTCCTCTCCTAGAACTAGAACATTCTATTTGGAACTTTGTTCTGCTGATGAATGTGGAACATGAACAACATGAGTAAAATAATAGAAAAAAAGACTGATAGATCAACCAGGTGAAAGCAATGATCTATTTAGTCAAAAAGATTCTAATTTAACATCTCTCTCTTTTAGCACTATGCTACGATTTGGAAATGTAAACAAGACCCCATGTTCTTTGCTCAAAGGAGCTAATTTTGACAGGTCAGAGGATCTTGAAATACTGGAAATATTAAAATACTGAAAGTGTCTGATATGAGACATTGGTGACTGCTCACTGGTTTGTAGTTTGAGTTCAGGCAACCAATCCAAAACAAAACAAAACTCTAACAACCCTCAGAATCAAAAAACGTAATTCAGAGCTGCTACGTGTTTAAAGCAGGCATGAGTTGTGGAGATACCCAACGGAAGGAAGGAAAAGCTCCTTAGAAGTGGTCATTTTTGTGGCTTTGAGTGAATTAACATGGTCAAAGAACTCAAAAGGAGCTCTTTAGAGAACAGTCAGCACTGCAAAGGATCCTTTAAATAGGCAAGTAAAATTTAGAATAATCAATAATGATATCTTGCATGTATTTTCATATTTGCAGTGTAACCAGTTTACCACTTTTGATAGTCATAATAATTTAAAGTTTTAGTTTTAACCATTAGGGAATTGTGAGTGGTAAGAGTGGAAAGTAGGGAATCCACTTCTGCTTCTTAGAAAACATTTTCGATAAAGTTGAAGATTATTTTTTTAATGGGTTCTACTTTTTTAAGAGCAGCATAAAGAATTCAGGCAATTCCAATCTATATAGTGTAAATATGAAAACAGGACAAAAATAGTAGAAAGAATCATTTGAGGGCATTGGAAAATGTCCAAAGGCCAGCAACAGTGAGACAAATGTTTGCTATGAAAATCTGCTTTACCACATGAAGTAAAAAGGTCAGCTTTGGGGGATTTGCATAGGGATATTCCCGACTTCCCCCAATTTAGGCAGTATAAGCCCATGACTTTACCAGTTAGAGGTGGTAGATGAGGTTTGGGGTAACCAATAAAGCAGCTAAACATTTAAGGATGATAGTTTTGAAATAAGAAGGCTCAGTCACATACAGAAGCCTCATAAAAGGGATGAGACACTAAACAGATCATCGCACAACTACTAAACGATGCACGTGTGTGGAGATGACAGAAAGCACAGTAAAACTGAATCCTTGGCAAGAACTGTGAATTCGCTGATCTTTGAGTGTGTTCTTTAACCTGAGCCATGCCTGAGTGACAAAGAGTGGGAATCTTTCTGGCTTGGGGTGTGTCAGCATAGCCTCTGCATAAATGACTGCGTAATCACTAAGCAATAGAGCTGAAGACCCCAGAAAGCTAGCCATGAGCACATACACAAACAGGTACTCCCAATGGGAAAACGGAAATACTGAAAAAGAAGTAGAAGATCTAGAGCTTTAAAAAGGACAATGTATGGAATTAAAAAAAATAACTAGAGGCTATAACAGCAGATTTGAGATGGCAAGAGAAAGAATAAATAAACCCAGAGTTAGATGAATAGAAATAATCTAATATGAAGAAATTGCTTTTAAGATGAAGGAAAATAAGAGCTTCAGTAATCTGAGGGCTAATTTCAACAAAGCCGTAATTAAAATTCCCAAAACACAGTAGAGATAGGGAGCAGAAAACCAAATTTAAGTTATGGCCAAAAACTTCTCGACTTTTATAAAATTTTAAATTTGTAGGTCAAAGAAGCTCACCAAACCCCAAATAAGATAAATGCAAAGAAAATTACGACTAGACACACAGACACGCTCTTGTAAACCATAGATCATGCGAAAAAAAGTAAATAATATGTCACATGTAAAGGAAAGAACAATACATAATGGTTAACTTCAGAAAAAGCAGTGGACAGAAAACATTAGAATGATATAAAATCAACCAAGAATTCCATATCCAAGAATACTACCTAGTAGAAATGAACATGAAATAAAACATTTCCAGCTTATCAGAAACTTAGAAGAATTAGTTGTTAACAGGCATGCCCTACATACAAGAAATGATCCAGTTAAGTCCTTCAGGTCTGAGGGAGAGTGTACCAGATGAGACCTTCCATGAACAAAAATAGAAGCACTGAAAGAGATAAGTATCTGGGCCAACACAAAATATTATACACACATGCACACACATATTCATACATAAATGTCTGTATATACATTCTTTTCGTCTCTCAATTTCTTAACAGCATATGATTGTATAAAGCAAATGTTACAACACTGTTTCTTTTTCGGTTTATTTTATGTGTTTGTATACAACATTTGAATATAATGAAAAGGCAGACTGAATGAAGCAAATTTTCTATATTCTGTAAGAAATAAGTCAACGTTAAAGTCGATTTTGATAAGTTAAAATAATATTGTCATCACCAGAGCAACTCTGAAAAAAATTCAAAGATATATAGCTAACTACTCAGTAGTGGGATTGAAAAGATACAAGTGTCTGTTCAATACAGAAAAAGGCAGTAAAGGAGGAACAAAAAAAAAGAAATAAGACTAAGAGAAAACAAATAACAAAATGTCAGTCTCACCACCCTACTAACAATCATTTTAAATGTAAATGGACTAAATATTCCAGACAAACTTCAAACATTATTAGATTTTTTTTAAGCAATGAAAATAGACTTAAGACTAAGAAATATTTACAGCGACAAAGAGATATTTTGAAATGGTAAAAGAGTCTCAGGGAAGGAAGATGCAACATTTATAAATTTTCTTCCATCAAAAAACAGATATCCAAAATAATTACAACAATATATGACATAATTAAAATAAGGGAGAAAATTACAAATGTTAATACTTTAGGAATCTATAAAAGTAGTACAAAAATATTATAAGAATACAGAAGACTTGAACAAGAATATAAATTTCTTTTTTTTTTTTTTGTTATACTTTAGGGTTTTAGGGTACATGTGCACAATGTGCAGGTTTGTTACATATGTATCCATGTGCCATGTTGATTTCCTGCACCCATTAACTCGTCATTTAGCACTGGGTGTATCTCCTAATGCTGTCCCTCCCCCCTCCCCCCACCCCACAACAGTCCCCGGAGCGTGATGTTCCCCTTCCTGTGTCCATGAGTTCTCATTGTTCAATTCCCACCTATGAGTGAGAACATGCGGTGTTTGGTTTTTTGTCCTTGCGATAGTTTACTGAGAATGATGTTTTCCAGTTTCATCCATGTCCCTACAAAGGACACGAACTCATCATTTTTTATGGCTGCATAGTATTCCATGGTGTATATGTGCCACATTTTCTTAATCCAGTCTATCGTTGTTGGACATTTGGGTTGGTTCCAACTCTTTGCTATTGTGAATAGTGCCGCAATAAACATACGTGTGCATGTGTCTTTATAGCAGCATGATTTATAGTCCTTTGGGTATATACCCAGTAATGGGATGGCTGGGTCAAATGGTATTTCTAGTTCGAGATCCCTGAGGAATCGCCACACTGACTTCCACAATGATTGAACTAGTTTACAGTCCCACCAACAGTGTAAAGGTGTTCCTATTTCTCCACATCCTCTCCAGCACCTGTTGTTTCCTGATTTTTTAATGATGGCCATTCTAACTGATGTGAGATGGTATCTCACTGTGGTTTTGATTTGCATTTCTCTGATGGCCAGTGATGAGGAGCATTTCTTCATGTGTTTTTTGGCTGCATAAATGTCTTCTTTTGAGAAGTGTCTGTTCATGTCCTCTGCCCACTTTTTGATGGGGTTGTTTGTTTTTTTCTTGTAAATTTGTTTGAGTTCATTGTAGATTCTGGATATTAGCCCTTTGTCAGATGAGTAGGTTGCAAAAATTTTCTCCCATTGTGTAGGTTGCCTGTTCACTCTGATGATAGTTTCTTTTGCTGTGCAGAAGCTCTTTAGTTTAATGAGATCCCATTTGTCGATTTTGTCTTTTGTTGCCATTGCTTTTGGTGTTTTAGACATGAAGTCCTTGCCCACGCCTATGTCCTGAATGGTATTGCCTAGGTTTTCTTGTAGGATTGTAATGGTTTTAGGTCTAACATATAAGTCTTTAATCCATCTTGAATTAATTTTTGTATAAGGTGTAAGGAAGGGATCCAGTTGCAGCTTTCTACATATGGCTAGCCAGATTTCCCAGCACCATTTATTAAATAGGGAATCCTTTCCCCATTTCTTGTTTTTGTCAGGTTTGTCAAAGATCAGATAGTTGTAGCTATGCGGCATCATTTCTGAGGGCTCTGTTCTGTTCCATTGATCTATGTCTCTGTTGTGGTACCAGTACCGTGCTGTTTTGGTTACTGTAGCCTTGTAGTATAGTTTAAAGTCAGGTAGCATGATGCCTCCAGCTTTGTTCTTTTGGCTTAGGATTGACTTGGCGATGCGGGCTCTTTTTTGGTTCCATATGAACTTTAAAGTAGTTTTTTCCAATTCTGTGAAGAAAGTCATTGGTAGCTTGATGGGGATGGCATTGAATCTATAAATTACCTTGGGCAGTATGGCCATTTTCACGATATTGATTCTTCCAACCCATGAGCATGGAATGTTCTTCCATTTGTTTGTATCCTCTTTTATTTCATTGAGCAGTGGTTTGTAGTTCTCCTTGAAGAGGTCCTTCACATCCCTTGTAAGTTGGATTCCTAGGTATTTTATTCTCTTTGAAGCAATTGTGAATGGGAGTTCACTCATGATTTGGCTCTCTGTTTGTCTGTTATTGGTGTACAAGAATGCTTGTGATTTTAACACCCCACTGTCAGCATTAGACAGATCAACGAGACAGAAAGTTAACAAGGATATCCAGGAATTGAACTCAGCTCTACATAAAGTGGACCTAATAGACATCTACAGAACTCTCCACCCCAAATCAACAGAATATACATTTTTTTCAGCACCACACCACACCTATTCCAAAATTGACCACATAGTTGGAAGTAAAGCTCTTCTCAGCAAATGTAAAAGAACAGAGATTATAACAGTCTCTCAGACCACAGTGCAATCAAACTAGAACTCAGGATTAAGAAACTCAGTCAAAACCGCTCAACTACATGGAAACTGAACAACCTGCTCCTGAATGACTATTGGGTACATAATGAAATGAAGGCAGAAATAAAGATGTTCTTTGAAACCAACGAGAACAAAGACACAACATACCAGAATCTCTGGGACACGTTCAAAGCAGTGTGTAGAGGGAAATTTATAGCACTAAATGCCCACAAGAGAAAGCAGGAAAGATCCAAAATGGACACCCTAACATCACAATTAAAAGAACTAGAAAAGCAAGAGCAAACACATTCAAAAGCTAGCAGAAGGCTAGAAATAACTAAAATCAGAGCAGAACTGAAGGAAATAGAGACACAAAAAACCCTTCAAAAAATTAATGAATCCAGGAGCTGGTTTTTTGAAAAGATCAACAAAATTGATGGACCGCTAGCAAGACTAATAAAGAAGAAAAGAGAGAAGAATCAAATAGATGCAATAAAAAACGAAAAAGGGGATATCACCACCGATCCCACAGAAATACAATCTACCATCAGAGAATACTACAAACACCTCTATGCAAATAAACTAGAAAATCTGGAAGAAATGGATAAATTCCTCGACAAATACACCCTCCCAAGACTAAACCAGGAAGAAGTTGAATCTCTGAATAGACCAATAACAGGTCCTGAAATTGTGGCAATAATCAATAGCTTACCAACCAAAAAGAGTCCAGGACCTGATGGATTCACAGCTGAATTCTACCAGAGGTACAAGGAGGAACTGGTACCATTCCTTCTGAAACTATTCCAATCGATAGGAAAAGAGGGAATCCTCCCTAACACATTTTACGAAGCCAGCATCATCCTGATACCAAAACCTGGCAGAGACATAACCAAAAAAGAGAATTTCAGACCAATATCCTTGATGAACATTGATGCAAAAATCCTCAATAAAATACTGGCAAACCGAATCCAGCAGCACATCAAAAAGCTTATCCACCATGATCAAGTGGGCTTCATCCCTGGGATGCAAGGCTGGTTCAACATACGCAAATCAATAAATGTAATCCAGCATATAAACAGAACCAAAGACAAAGACCACATGATTATCTCAATAGATGCAGAAAAGGCCTTTGACAAAATTCAACAACCCTTCATGCTAAAAACTCTCAATAAATTAGGTATTGATGGGACGTATCTCAAAATAATAAGAGCTATCTACAACAAACCCACAGCCAATATCATACTGAATGGGCAAAAACTGGAAGCATTCCCTCTGAAAACTGGCACAAGACAGGGATGCCCTCTCTCACCGCTCCTATTCAACATAGTGCTGGAAGTTCTGGCCAGAGCAATCAGGCAGGAGAAGGAAATAAAGGGTATTCAATTAGGAAAAGAGGAAGTCAAATTGTCCCTGTTTGCAGATGACATGATTGTATATCTAGAAAACCCCATTGTCTCAGCCCAAAATCTCCTTAAGCTGATTAGCAACTTCAGCAAAGTCTCAGGATACAAAATTAGTGTACAAAATTTCTTTAACTTAATTGATACTTAGAAAATATTTCCTGCAATAAGTCAAGATTTTGCCTATTTTTCCAGGCACACATACAATATTGACATAAGATAGACAATATGGTGGCCTGTAAAACACACCTCAAAATTTAAAAGGATTAATATAATAAAGAATATATCCACTAACAACAGAGAAAAACAGTAGATATTAATAACAAATAAACTGGTGGAATTGCCTAGTAACTGAAAACTAAACACCATACTTTTATCTACTGGTCAAAGAAGAAATCTCAAGGAAATTAAAATGCATTTAACCGAAGGAAAATAAAAACATGAGGAAAATTGTCATATAGATAAAGCAGCACTTAGAGGTAAATTTACAGATTTTTATAAATTTCATAGAAATTTATTTCATTGTTGCTGCTTATAGAAATAATAGAAACCTCTATACAAACTTTTCCAGAAAATAAATAGTAATACTTTCCATTTTATTTTTTAAGTCCAATATTACCATAATACCAAAGCCAAAATAACTTTTAAAAACCATGTAGATCAATATATGCAAGACCTCTTAATCAGATGTAAACAAAATAAATCCAACAATACATGTCAAGTTTAATGTATTCTGAATAACTCAGCATCATCTCTGCTATATAAAATTGGTTTAATATCTAAATCTATCAAAGCAATTCACCATATTAATTAAATAAAGGAGATTATATGATCATTTCCATTGATACAGAGAAAAAAGACACTGGAGATATTCAACCCTCATTAAACATACGTTCTCAGCAGTCTAGAGAAAGAACTCAATAAAAGTAATCTACAAAATTCCTATGGACACCTTCAGAGTTAATAGTTGAATACTGAATGTTTGATACAATATCAGAAACAAGGCAAAGATTCTCATTCTCACCACTTTTGTTTAATGTTTCATTGGGTGTTCTGGTCAGGACAATAAGGCAAGAAAAAGAAACAAAACTCATGATAGAGTGGGGAGAGAAAAAGTAAAGTGTCGTCAATGACATATAATCTTGTTTGTAGAATATTAAGAAATCTAAAAATAAGCTAGCAGAACTGACAAGTCAAATTAGCAAGTCACAAAAATCAGTGTAGAAATTTAATAACATTTACATATACTAGAAACAAACAATCTGCAAATAAAATTTTAAAAATACATTCTTATTTTTGGGTTTGTTTTTTTTTTTTTGAGACTGAGTCTCACTCTGTTGCCCAGGGTGGAGTGCAGTGGCGCAATCTCGGCTCACTGAATCTCTATCTCCCAGTTTCAAGAGATTCTTCTGCCTCAGCCTCCTGAGTTGCTGGGTCTACAGGCACCTGCCACCAGGCCGGGCTAATTTTTTGTATTTTTAGTAGAGACCGGGTTTCACCGTGTTAGCCAGGATGGTCTCGATCTCCTGACCTCGTGATCTGCTCACCTCGGCCTCCCAAAGTGCTGGGACTACAGGCATGAGCCACTGCGCTTCACCAAAATACATTCTTAATAGCACCACACTGGCTTCAGAAACTTTTGCTGTTGGAAATTCAGAACTTTCTTTTGTTCCGGTTAACCTACTTCTTACAGCCGCATCCCAGACCATGTAATCATTCAAAAGTATTCTGTCTCTCAAAGTGTAAATCCTGAGATTCTCCTCCTATGTTTCTCTTTCCCTATCCTAGCATTCCATGCCTAAATGAGACTCAATACCTTTTCTTATGAATTCACCATCTAGAACGGAACATGGGTATTACCCATGAGCTAAGTCAACATCCCACCATCTCCAAAACACTGGTGCTGTGACCAGAATTACCAGCCTTCCAAGGATGGCTGGAGGGAGGGGAGGAAAGGCTTTGCCCCAGAAACTACGTTGAACCTGGGCACTGGAGGATGTACAGGATGTTCTCAAGTTAAAAAGGGATGTATCACTTCTTTGAAGAGAAGCGCATGGGCAAAGGTGCAGTGCATTAGTCTGCCACTGTTGCATAATAAAAAAACTAACAGGCAGGTAAAGCAGCAGAAATGTGTTTTCTCACCGTTCTGAAGGCTGGAATCCAAAATCAAGGTGCTGGCAGGGCTGGTGTCTCCTGAGGCCTCTCTTCTCAGCTTGTAGACAGGTGCCTTCTTGCTATGTCCCTACGTGGCCTTTCCTTTCTGTGTGAGCATTGCTAGGGTCTCTGCCTCTTCTCGTAAGAAAGCTAGTTCTGTGAGACGAGAGCCCCATATTTAGGATCTCATTTAACCTTATTTACCTTATTAAAAGGCCCTATCTCCGAATAAACGTTAAGGTTTCAACATATAAATTGTAAGGGAACAACTTGGGGCATAACACACAGATGTATGTATGTGGGGAACAGGAAGAAACTAAGGTCAGGGAAATTTGAAAAGTAAGTTGAAAGCTAGTCTTTTGAATGTTGTTTGAAGGGTTTTGTGTGTGTGTGTGTGGGTAATGGAGAGGTTTGAAAGGTTTGCTCCACACTGCATAATTATGAGTTTTAGAAATGAAAACAATGGCAGGAGAGATGATGTATTAATGCAGAAAGTAGCTGAAGTATCAGAAGGTGTAAGAGGGCCTGAATTAAAGTGGTGGGGCCGAAAGGCAGGTGAAGTGGCTAAGTTAATCGACATTTGAGAAGGAGGGGAGAGGAGCAAAGGAACAGTGGTGCGGCCTGAGTGCGCTCCTGAAGCAGGGACGTTGTTGTGTGTGCTGGTGTTGGGGCCGGGAGTGTGCCGGGAGCTGCAGCCTTGGACACCACAAGCCTGGAAGTGAGCAAAGGACACACAGGGTGGGCTGAGAGCGCACCTTTCAGGAACACCCACCTTTAAGGGGTAGATGAAGAGAGGATTGCCACACGAGGAGACCAGACAGTCGTGTTCTGAGGGAAACGGAGTCTGAGAAAGTGTGTCACGGAAACCAAAAAAGAGAAAGTACCAAGGAAAGAAGAGGATTCGCAGAGTTAAACGTTGCCACCGTGTCAGACAGAATGCTCTGAAAATGGAAGCCTGTGAGTTAACAGCTGGGAGTGCACAGGTGGCCGTGCTAAAGCTGCTTCTTCAGAGAAGGAGGAGCTGAAGCCACGTTGCTGTGAGTTGAAATTAAATGTAAAGTCTTAGCCTTGCCTTTGAAAGATCAACTCATCTGACTAACTCTTCTAAGGAGGCTGAAAATAAAAAGACGGGGCTGAAGTTAATATTACTTTTAGGACAAGGAAAAACACGAGCGTATACAGACAGGTAGGTTGGTAGATTTTTGGGTCTAGAGGATGAGGGAGGGAGCACTTCACAAAAGCCCAGAGCAAGAGTGAACCTTCCACAGAGGGGTGCGCAGGGGTGCTTGGAGGAGGGTCTTTCTCTGCAACGGGAGGAAAAGTTCCCCAGAGCTGACACCCATCCAGTGCCTGTGGTTCAGTCGTGCCTGTGTTTAAAATACTGCAGTGCTCTCACAACGGTTGTGGTGTATGTGGCTCTGAGGGTTCACACGCCGAGCTCTCTCCACATCGTATCTGCCATTCCAGCCCACATCCTTCCCAGCAGAAGGCCTCAGAAACATGCATTCTAGTTCTGATCACTCAGTGCCCATTCCTCCCCAATTGCTGAATATTTTGAATATCACCCTGGATATCAAAGTTGTGAATACAGATTTGGGGCTTGACGTGAGAGAAGCCAGGGAAGCCCATGTCTCCAGTTTTCAGGCATTCGCATGGTAAAATCACCTGCTGGAAAGGACCAAGCAAACATGCTGAGGGAGCATGAGAAGAAAGAAAAATCAGGGGCTGGGGTTTCCCGAAGAGTTTGAGGTTGGAGCTTGCGCAAGTGTCTTGGTGCTATCACCACTGCTCTGTGACATGTTCTAAGAGTAGACAAGAACCTGGAGACCCAGGAGTTGACCCCATTTTTAAACTGGGCAAGTCTTGGCAGTGGAAAGACAGAGAAACAGGAAAATGGCGGGCACTGGTGAGAGCACTCTAACCAGACTGCGAGGTCCAGGCGAGGCGGGAAGGGACTTTAAGTTGGGGTGGGGACCCAGGACTATGAGAACAGGTCAGAATCAAGTGAAGAAAGGCTGTGGTAACAGAAGCCTAAGGCATAGGAGGGGAGAAGGGCTGAGGGATAGGATGCTAAGATAAGGAAAGAGAGGGAATAGGAAAATAATGTCAGCATTTCCAGTTTCAGAGACTGAGCAGTTTTGAGAGATGATGTGGTCTGGGATTCTGTCAGGAGAGACGGTGAACTGAAGAAGAAGAAATTTCCGAGTCAGGAAGAGCAAGGCTGTGTGACAGGGGTGGTGATGGTTGGGGTGGACACTGTGAGTTAACCAGGAGGACAGAAGGAGGTGGAATGGGAAAAACAAAGAGTGAGCCCAGTGATAGAGAAACGTGACCAATGACAACACGAAGGAAGTTGGTGCCGCATCCCGAGAAACCTTAAAGGCAGAGGAAACACGAGGCCGGTTCTCACGCTGGCTGTTATGTGTCCAATGTGATTCAAACAGGGAGATGTGCAAAGGCCAGTGCTCATTATGAATGTGCGTTGCAGCAGATGTAAAATAAAACTGGTTCTTACTTCAAAGCTTTCTTTTCTAGCAGCACTGCCCACATGGGTCTATTTGCCAGAGAAAAGGTGAGGGGTGCCCCTCTGGACATACTCACACAAACTATGATCTGAAATCGTACTGTTTGAAACACTGGTAAAATCTAGTTGCTCAAGAAATGTATAACACTGCCTTACTAGTCAGAGCTCCAACATAACTCTTTGCAGTTATGTGAAGTGAGCAGTGCATTGTCATCCTGGAAAGCCTGGCTCCCTGGATGAACCTCTAATGATTTCTTGGCCTTTTATTGCTTGAGAGAGTAAGGGGAGTGGGACCGCTGAGTTACTGCAGTAAGAATGCTTGCCCTGGGATTTCTGCAGCCACCGACCTGGCTGACAGGTTATATTCTCTAATCAGCATTTGCCTTTTTATTGTGATTTTGTTTTATGCATAGTGGTAATAAATAATACATCTCTCAGCACACGGTCCATTGCCATGGAATCCAAAAGCCATTCAGTATCGAACCTTCCCTTTGGAACTTTAAGTGCAGAGCTGCTGGTTGAGAAGGCCACATCCCCCATATGCAGAGATAATAGAAAGTTAGAAGTTTAACACACCTGTGCTATGTTATAAGGCAAAGGATATACAGCAATGCAAGACCAGCATAACTCAAACAAGGTATCTTTCTCAAGCAGTAACAATCTCCAACCCATTAAAATGACTGATACTATTGCTCTGTATTTATATAGCGTCTTCCTACAAAGGAGCTTAAAATGTTTTACTAACATTTTCTCATTAACTCTCCCTTCATCTCCATGAAATATGTGGTGAGAGTTGGGACTGCTGTTTCTTCCTGCATTACCTGTGGTTCATGTGATGCCTGGCGAGGCTGTAAACCCAAGGTCATTCTGTGTGTTGGTGACAATGAGAGCTCCTTGCATTCCTTTCTCTCCTTTCCTGCGTGTCAATGGTGATGTCTCAATCCAGCTTTTCTCTGTCTTCTCAAATTGGTGAGAATAGATCTGGTTGGGGATAACTGCTCTAAGACTATACATCAAATTGATGATAGTATCAGCAAACTGTCATTTATCTAAATTATTTGCCATTAATTAAATACTTTCATAATAATTATCTGTAATTTTTCTGATAGGCAATGCGGAAGAGATTATTGTAAATAATAAAAGAAGAACAATCATTAATCAGCTGTGCACATTTCTGCTTTTGAAAAATATGAACACGAGAGAGGAGAGAAACACTGAAAAACACAAGATCGATCTGAAAAACAAGTATGCTTTACACGCGTGGAATCACCTTGTCTTCTGTGACTGTGACAATCGTTCAAATAAATGTCTTCCCATTACCATAAGAGGTGAAATGGCACACAGCACATTGAACATTTTAATTAAGACCAAAATATTTCCTTTAAAAAATGACATCATGAAGCAACAAAATTGCCTTATTTGTTTTATTTTTATTTATTTATTTTTTTTTAGACGGAGTCTCGCTCTGTCACCCAGGCTGGAGTGCAGTGGCATGATCTCGGCTCACTGCAAGCTCTACCTCCCGGGTTCACACCATTTTCCTGCTTCAGCCTCTTGAGTAGCTGGGACTACAGGTGCCCGCCACCATGCCTGGCTCATTTTTTTGTATTTTTAGTAGAGACGGGGTTTCACCATGTTAGCCAGGATGGTCTCGATCTCCTGACCTCATGATCTGCCCGCCTCGGCCTCCCAAAATGCTGGGATTACAGGCGTGAGCCACCGTGCCTGGCCAAAATTGCCTTATTTTGATTAACATATTCAATTGCCTGAAATTGATTTTTTTAAAGGATCTTCAACTGTGACAATGTTTCCTTGTGCCTCTGTGGCTTTACCATACTGTCTCTTCACCCCAAGCAGTTCGTAGTTGTATCATTTCCTGAAGTCTTTCTGGAGCCCACAAAATTGTAGGTCTCTCCATCTACCGGGTTCCCACTGCACTCTGTAGGAGCGTTTCTTGTGTAGCTCTCATCCCAAGATTCTCCGTGTGTGTTTATGTGTCAGCCTCCTCTCTTAGATTACAGCCAGCTAGTTATCAACTGTCGTGCCAGAGCCTGGTGTATGATACGCATTCTCACTGAGAAGAATGAATGATTTAGCCAGTCCTTGCTGGTTGCACTGCATCTTACTGCCTTACTCCATTTATTTACTGCATGAGTCTATAGCTAGAGAAATATAAATGAAGTAATGAATGAAGGCATCCGCTGATCGATAAATGTGCTGTGGTGAACGTGAGGCTCCCTCCAGCAGTCTTAGAACAGTATGTCCATAGCAGGCTTGGCTTTCAGCATCAACGAGTCCATAGGTCATGTGCAAAATCAGCTATTACCCTGGGCCGTACAGGGAGCCTCTCAATCTGCACAGTTGATTCACAGTGAGGAAAGGTATAGCTATTAGACAGCATTTTGTCATTGTTCACTGATGTGTCCACTTATGCTGGCTTATTTTCAAAAATAAATTGGTTGCTGTCTTGAGTATCTTCCATTAATCAAGTTACCAGCACAGGATTTAAAAACATTTTCTTTAACAGCTCTCAGTCTTTCTCCCAGACATGAGTAGAGCCATGACTATTGTAATATTCAAAATTATTTGATGCTTTCACTTTAATGGGACAGTTGGGGTCCTCATGGTAGGTTAATCCCAAGCTTTGCCAAAGATTATTGTATCTTCAATCACATCCCCTTCCTCATGAGTCCTTTCCACTTATTATCATTCTTTGGGTTTTTCTGTCACTGCACCCCATCATACATTCACACACGTGCACACACACACACACACACAATATGTGTATATACAATAAGTGTCTATTACGGTAGCATTGTACAAATCGCAGACATTCAATAAATGTTTAATATGCATTTTAAAACAGTGTATGCAAGAGTAATCATCAAAAGTCATATGACTCTTCTCTTTTCATGTAGCATCCTTCAGAACTGCATTATAGAAGGGAGACAGCTTAAACACTCAGGCTAAAGAAAATGTACATATATTTGTGATGACAATATTATATCTCACTTCATAAATTATTTTGGTGTAAAAATTTAGAAGTCTACCTTAATCCTGTTAAGAGACATCGTCAGTGAGATACATTTGATGTTAAATCATGTGATTGGTAACACTCAAATTCGCCATGACAAGGCGCTGCAATAAGAACTTTCCCAGATAATAAACTTGACCACTGGTATGCACTGCCAACCTAAGATAAGGATCAGCCTTCTCATAGGTTAAGAAAAGTACCTTTGATGTTATGTTTACAAAGTTCTATAATTCAGTATTTCCTTCAGCTCAGTGGGCATGATGGTGTCGGTTGAGACTTTAAAGATGTTATTGTCAAAATCATTTTACTTCTCATAAAGAAGCATTTTGCCTCATCAACTTCAGAGTACAGGTTCACTGGCTGCTTTGAAATGTTGTTGAAATGTAAGAGATTACAAGCAACTATACTAATCAGTATGCAATTGTTACACCAAGATGCATGAGTTTTTCCATGATTCCTCTTTCTAGTAATAATTAATTACCTAGTGGGTTTATTTATTTAGAGTTTTGAGAATTGCAAGTATGTTTCTTTTTTTTTTTTTTTTTTTTTGAGACGGAGTCTTGCTCCGTCACCCAGCCAGGCTGGAGTGCAGTGGCGCAATCTCGGCTCACTGCAAGCTCCGCCTCCCGGGTTCACGCCATTCTCCTGCCTCAGCCTGTCCGAGTAGCTGGGACTACAGGTGCCCGCCACCTCGCCCGGCCAATTTTTTGTATTTTTTTAGTAGAGACGGGGTTTCACCGTGGTCTCGATCTCCTGACCTCGTGATCCGCCCGCCTTGGCCTCCCAAAGTGCTGGGATTACAGGCGTGAGTCACCGCGCCCGGCCGCAAGTATGTTTCTTTTTGTAAACAGATACTAATTATTCTAAGGAATCAAGTAGACATACAGAATGAACATTCCCTCAGTTTTTAAATTTTATTATAAATGGATTCCAGATCAGCACTTCCCTTATCCATGTATATGTGGCTGCCATCAGGAGGAGATGAACAGCTATTAACTACATTAATCCTTTAATTTAATATCCACTATGTGCCTTTTTCTATGCTATTTTATATGATCACATTCAACATTTTGTGTGGAATTTTACACTTAGCATTCTACTTTTTCTGAGTCTGATCTCCCCAAAGGTATCTTACCACAAGTACTGGAGTAAGAACTATTTTAAATGCCAGTTTTATACATGTCTCAAATTCCTCTGGCTTAAACACTCTCTTATTCTATCTCTTTAGAATAAATATATTTTTATTAAAGAAATCTCTTTTTAATAAATGACTATTTTTTTCTAATTTCCTCTTCCTCTTTTTTCTGCCCCTGGTGGTGTATGGGTCTACCAGGTGCCTAACCTCCCCTGTAACTATGCCCAGGGAAGCCTACTCCAGTCACTAACGCTGCTGACGAGTCACTCTAAAATGTGGTGAGTAAAGCAACAGTGACTGCATTGTGTCTCATAGCTTCTGTGCTTTGAAGTCGGAGGAGCTCCTCTGGCTCGTGGTTTCTCGATGAATTGCCCACAGGTGGTGGCTGAAGCTGAGATCACAGGAAAGGAATGGCTATGTCCTGGCCAGGCACCCAGTCACCTCTATGTGATCTCTCTGCATGGATTAGTTAGGGCTTCCCCCCCAGCTAATGGGGAGGGTGCTTGAAGGCAGAAATCTGTTTCCGTGAAAACCGAGCTCTTCAAAAGCAAGTATCCCCGTGGTCACCACCTTTCTGGACCCAGCCTAGGGAAGCACACAAGTTACTTCTGCTGCACTGTCCAGGTTACAGGCAAGTTACAAGCTCACTCAGATTCAAAGGAAGGGAACATAATTCAGAATGCTCGGTGCAAATATTGCCAAGATCCCTTTGCAAGAGCATGTGGAATGGGAAATATCCCTGTGGCCACTTTTGGATAATACAATGTGCCTTAGGGGCTCTGGTCATCGGTGGCCTGAGCCACAGAGGCTGCTCTTGTCAGTAGATTGGCCTGTGGTGATGTGCCACTGATCCTGTCTGGCGCCTGCCTCTGGCTCCCACGTTCCTCTATTCCACAGGCTCCTGATCCTACCCTGAGGGCTCACTGTCCTCTCACTGTCCTCTCAGCACCCCTGCTTTAATCACCAGGGCATGTGGAACCCCACACATTCCACCCACACTGTGGACAACTAGGAGTGTTATCTCAGGCTAACAGGTGTGTCCTGCCAATCCAGAGGAGGGGTTTCTGTTATTACCAGGGAAAGAGGTTTAACTGCCCACTGGGTTTTTCCTGCTTGCTGCACAAAGACAGACCACATTATTACAGTAAAGAAAGAGTTTAATTGATGTGAGGCTGGCCAGGCCATGTGGGAGATAGAGTTATTACTTAAATCAATCTCTTTGAAGGCTCTCATAGGTTAAGGGTTTTTCAAAGGCAGTTTAGGAGAAGGGGCAGTGGTGGCTAGGAAATGGATGTTTGCTGCTGATTGGTTGGGGTGGAGATGAACTCTTAAGCAGCTGAAGCTGCCTCTTGAGCTGAATTTCTCCTGAGTGGTGGGTGCTATATGGGTGGTTTGGCAGGTCCAGTTGGAGCCATCTGTGTCAGACATGCAAAAAACCTGAAAAGCCATTTCAAAAGTCCAGTCTACTATAGTGATGTTATCTGCAGGAGTAATTGGGGAAGTTGTTTATCTTGTGACCAGTCTATACCTTAGCAGAATTTAAGCTCTTTTTCTCCCCCTAGCCCGATGGTCTCTCATTAGCTTTACAAAGATGGTTGAGTTCTGAGGAAAGGATGTTATCATTTAAATTATAACCTAAATGTCTTCCAAATTTACCTAGGCCCAGGAATAATTAAGGCAACTGGAAAGCTAGAGGCAAAAGGAGGAGTTGGCAAGATGAGACCTCCCCTACTGCCATAATTTTCTCACACTTGATCTTAGCCAAAAGGCCGAGAAGCGATACTGCCATAATTTTCTCACGGACATAATTTTTTTTGCAGGCCATTTCAGAGGCCATCTAACCTTGGATGGCTTAGAACACTTCATCACTCTGTGGAGGGTTCTGTGTCCTCGGTCATTAGAGAGACCCTGTGATGGGAGGAAAAGGAAAAGAAGCTCTGCTATTTCCCTTCTCACTCTTCCCTGCATATGTCCACATCTCTAAACAAGATCAAACCTATGGTTATTAACACATAATAAAACATCATATGCATTCATTGATCCAATGGATAGAATTCATTGAGCACCGGTCTGTGGCAGGCTCTCTCCCCATGAAGCCTGCATGTGAATGGAAAGGAATGACATGGGAAGGACAGACATTAAAGGCCATGGGAAGGGATGAGGAGACAGAGCACGACAGAGGGTGACATTTTGGAGACAGTGGTGAGGAGAACCTCTCCAAAAAGATGATTGTGAGCAGAAGTCTCAGAAAGTTCCAAAGCAAATTGTGTGTAGATCTGGAGGAAGAGCGCTTGAGGCAGAGTGCAAGGCCCTGCTATGAAAACACAGGGTCAGGTTGCTAGAAGAAAGTCAGTTGTAAACAGCTCAGATTGATTGAGGGGGAGATGGGCAAGAGAAGATGTTTGCAGAGTTGGAGACAGCAGGGATCCCCTGATGCAGGCCACGCAGGGCACTTTCGGGAGTCAGGATTTTATTCACTGAGGAGGCATGTCATGTGTGCCATTCTCATCTCACCTTTTTCTCTCTAACTTGCTTCCAGGGCCTGTCTACGTGGGTGTCATAGACCCAGATCATGCTGTTGTCGAGGCCAGCGGAAAGCTTTCCCTTTACCCTCTGAAGATTTGCTCAAAAATCAGCTCACGAAGGAGACTAACAGGAGAAAAGGCAGGCACATTTATTTGATCTTAGTGGAGCCTTCAGACCGAAGACCCAGAGATGCAGGCGAAATTGCCCATTTTTATGCTTAGGTTCAACAACGTATGGACAGCTGTGTGGAAATATGATTAAACAAAAAGGGTGTGATCTAGTGCTGAGACACTGACTGAGTGGGGACACCCAGCAAGACCTGACATGCAGATTCTTCCTGGCCTCTCTGAGCAGCATCCCTCCCTCCTGCTGTGGGGCAGGGCGCTCTCTGCAATGGGGTCTCATGACCTACAGTCAAACAAGGTAGGTCGGAGAGTGTCTTTACTGCCAGTTTTGCATGGAATTGAGGGGGCAAAGCTGGAATAATATTTTAGGTTTTATGGCTGGCGTAGGGCAAAAGGGGTTCTGGTTTCTATAATTTGCTTTGTGGAAGAGGGATTCTAGTTTCTATGGCTGGCCTCAGGGGAGAAAGAGACTGATAGGTGGGCAGGAGACAGTGGAAAACATTTGCTTCTGAGGCCTTCATTTTGGGTTATTGTTTTCTGAGTCCCAATACTATATACTACTTTATCTTACAAATGTACTACAATTTTTTATATTGTCCTCTTATTGATAAAATACAGTTTCCTTATACTGTTCACAAAGATGGTTTATTGTTATTTATGCTGAAAGTTTCTGTCTTAAAATAAGACATTGATTTATTTTCTTTTTTATTAATATTGTAAAATAATATAGTTTCTATGACCTGGTTTTGTGGGTTCTAATTTGTCATATTTTTACTTTGTTTTCTATTTCTCCTTCCTCTGCCCACTGTTGTATAGATTGCATTTCCTTAATTCTTAATTCCCATATTGGCTTTCTCCAGTTTGAAATTAAAGCAGTATACTTTTATATTTACCCTGAAATGGTCAACATGCATGCTTATCTTTGGAAAGACTAAAGTGGCTCAATATCTTTGTCATCTTCCCAAACAATACAATTCTATACTCTTCTCATCTTCCATATTTTTGAGATGTAGAATTTAATATTCATTTTTCTAAAAGTTTCACCAAAATTGTCTTAAGGTTTCTTTTCAATTCCAATCAACACCAGTCTAAATGTAACAACTTTTACCAACTTCTGTGTATACAATTACTTTCTATCTATTTCTTCTTCTGGGTTTTTCATTGTTGAAGCACATCTTTGGGGAGAATTTTCAGCAAGGCTCTGTGAGCGGTAAACTCAGTCTTTTGTGTCTGAAATTGCCTTTGTTTTTCCTTCCAATGATTGCACTGCCACCTGACATTTACCAATGCCAAAGAAAAATGTGTTGTCTTGTTCCTTTGCAAGTAACCTGCAGTGTTCCTCTGTTTGGGATGGTTCAACTCTGTACCGCAGTGTTCTAAGTGGGAAATTGTTTTTATTCGTGCTGCTTGAAACTTAATATAAATCTTCAGTCTGAGTACTCACATCTTTCTTTAATTCTAGAAGACTCTCGACAAATTTATTAGAGACTGATCTTAACCATTGTCTCAATTCCCTGCTTTGAACTTCGAATAGATAATGGCTGGAGGCTGGGCTTCTCTCCTCCGTTTCAAATTCTCTTTCATATTTTCTATCTCTTTTCCTCACTGGTCTCTATATTCAGTCATTTCCTCTTGTCTATATCTCAGTTAACTAAGCGCAGTAATTTGCTAAGTCCACTAATACTTTATTCAATTTATGTAACGTATAAAATATCTGATTTTTTTAAAACAAGAAATTGTATTTTTTAAGAAAGTCTTGTTCTTATTTTATATTTTTTCCTTTCTCTTTGATATTTCAAATTGCTTCAGAAGTTCACTTTTGGAGTACAGGCCTCCTGTTTTAATGCTGACGACCTCTCGTTAGGAATTCTCTCCCATCCATGTACTGTGAAATTGGACTTTATCATTCTTGGCATCTGCTTAGAATCCCAGTTCTGTGTGGATCCCGTAGTATCTTTGGGACAATGGCCAGTTTTTCTAGTTTCCACTTCACAGAGGAAGTACAAGGGTTCAAACATTTGCCCTTTTACCAACTCTCACGGTGGTTCTGGGCAAATTACTGAAATTCTCTGATTCTGATTTCTAGTTCTCATTTCTGGTTAATTCTCTAAAGGCTTCCCTGCTTGGTCATGCTTTCCTATGTAATTTGTTTGTCTCCCTCTTTCTTTCTTTTTCCAAAGAAACCACATAAACCACTCAAAAATGGGATTGCTCTGCCTACCCTCATTTCTTTTTTTTTTTTTCTTTTTTATTTTGAGACGGAGTCTCGCTCTGTCACCCAGGCTGGAGTGCAGTGGCACGATCTCGGCTCACTGCAAGCTCTGCCTCCCGGGTTCACGCCATTCTCCTGCCTCAGCCTCTCGAGTAGCTGGGACTACAGGCGCCCGCCACCACGCCCGGCTAATTTTTTGTATTTTTAGTAGAGATGGGGTTTCACCGTATTAGCCAGGATGGTCTCGATCTCCTGACCTCGTGATCCGCCCGCCTCGGCCTCCCAAAGTGCTGGGATTACAGGCTTGAGCCACCGCGCCTGGCCCCCTCATTTCTTTTCTACTCATTATTACATTAACTGTGAGTAAATTGAGTTATTTCATTAAAAATCTCTAAGTCTAGGAAATTGCAACACTGAGACTCGTTTTCCCAATCGAAACACTTGGACATGGCGTCAGTGGTCTTCACTGGCCTTTGTGAAGTTGGTTGAAAATGATGTTTGGGGAAGTCTTGGCAGCTAAGTGTCTTCGTGGTTCCTGACAGGTCTCCGTGACTTTACCATCGCACACCCCACAGGAAACCTGAATAAGAGCTGCAGATGAGCAAAGTCCAACAGCATGTCTTAGCTGAGAACCTGCTTAAAGTCTCCCAGTGAAAACCGGAAGAAGCCTTTGGGTTGATGTGGAGTCACTTCCATAGAGCTAGAGATGAAACCTAAATGGCTCGGTCCTGGCTTTCGGTTTGGCCTAAATGGTCTGACCCTATTCTAAAATATTAACCTGACCTCAGGATTTCATTGTCACATCTAGCTTTACACTCAGAAAAACTGAGGTCAGGTTAATATTTAAGAAATAGATGTGTCAGTTTCCTTATCTTATTCTTAGCTATAAACAATAGAATAGTATTTCATCCTTTAATTGAAGTATTTTAGTTATTTATACATTCTAAGTGGATGACTAATAATTCCATTTATTGGTCCTATGGCTAGAAGATTTATACCACCTATTTTGGCATATAGTGTGTACAATTTCCCTGAGATGGATAATATATGGAAGATTGTAGAAAGCAATAAGAATGCAATGCAATAAATATTAAAATGCTGTCTCGTTCTATTAGTATATTAAAGTAATATAATTACTTGACGTGTTTCTTTCCAAGTATCGTTGGCACTGTAACTTGTTTTAGAATATACCTTAAATATGTTATATATTTTTATATAACATAGCAATTTATGACTGAATACTCTAAGAATTATGAATTGCATCAATAGGCATTTGAATCTACTCACCTTGTTTATTGCTCATTTGTGTATTACTCTGGGAATTGTGGCACATTTTAGTCCTATTATGTGTGGAAAAAAATCATAGTTTTGAACATGTAAAGGTGTAAAGCCAGCTCAACAAGAAAGTTGCTATCAAGAAACATATTCTTTTCACAGTTTGAATGGGTAGCACCAAAGAACTAGCTGGCAAAATAAAACAAAAAATGTAGAAAGAATCCCATGTATCAAATAAGCAGCAAGAACACTTTGCTGGAAAGAATAGAACCAAGCATTGATTTTTATGTTCTACAAACTAAAAAGGTTGCTTTCAACATATTTTCCCACAGCGTGAAATAATTATTCTTTTTCTTTTATTATTTATAACTACCCTTTAGAAACTTGAAACTGGTTTTTTGAGGGTCATTCAAGAATTGCAAGAATACAAATGAATTTCTTTGCCCTTTAAAAGAAAGAGATTTGTAAAACATATTGTGGCATTGTTTGGAATCATTGGAGAAAATCAAATACATGATGCCTATAGACACAAAAATGGAAAAAGTTTGTTAAATATTTCCCTTAAAAATACCTAGATGAAACTAATCTACCTTTGTGTTTGACCCGTTAACACAATCATATGTAAGCCGTAAGAGAAATGAATAGTCTCTGTTAAAATAAAATACAAAAAGTTCCTATGATGCTATAGCATTTTAATAAACATTTCCCTATTTCCTATGAAACAGTTTGCAGCAAATGCCTGAAAATAACGTATTTCCTTATTAAACAAATAAAGGCATAAACAACTTGAGTGCAATGTCTACACTGTTGTACAGAAGGGGTGGAACACGTGTGGATGAAGACAATTTGCAAACCACAGTCCTGTGTTACTAACAGCTGGCAAAGTTGGGGGCCGAATGAGTTCAAATACCTCACACAGCTTCAAGTTAACTTCAGGCTGATCAGTTAGCCCTGTGATTAATTATCGGAGGAAAGTATTGGTAGAGGTTTAAAATGTACACATGCCTTCATGTTGAAAGATATACTCAAGGTTAAGAATGTTTAAAATGTACAATACATAGAGATATTTGGGAAAAAAGCTGTCTCACTGTTACTTTAATGCAGTAACAAAAGACACTGTCATACAAAGCAAAGAGGAATGTCAATATTGTGCATGTATGTCCAGCTTCTTTTTTAGAATTCTGCATTTGGTGTTGCATATAACAGCAATGCTATTAGGAAGGAAGCTTTTTCCAAACTGTTTCTGGGTCTGTCTCACAGTTTGAATTCTCACAGTTTAAGGCATGTACTTGTGAACATAGCAAAATGTTGATCTACGGCAGTGCAATGCAGAAGCAGCCAGTCATAACTACTTTGATTTCTATAAAGATGGATCTTATTCTGTGAGTGTGTTGGCTGAAATGGAGAAGCCCTTGGAGAAATTTAAGCTGAAGGCCTTGTCACTCTGGATGAATGCCAGCTCAGAAGCTTACCTGATGGCGTAGGAGTTCCCACAGGACAGAGGGTCTGAGCTCAGAACCCTACCTGATGGCGTAGGAGTTCCCACAGGACAGAGGGTCTCTAATAGTCTAGACTGGACCTTTTGAATCAATGCTGGGAGTGCTTTGCTGACTACATAATTGTAGTTAGAAAAGAGTTTCCATAATTGACCAAAGTTATCAGGTTTCATACCTACTTTTACTTATGCTGACAGCTCACAATTGTGACACAAGGCAACTTCCAGGACTGCAGTGCTATTAAGTGGCAAGAGAAAAATGCAAAGCTCAGTGAGGCCACCAGTGGCAAATGAGCCACAGTTTTTTGGATTAAAAGTGTATCTTAATGTGCTGCATTCTGCCCAGGTTATCTATGAATTCTATTTTCTATTAATGAGAATTGATATCAAGGTCATAAAGTTGGGACTCCTGAAATCAATTCATAATCCTATTGCTTTCCAGAATTTCTAATGCTATATTTTCTTGAGGTAACTTTAATTTTAAGAAAGGTTTCCTTACCATTTACCCAAATTTCATACACACACACACCAAAACAAAAACAAAGCAAAACAAAAACTGAATGAATATTTTTGTGCTGATACAAACTGTCACAAAGGAAGTAATGATGGGATTTGTCTACATTAACCTGACATACTGGTGAAAATAACCCCCATTGTTCATTATTTGAATTAGGCACGAATTTGGAGAAATTCTTGAAGAGGACATGAAGGAGACCACAGATATGTGTGGGCTGCCTGTGAAAGGCATGCTGCTTTGTAAATATTCACACCAAACTTTAAAACACAAGAGTGACACTACCCTAGCTAAACCTAAGGTTCTCTGGGGAGGCAGGTGGCTAGTTCCACTTTTTCTTTCCTTAATGTTACAATTGAGGTTTCCATTGATAACCCTTCTCTCAAGGAAGAGAAAGAAAGGAAACTTTGTATCTGCAGAAATGATGAGCTCCACAGAGACAGGAGTAAGACCGGGGTCCCATCCCCCTTCCTTCTTGGGGCTAGGGAACCAGCTCTTGAAACTGCTTGCTATCTCACAAGTAGCTACAATTAATCTAACAATGCCACACACCTGATCCCTAATCCCTACAACAAAGAGCCAATCACCAACCGTTGTTATTTCTGTTAACCAATGAGAATTCCTGACAAGCAACTTTGTGTCCGCCCGTTCCCTGCCTGCCTTTTGTTTTAAAAGCCTGCCTGTAATAGAGGCCACACAGAGCTCATATCCACGCTGACCTGGGTCTGAGGCTTCTGTCTAGCTGTGCTCACACTGGCTCAAGTCAACTCTTGAAATTATATTGTGTGCCTCAGCTTTGCCTTTGAGTAGACCAGGAATATTAAAATATAATTGTACCACAAAGTACTAATTAGTCTCAGTTTGTTTTGCCAAAATAAATTTATTGATAAAGTAGAAGGGTGGTGGTTGTAGAGGTTTTATTATCTATATTTAGCTTGCTGCTAAGGTCTCAGTTTGCCCACGTGGGTCCCCTGTTTAATCTTTCACCTTCTATCCAGAGTCTGACCAGAATGAGACCCAGGTGGTGGATACAGGGGCTGCTTTCGGCACTGTACCTGCTGTCCATCCCCGAGAGTTTTGCTAGCAACTGCAGTCCAGAAGCCCTTTCTTTACTATGTGCACCAAAAAGTCAGGCTTGTATAGATGTTTATCGAATACAATCACTTGTAAGCATGGTGCTGATGTGCGGTTCTCAGGCTGTTAGAGAGTTAATATTTTAGTTGATTCTAAAATTGTCACCAATTAAAAATCTAAAATTTACCTTCACAAAGCCCTTACTTAGGATACATTTAAGTACATACTCAGATCATTTGGCTTTGAATTACAAAAGCAATCCCTATTATATACAAGAAGATATATTTCTGAAAAAATTAAATCATTAATAATGTAATTTCTTTCTGAGACAGAGTCTTGCTCTGCTGCCCAGGCTGGAGTGCAGTGCCTGATGTTGGCTGCCTGCAACCTCCGCTTCCTGGATTTGAGTGATTCTTGTGCCTCAGCCACCAGAGGAGCTGGGATTATAGGTGTGTGCCACCACGCCCAGCTAATTTTTGTAGTTTTAGTAGAGATGGGGTCTCCCCATGTGGCCCAGGATGGTCTCAAACTCCTGAGCTCAAGTGATCCACCTGCCTCAGCCTCCCAAAGTGCTGGGATTACAGGCGTGAACCATGCGCCTGGCCTAACAATGTAAATTTTTAATATTCAGATGCTGGTCTTTAACTATAGCTTCAGAATGAATTCTAAAAGATTAAAAACCTTAAATAACTCTCCCAAATAGGATATCGGGAGATCTAAAAGATAACTTCCATCATTATATTCTGATACATTTATTATTTGTAAATTTGTGAAAGTGAAAAAGCTATACTAGACAGTTAGTTCCATAATTTTATTATATTTACTGTTCTCTATTCATAAGAGAAAACAAGAACAGTATTTCCTCTTCCTAAAAAAGGAAGGCAGTCACAGAGAATTTGGAACAGATTGGTGTCATTTGGTATTAGAGGTCTTGAATTTAGCTTCTCATTGCATACAGTAAGGTAATCTGGCATTGAGTCAAGTTATTATTCATCTCCTTTCAATACAAGGTGTATTAAATAGTATATAAATAAGTATGTCAAGCAAAACCTATTTATTGTCACAGAAAAGTCATTTCGTTGACAGCTTGTCAGAGACTGGGAAATTAACATCTTTTGCAAACACTTTTTTCTTCCTACCAGGTTGATACATTTAAGACAATGTATAAAAGCCAGATGTTATTAAAGGTAAAACTGTGCCTCCTGCATCTGAGGCTTAATAGAAAGGATGAAAATGAATTTCAAATTGTGATATAGCTTTGAAACAATGTAAGGCTGTCTTTTAACGTTAATTGAATTTTAATCATTTCATGAGGTATATTCATGCCTGTATCTTCATTCCTATACAATAGAGAAATTTAGCACTCATTAAACTTGTCAAAACCATAGCAAGAAATAAAGGCATCTGGAGGAGTGATTCTCACCCTTATTTTTCATGTGTTTGGCGGAAAGTGTCCAACTTTCCTGCCCTGTCCTGGGAAGGTGGCAGAAGGAAAGGACTCATCTCAGGTGAACACTGCCAGATCTTTCCTGGACCAGAACTTTTGGGAAAGTCTCCAAGATTTTGAGAAAAAACTAACAAGTTAACTGCTGTCCAATGCTCTTGCCCTACAATTCAGTGTAGTTGGAGCAGCACAGACACCAACAATCAACGCAGAAAGCAATCGGGGATGGTGCAAGAGCATCCAAAGATTTTCTCATTCCAACAGTTTGAAAAATTGTGGCTTAAAAAACCTAAATGTTAAAGCCTGACACACACACACACAAACCCCAATCAACATTTAGTTGTGAAGTATTGATCGCAGCTGGCAACTGTATCAAAGTAAAAACCCAGTGGTAACACATAAGATATTGGTATGACATTTGCTTATTATGATTTTTATTAGAAGTAGTAGTAGTAGAAATGGTTGTGGATTTGGGATAATCCATCAACACCAATTTATAGAGTCTGGATTTACATATACATACAGAAAAGCTCACCTTTAGCAGGAATTGAAGCTAATTTCCTATCAGAGAACAATTCTTTTTCTTGGCTCAAAAGCATCATGTACTAACCACTGGCCACTCAAGAACATCAATGATTTCCCTTTTCCTAACCAATTAAATATCAAGTTATTAACCTGTGTTGTGGGCTGACCTGTCACTTTGGCTTTTCACATTTATTAGTTCTTTTTGGGGGGGTAGATAATCAGTTTCCAATAGACATCTACCATGACCAGGTGGAATGAAATCAAGTCTCAGACCTAATTCTGCCAAGCACACATGCATGCACACCATCGGGGGAATCCGCCCCCAATATTTCAACATAGGTTCTTTCTATTTTCCATAAGTGTTGGCCAGCTGAGAAATAAAGAGAGACAGTACAAAGAGAGGAATTTTACAGCGGGGCTGCCGGAGGTGATATCACGTATTGGTAGGGCCGTGATGCCCACCTGAGTCTCAGACCAGCAAGTTTTTATTAAGGGTTTCAAAAGGGGAGGGGGTGTAAGAACAGGGAGTAGGCACAAAGATCACATGCTTCAAAGGGCAAAAAGCAGAACTACTAGTAAGGGTCTAACAAAGTTCACATGCTTCTGAGGGAACAGGACAAAGGGCAAAAGCAGAACCACTGATAAGGGTCCAACAAAGATCACAGGGCAAAGGGCAAAAGCAGAACCACTGATAAGGGTCCATGTTCAGCGGTGCAGGTATTGTTTTGAGAAACATCTTAAACAACAGAAAACAGAGTCCGAGAGCAGAGACCCAGTCTGACCACAAATTTACCAGGGTGGAGTTTTCCCAACCCTAGTAAGCCTGAGGGTTCTGCAGGAGACCAGGGCTTATCTCAGTCCCTATCTCAAACGCATAAGACAGACACTCACAGAGTGGCTGTTCAAAGACCTCCCCCCAGGAATGCATTCTTTTCCCAGGTTATTAATATTAATATTCCTTGCTAGGAAAAGAATTTAGTGATATCTTCCCTACTTGCACATCCATTTATAGGCTGTCTGCAAGAAGAAAAATATGGCTCTTTTTGCCCAACCCCGCAGGCAGTCAGACCTTATGGTTGTCTTCCTTTGTTTCCTAAAAATTGCTGTTATTTTGTTCTTTTCCAAGGTGCTCTGATTTCATATTGTTCAAACACACATGTTTTACAATCAATTTGTACAGTTAACACAATTATCACAGTGATCCTGAGGTGATGTTCAACCTCAGCTTATGAAGATAACAGGATTAAGAGATTAAAGTAAAGACAGGCATAAGAAATTATAAAAGTATTATTTGGCAACCGATAAATGTCCATGAAATCTTCACAATTTATGTTCCTCTGCTGCGGCTCCAGCTGGTTCCTCTGTTTGGGGTCCCTGACTTCCCACAACAGCACACGCAACCTGTCACACAATATCTGGTGTTATTTGATCAATGATATCACAAACATTTCTTCTCTTTTAGCCTTCCAACCATTACCTTGTGTATGAGCTTATGTGGAATAATATTCCAGTTCCAGAAAGGTGGAACATGTCCAGGTGGACTCAGGTGACTTTCTCAATGGACTCAGGTGACAGAAAGACAGAGTGGAATGGGGCCCTCAGCCAAGGCTATGATCAGAGGAGCAGAGATTTCTGAGCTTGCTAACCACGCTTGCCTTGTCTGTGCAAGGAGGGCGGTGTTTTACATTTCCCCAAGTCCATTCACATATCTCTAATGAGATCCATTCCACCAATGATAAAATATTTCTAGCTTGCTTTATGTCACATAAGAAGAAATGAGTAGCTCTGATCAAGACAAAAGATAATGGAACTATTTGTAATCACTCTCTTTGGAGAGTGGAATCCTCATGAGGGTCCTTTACATGCAAAGTAACCACCTGGTATTCCTGGATATTTCCTCATATTTCAAATAGTACATAATGCTTCTTGGGGGTAGAATACAGCTAAGATCTTTCTATAACACAGTCTGTGCTAAAGTTTTGTTTTGTTTCTAATCAGAGAAAATATAACACATTCAAGGCCCACCACAATATGGTTTCTTCACATTTACTTCCCCCAACTTCTTCCCTAAATTCTCCCATCAAATAACTCACTTGATTTGAACATCCCCTGTGCCAGTGCTGGTGCTACTTTCTCTATCTGAAAAAACTTTATTTCTCCCCATCTCTGTTCAAAATATGTAAGTCATCCTTGAAAGCTCATTTTTGAAGCAAATTTTCTTAATACCTTTTTTACTATACATGTGATAACATTTATGAACATACTTCTATACATTTAATAGCAAATTTACTGTATATTTGATAATGCATTTCATTAATTATTACATTTGCTATACATTTATTAAACAAAGACTATGTGCTAAGTAGCGGGACCAATGATGAGATTTTCCCTGGATCCAGGTAGCCCATGAGTGTGCCAGCAAACCAGGGAACACGGCGTGTTGTGCACTCTGTGGGGAAATGTAAGGCACATTTGCTGCTAATACAGCCTGTGGAAGGGCTCTTCTAAGTTTGCTGGGTAGAATCTTGAAGGCTTTTCTAAAAAACACTGCTTGAGGGGAGGTTAAAGAATAAATAGAAGCTGTTCTATTCTAAACGGCAAAAGCAAAGGAACATGAGAGAGCAAAATCCGACCTTTCAAGAACAGACGGCGTGATTATTTTTTCATGGTTGCTACTGCATATGTGTGCCATAGTACACAATTCAAATCATGTATTGTAGACTGTGGCAGCCACTGAAATTGGAAACGTAGGGAATGATTTCAAATAACTGTTTTGGAAAGATCACTCTACTGCCATGTGGAAGATGGATTGGAGAAGGCACGGCTGGGGAGAGTGCAATGAGAATGACTAATGGTTCACAAGAGGAATGAGGATGGCTGGAGTAAAGCAGTGGCAATGTGGACAGAGACAGCAGAAATAGGACCAAGTCTCAGATTTACTTGGAAGCATTAGCAGTATGACTGGCAGTAAACATATAAAAGAGTGAAAGAGGTGACAGGTAAGATGGCCATCAGGCCTGCTATGCAGGTGACTGGGCCAAAAATCAGAGAAGAAAAGCAGAAGCAGCATCTCAAAAAGCAGGGGAAGCCTCTCGCTGTAGAGAGAAATGCCCTGACCCTGTGGTAGAAGGACTGAATCTGAAGAACAGATGTGATGTCTAAAAGGGTGGGTTTATATATAATCCTGGAGTGCAGGAGAGAACACCAGATACAAATATCAATTTGAGTCATCATTATAAAGCAGTAGGTGAAAGAATGGACAGGAACAATGGTACCTGAGTTAGAAAGAAAAGAAGGTCTAGTCCTCAACTCTAGGAAATGGAGCTATTTAAGAGGTGGTTGGGGAAAAATAAATCTATGGAAGAGGCAGGAAGGAGCAGTCAGGGAATCAGTGAAGCAAGAGAAACCAAGGGAATGAGAAGGGAGAAAAGCATCTCAAGATAAAAGTGGCCACATTGTCAACTTCTCCAAGAGAGTAAGTAAAATAGGAAGACGGAGGAAAAAGAAAAATAATCCGTTGGAATGGTTCCTGGAAACTCAGAGGTGACCAGAGTGGAACTAGGAAGCAGTGCGACAGAACGTAGATATCGTATCTTGCCCAATGTTGCCTTTATTCTCTCTCTTATCAAGCCTTTTTGTTCTTTTCTAATCCCCTCCTCTCTTAGTCCATTTGTGTTGCTATAAAGGAATACCCAAGGCTGTATAATTTATAGAGAAAAGAGGTGTGTTTGGCTCACAGTTCTGCAGGCTGTACAAGAAGCAAGCACCAGCATGTGCTTAGGTGAGGCCCTCAGGGAGCTTCCAATCATGAAGGGAGGCAGATGGGAAGCAGGCATGTCACCTGGGAAGAGAGGGAGAAGGATAGAGAGAGAGAGAGAGAGGAGGGATGCCAGGCCCTTTACACAGTCAGCTCTAGTGTGAACTAATAAGCAAGGACTCATAACCAAGCAGAGGGCACCAAGCCATTCATGAGGCATTCACCCCCACCAGCCAACACCGCCCATCAGGCCCCACCTCCAGCATTGAGGATCACATTTCAACATGAGATTTGGAGGGAACAAACATACAAATACTATGATCCCCTCTATGATGTCATAATTTGGCTAAATTGTGCCACCCTCCACTTCCTATGCTGAGACTCTCAGAACAACTGTATTTGGAGACAGGGCCTTCAGTAAATAATGAGGCTAAATGAGGTCATAATGACAGGACTCTAATCCACAGAACTAGTACCTTTTTTTTTTTTTGAGACGGAGTCTCGCTCTGTCGCCCAGGCTGCAGTGCAGTGGCGCGATCTCAGCTCACTGCAACCTCTGCCTCCCGGGTTCAAGCGATTCTCCTGTCTCAGCCTCCTGAGTAGCCGGGACTACAGGCACCCGCCACCACGTCTGGCTAATTTTTGTATTTTTAGTAGAGACGGGGTTTCACCACATTGGTCAGGCTGGTCTTGAACTCCTGACCTCGTTCACCCTCCTCGTCCTCGCAAAGTGCTGGGATTACATGTGTGAGCCACCGCGCCCGGCCCTGGTGCCCTTTTAAAAACAGGAATAGGGAAAGAGTGATCTTGTTCCAGCAACACATGAGAAGAGGCAACGTGAGTACACAGTGAAATGGTGGCTTCCTACAAGGCAGGAGAAGAAGATGCGGAATGCACTGTCCCTCGCCAGCACCTTCTCGGCTGGACTCCAGATTTGTGAGAAATTAATTTCTGTTGTGTAGCTGTCCAGTCTATAGTAGCTGTTACTGCAGCCCAAGGTGACTGGTACATGTGGTTTCCCCTAAGACAGTTAGAGCTACGTGTTTTAAAAACCTCTTTGACTTATTTTGATCTTGTATGTAATATTCAAAATAATAAATCTGTAAAAGTCCAAATGGTAAATTCTTCTCTAAAAAGTATCTTCCAATATATAAAACCCATGAATTTATTTTCTAGGGAAAAAGTGAAGAAAAGTTTCATATTCATGACAGTACTGCTTGTATATTTTGCATTTCTCTAGGGGAAGGGAAGACTAATATACTGGGAGTGCTGTGATCCCAGGTGTTTCTTGTTTATGAGAATAAGATATTTTACATTCTTCCATTGTAGGTTTCATAACCTCAGGGATACACAGGAATCTAAAATGTCAGCGGCTCGGCTGGAAGAGACAGCGATAGAAATAGGAAGAGACAGCAATGGCTCCGTGGACAATTTTGGCAGAGAGAAGAAAACAAGGGTGCCAGTCCAATCTTGATTGTTGCCTATTATAGGCAATAAACTGTCTTTTTGACTCATTGATGGGCTTTGGCTTCTAGAAGCAAACCAAACAAACACAAAAACAAACAACCTTTTCATGACCAAATTCCAATGCATATACTCTGGCACCCAGAGAGCTTATAATTCAGGACCAGGAAATAATCAATTGTGTACAGTTTGCAGCGATTCTCCCAAGAGCCATTTTGAGCCTTTCTACCACTTTCTACACTATGCTGCTCTTGTGATTTTATGCCTCTGGGCCAAAATGAGAATACACTACAGTGGCTCTGGACCTGCAGGAGATAAATAATTAATTCCAAACTCAGCCAGCAGCCAGTCCTGCTGACTTTAGTTGACAAAAAGCGACTATTACCCAGACTCCGATGCTGAGTACACAGACTGGGAGAAAGCCCTGGAGTGTCATGGTACTTGCAATATCTGTGAATGACGATCTCCTTTTAACACAGTTTCTTACCTCCGGTTTTCCCCAGTGATATCCTAGCAAATAGGAGCAGCCTGAGAGAATTGGCCATTCTCTTTATTTTTCATTCTTACTATAATATAGCATGATTTACTCTGTTGGTATTTTATATTCTTTGTATTCTTAAAATCAGGGGACCTGTTTTCGGTGTACTAAGTGTTCAAATTTGGCAGAAATTTAGAAGCTTCTTCCTTAAAAATAATTTATATTACAGATATCTGTACTTAGCCCCAGAAATTCCATTGCATTCATGATAGAGTTTGGCTCTGTGTCCCCACCCAAATCTCACCTTGAATTGTAGTTCCTGCAATCTGCATGTGTCATGGGAGAGACCCAGTGGGAGGTGATTGAATCATGGGGGCTGTTATCCTCATGCTGTTCTCATGATAGTGAGTGAGTTCTCATGAGGTCTGATGGTTTCATAAAGGGCTTTTTCTCCTTTTGTTTGACACTTCTCCTTGCTGCCACCGTGTGAAGAAGAAGGTATTTGCTTCCCTTTCTGCCATGATTGTAAGTTTCCTGAGGCCTCCCCAGCCCTGCGGAACTTTGAGTCAATTAAATCTTTTTTCTTTACAAATTACTCAGTCTCAGGTATTGCATCATAGCAGCATGAGAACAATGGACTAATGCAAATTATGAAACTGATAAAACAAGCAAGTCAATGCCAAAGGCCTAGTCCAAGCAGACAAATGAGAACTTCTGCTTTAAAACTTCAAAATCAGGTACTTTGATCATTCATTTACAATTTTGTTTTCCTATTTCATACTAAACATGGTAATTTGTATTAATAAAATATGCAAAAACTAATCTCTCTGTTGAGATGAACAATCTGTCCCTCATAGATTAGACTATATCTATATAGGTCAAGAGCATACAGAAATATGTGTACTTACATTTTCTCTGTTTTTTTCCAAATTTATATATTGTGTCTGTTCCTTTGTTTTGTTTTTTAGCTTTTATTTTAGACAGAGTGGGTACATGTGAAGATTCATGACATGGGAATACTGTGTGGTGCTGAGGTTTGTTGTATGGATTCCATCACCCTGATAGTGAGCGTAGTACATGATAGGTAGTTTTTTAACCCACCTCTCTCAAACATTCTGTAAGTCCACAGTGTCTATTGCTTCCAGATTTATGTTCGTGTGTGCTCAATGTTTAGCTACCACTTTTAAGTTAGAGCACATAGTATTTGGTTTTCTGTTTCTGTGTTAGTTTACTTAGAATTATGGCCTCTAGTTTCATGCATGCTGCCACAAGGACATGACTTAAGTTTTTTATGGCCATGCAGTATTCCTTAGTGTATATGTATCATATTTTCTTTATCTCATCTATCATTGATAGACACTTGGGTTGATTCCATTGGCTATTGTGAATAGCTTGACAATGAACATATGAGTGCACGTGCCTTCTTTTGAGTTATTTTCCTTTGGATAATGGAATTACTGGGTCAAATGTAGTTCTAAGTTCTTTGAGAAATCTCCACATGGTTGCTCTCCACAGTGGCTGAGCTGATTTGAATTCCTATCAACAATGTGTAAACATCCCCTTTTTCACAGCCTCACCATCTGTTTTTATCGTTGGCTGTTTTTTGAACTTTTTAACAATAATCATTCTGACTGGTATTAGATGGTATCTCACTGTGGCTTCGATTCAAAGAATTTAAATTATTTCCCTGTTACTTGCTATTAGTGGCCTTGTTGAAGATTAGATGGTTGTTGTGTGTGGTTTGATTTCCGAAATTTTTTTCTATTCCATTGGTCTAATGTGTCTGTTTCTGCATCGACTCCAAGCTCTATTGCTTAATGTGGCTTTATTAGTATAGTTTGAAGTTGGGTAGTGTGATTCCTCCAGCCTTATTCTTTTTGCTTAGGATGGCGTTGGCTATTCAAGCTTTTTTTTGGGATGAATATGCATTTTAGAATAGTATTTTTTATTTCTGTGTAGAATGTCATTGGTAGATTGATAAAAATAGTATTGAATCTAAATTGCTTTGGGCAGTATGGCCGTTGTTATGATATTGAGTCTTCCAATCCATGCACATGAACTGTTTTTTTCATTTATTTGTATTGTCTCTGATTTCTTTCAGCTGTGTTTTGTAATTCTCTTTGTAGAGATTTTTCACCTCCTTTACTAGCTGTATGCCTAGGTATTTCATTTTCCTTGTGGCTACTGTAAGTGGGATTATGCACTTGATTTCATTCTCAGCATGGACCTTGTTGGCGTATAGAAATGCTACTGAGTTTTATACATTGATTTTGTATCCTGAAACTTTACTAAAGTCATTTATCCTGGGAGTCTTTTGGCAGAGTCTTAAGGATTTTATTTGTACAGGATCATATCAGTGAAAAGAGATAGTTTACGTCTTTTCTTATGTGGAGGCCTTTTCCTTTTCTCTCTTGCCTAAATGCAGTGCCTGGGACTTCCACTACTATGTTGAATAGGAGTGGTGAGAGTGGGCATCCTTTTCTTTTTCCAGTTCTCAAAGGGAATGGTTCAAACTTTTGCTCATGAACCATGATGTTGGATGTGGGATTGTCATAAATGGCTCTTAATATTTTGAGGTGTGTTTCCTGGATGCCTCGTCTGTTGAAGATTTTTATCATAAAGGGATGTTGAATTTTATCAAAAGCTTTTTCTGCATCTATTGAGATGATCATATGGTTTTTGCTTTTGATTCTATTTATGTTGTGAATCACATGTATTTATTTGCTTATGTTGAACCAGCCTTGCATCTCAGAGATAAAGCCTACTTGATTGTGGTGAATTAACTTTTCAACATGCTGCTGGATTCAATTTGCTATTATTTTGTTGGGGATTTTGGCAATGTTCATAAGGGATATTGGTCTGAGGTTTTCTTTTTTCATTGTGTCTCTTCCAGACTTGGGTATCAGGCTGATGCTGGCTTGATAGAATAAGTTAGGGAGAAGCCTCTGCTCCTCAATTTTTTGGAATAGTTTCAGCAGGCTTGGCACCAGTTCTTCTTTGTATATCTAGTAGAATTTGGTTGTAAATCCGTCTTGTCTAGGGCTTTTTTGGTTGATAGGTTATCACTAATTCAACTTCAGAAGTTGATATTGGGGTCTATTCAGGGTTTCAAACTCTTCCTGAGTCAATCCTGGGAGATGATGTGTTTCCAGGAAGTTATGCATTTCCCCTAGATTTTCTAATTCTGTGCATAGAGTCGTTCATAGTAGTCTCTGAGACTTTTGTATTTCCGCTCTTTAATCTCTATTTTTTCAAAGCAATGATCTTCAATAAACTAAAGACAAAAAGAATCAGAAAAACTGGTTCAAATAATCTAGATGTTTAATGCCTGGAGAATGAATGTAATTCATTTAATATTTACCCAATTATGGTCACTGGTGACATCGTCATTGGCCAATGACATTGAGGTCCCATGAAACCCCCTGGCTCTCTGTTCCTTTTCACCCCAGGGATCTGTGCAAAGGCTGTGAATGTCATGGTTCCAGCAACCTTTGTTTCTTTGTTTCACCCATTGCCATCCCCACTGACATACTCTTACGATGTGGAGATGGGTCCTTATAAAGTGTGGGAACTTCATGGGGCCTCAATTTCAGTGTAGTGTGAGAACCTCATGGGACCTCAATTTCAGTGTAGTGTGGGAACTACACTTTATAAGGACCCATCTCCACATTCTAAGGGTCATCATCCCTCGTAGTCCCTTCATCAGTATAGGGGAAATCTCTACTTTTCTGCTGCATTCAGAGACACTATTTTCTATCTCCCTTCTCTATAGAGAGATACAAACCATAGGATCATCTCAATAGATGCAGAAAAAGCTTTTGAAAAAATCCAACATCACTTTATGATAAAATCTTCAACAGACTAGGCATCAAAACACACCTCAAAATATTAAGAGCCATTTACGACAATCTCACAGCCAACATCATGCTGAATGTTCTATACGAGGGATATTTTCTATCTCTCTTCTCATCAATGGCTTTACACTTTTACGTAAAGGGAAAAATAGCATAAACAGCTGGTGTTTCCTAAAGTTTTGATTCAGGGGAACAAAGATCCCTGAAGCAGGAAAATAGTAAGGGTCTTTCTGCCTAGAAGGCAGAATGGGAAAGACCTGGGACAGAAAATTCAAAGCGCAAAACAAAAACCAACACCTCAAAAAAGTATTCTACCACCATGGTAATTAAGAACCTTGACAAGCCTGGTTCAAATCCTGGCCTTGCCATTTATATATTGTCTGACCTTGCACAAGACATTTGACTTGTGTTTTTTCCAACATCGTATTGAAGAATAATATCTATATATAAACATATATGCTAATATACTTAAAGAAAAGTACCCCTGACTTAAGTGCATTGCTCAGCATATTTTGAGCACAGAACTCCAGAAAAACAAGGGTGCATGCCCATAAGCCCCTCCCCTTGTTCTTTCCGGCCATTGCTGCCCCCACTAAGATGACCCCCTCCTCACTCCCATAGCTCAGAATAATTATTCTTCACTCTGGGGGGCACAATTACTTCGGTCGTTTTTGCTTCCTTTATGAAATAGGGATTATCAACGTACCTTCATCCTGGTGTTGTTATGACAAGTAAACAAATTAATATTTTTAAAATGTTTAGAATAGCCTATGCATAGTAGGCACGGTGTATTTGTTAAATAAAAATAAAACACATATTTTAGAAAAATTAATGGTTTAATATAAGTTGTGTGACCCTAAACCTATGAATTGTGGTTAAAAACAGATTGACACATGAAGAAGTAAATGATGACCTACCCCAGATAAATAAAAATTCATCTTCGCAAATGTTTCATTCACGCCTACATAGTGACCCTAGAATAACATTACACAGATTTCTTAGGTTTGTTTGATTGAAAGAAAATGTAAGCGTACATATATGTCTCAATAGTGATTGAAGATGGTTTCTTTCTGACACTATCACTTTGTCCTATTGTGAAAATTTACCCATTATATCACGTGTCACTTTAAAGAATCTCTAGATATTGTTCAAATTCATTTGTTGAATAAGAAATGTGTATATTGCTCATACACAGGCATTTTTAATTTATAAAATGTAGGCTTAATAGGGCTGTAAGTTTTTGGAATACATAAGTGTGGTTATTGGAATTAAGTAAAACACCCATAGTAAAGAGAATGTACCTGGAATTGCTGAGGCTACCATGACATTAAAGCGCTTTACTACATTCTAAACAGGGCGTGGGATCAACATTAAGAATCCTGTTTCATTTATCACCATTTCATGGAATTGATTTTCTGTCCTTAGAAATGAGGATGTTTTGTGACCGAGCCGCCAGAAGACAGCATGGCTGGACTCTAAATACTTCTTTTAAAAAAGCGAAGAAAAAAGAGAGCAGGTTTTTTCCCCAAGCTTAAAGAACAACGTATACATTAGGACACCATTGCATGTAAACTGGATGATCTTTTACTCTCCTTTTTTGCTTGTTATTGAATATCTATTATATGATTGCTTTAGTTTTCTGAAAATCTATTTCACAAGAACATTATGTTTCTAGATAATCAGTGACATGGCACAACCAAACACTTCCCTCAGAAGATTCAACATCCAGCGTTCCATTTAGAAATGATGCCACGGTGACTGACAGCGCTGAACTTCAAAGGTGTGAGATAGGGAACGTCATTAATAATCAAACTGAAAAACACATTATGTCAAGTTTAGAAGTAGCCATTGCAGAAGGTGATTCTCTGAAGTTTCATTTCTGCAAATGAACGGCCAGTATTTGTGGACTCTATTGAGAGCCCAAAAAGCAAAGAAAAGTAGTAAGGCATACTTGGCAAACATCCTGTTGTTTAAGCAGATTTTTTTTTTTATGTTTCTGAGAAGAACTATTTGAAAGTTTTCAGGGAGGAGAGCTTTGCTGTAAACACTTTTAGTTTATTAGAAGTAGTGCAGGATCGCGAGTATGCAGCCTATGCAGTTCAATGGACCCCTGCTCTCAGAAGAGCCTCACACATGTGTTCTGTTGTATTTTCTGCAATTAATTCATCAAGATTTAAATTTAACAAAGACTGATTCGTACCTTCAATGGGACAGGCACTGTACTGGGTTTCACTATGGATATAATAGTAAACACACTAAATATGGTCCCTGCCCTCAGGCATTAATTCAATAGAAAGCAATATAGAAAATTAGACAAAGAAGTAAGTACAATGAATGTGATGAAGTGTTACGACTATGTGTAGTCTACTATAAGAGACATATCGTGGCTATAAGATTAATGACAGCCATAAGGCCACCTTGACATCTCACAGTGCCTACACTATGTATCACTTAGCAATTTAATGTCACCTGGCTTGGGGATTTCCAATTCTGGCCCAGGGATTACCAGAACTCTATGACAAGGGGACCTAAAACCCTGGTTGTCCTAGAGACAAGGCCACCTCAGCACAAATGCCAATTTCATAAGCCTTGAAACAAAGTTTACTCTTAAAAAATGGCTGAAACTCTCTTCACAAAAGAAACCCCTGGTAACTGACCTGGATTGAATACAGGTATAAGAAGGAGGAAGAGTCCCCCAAATACTGAAAATGGTCTCTGGCTGGAAGCCCCCTGGTTAGTCAGTCATCTGACCCTGACTGTGTGTCTGGCCCATGCCACAGCCGGCTCCCACTAACCCTCCTGTAAGGGCACTGCCAGAAGAAAGCGCTTGAGTATCAGACGGCGTCTAAGGCTCATCTATGACAAGAATCCAGCTGCAGGGGAGAAGTCGCCCCTGGGAGAAGGCTGATTAAGTAGAACCACCCAAGATCCTCGAATGTGACACTAAATATAATTGTATAGTACGAAAAGACACAATGCACAAACAGCCTGTAGGCATTGGCTAGCAGGGGACCACACAGCAGAGAAGAGAACAGTTTATGTAAGGAAATAGTTTATGACAAAGTGAGTGGACATTTAAGCAATGGAAAAGGCAAATATTCATTTCTTAAATCTGCGGTATTAGGAGACGTGGAACTTTGAAAATAGAAAAGTAGAACATTACCTGGAGGGCAAACATCATCTTACATAGATTGTGTGAGAACTTGTTAGTGACTGAATAAGAGAGAGAGAAACCAAGAAAGGGAGAGACTGAGAGAAATCGAGAGAGAATATGATGGAGCAGGTGAATACCTGGAAGCATCAGTCCTCTGACATCCTGGGATGTCTATAATCACCTGAATTTCCTGATTTCCTGAGGTTTATCTCACTGAAACTATCTCTTAGTCCAATTTCTTGGGTCCATTTTTAATGCCATTTTAATTCATCAGCAAGCTCTCCTTAGGGATTTGCCATTTGGGTCACAGAATGTGTTTGCCTCTTTCCCTGGTTCCGTTGAACTGCGAGTGGCCCTCGTTATGGCACACACTTTACCTGTGACAATTACACCTGAACACAGCAGAGATACTTGGCTGTAAACGAAACAGCCAATCTCTTATTTAGTTACAATGTCAGTGTAAAATGCAAACATGTTTTGAATCAAATGTATGTTCTTAAATCACTGAATGGTGGGAAAAGGGGAAAATAATATGTGGATATTTCAAGATTTTTAAAAATAAATGGAGCTGAGGAAAAAAGTCATTCAAAAACTAGTTTTTGTGATACTTCTAGCTTCTTAGCAAAGATAATGGATTTGAGAGCTCAAAGAAATTTCTAAGAAGTTTCCAAACGTAAAATTTAAAACGCTATGCGGATTCCTTTTCCTTTATGATTGCAACGTTAGAACCACATTCTGTGTGAGTGTTCATTGTCTGGTGATCTGTAATGATAGGGTTTCTGGCCAGATTCTTGACAGTATCAATAAACACATTTCCTATCAACCGCAGTCTCACTCCCCTGGACATTGTGACATAAACACTCGTTGGTTAAATCCAGTCTCAGCTATTCTCTGAGAATGCCAAACTTAAAACACGATTAAGTGCACACGCGCAACGTGGCCCCAGGGGAGCCGCGGGCTGGCAACGCGCGCATCCTGTGGTAGTTCGGGAGCGCCACCTGTCGTGGAGAAAGAGAATAGCAGGGCAGGGAAGATAGTCCACATTTATTCTATTTTGATGATATGTATTCAAATAAAGGACGTATTTTCTTCTACAACTATATTTTGTCCATTTGCTGTTTGATGATGTCTTACTAAAATGTTAAAGTGTGTTTATTGGCTATAAATCGATAATAAGTACATTTTACAGAAAGAAAGAAAGGAAGACAGAAAAGGGAAAGAAATAAACGAGAGAGGAAGGGAGGAAGGAAAACAACAAAACTTGTCTTACCTTTATAGAAATTCCTGTGTTCAAACACTGTTCATTATATTTTTTTCTTTAAATAATACCCTTAAGAAATGTACAATTCTAAAACCCTAGAACAATTTGTGTTTCTGTGGTTAAAGAAACCAGTGTGAACTGCTTAAATAAACCGTGAGGGCTTCATAACAGAAACTCAGATGTCCGGGTTGTGCTTGATTGTTACACAGGGTTTCAGCTGTGGTTTGCAGATTCTTGTAAACTAAACCTCATGGAAAGAGCCCACATTGACAGCTCATTTGTCAACCTTGAGGACAGAAGGCATTGAACTGCCGCCTGAAAACACTCTTCTCATTCTTAAATGTCTCTTCCATACATTCTATGTTCCTAAAGGCATTCAACATAGCAAATGCTCTGGAAGCTATTTCTGAGTCATAAACCCAGTGACATGAGCCAAGGTCTTCAAAGGAGGCTCTCCTAGTCTAAAAGCCTGTGTTGAGTGAGTGCTCCCACCTTCCGTGGCACCCAGCCTTCTTTCTCTCCGTGCTCCTCTGCATTTACCATCTGACAGGTCAGTCCCCACCCCTTTCTGTCATCAGCACCTCTGCACCTCCGGCTTCTTCCCCTGAAGGCAGGCTGTCTGGCTGCTTCTCATCCATCAGCTCTCAGCTCACATGTCGACACTGCAATAGAAAGTAGGCCTAGCTATCTATTTGATTCCAACAACTCACTGCAATTTGCAACTATTCTATTTATTTTCTTCTAATTTTTTCCTCGTGTGTTGCATATCTCCCTCTCCAAAATAGAAACTCGACCAATATAGCCTCTTAACTACCTTATTTACCGTTTTGTTAGCAGCATATAGTAACATGCCCTGGGGAGATGTGTGCACAACAATATTTTTGGAATGCTGACATGAAGGCTTTTCTATCAGTCAAACTGAACAAAATGTCTGAGGCTCTTTTGATAAGCTTGAGCGGATGTAAATAACTATGTCATTGTAGCACGGTTTGCTGAAAGGCAACTCATGGGCTATAAAGGCAGAGAATTAAGTATGGAAGTTTATAGTATTAGTTTGGTGAATAATATTATGATGAACATTTAAACATTCCCTGGAATTCTGCAGCTTTGAATAATAGATAAAAGTGTTGATGTTTCTCTAGCACAGGCAATCTCAGTGCAACTGGAGAAAGTTTCAAGTTACTGAATATTTGGCTAACTGAATTTGCTAGTCTGCTTAAATAACAACTCCCAAAGTCTTGATACCCTGGTCTTTTTAAACATGGACTAACAGAAATTCGACTGATTGAAACTTTCATTTATATTCATCTGAATATACAGCATATTCTGAATATATAGACAGGGACACTGTAATATCCCCAAAATACATATTTCTGGAACATTGCATTCTACGAGTCTTCTGTGTTACCTGTTTTATGTTAATTTTGGCTACTTTATATGTTCCAGAAGTACCAAGATTTTCTACTTAAACAGTAACAAGTGAGTTTCAGTTGGGGCTGTTTATTTATGAAAGCTGTTTAACTGCAGCTCTGAGAGGCACCATGGGAGGGAGTCTGCAAACTGGTAAGACAGGAAAAGTTTCCCATGGAGGAGTAAAAGCAAGACATAGTTTGCTAGAAAGAAGATAAACGAGAAAAAGCTAGTGTGAAAGAAAACAAAAATAACAAACGTAAAAGGGAGCAAATATGCTCACCTCTCCCTGGAAAAAACAATTGTCTTTTAGCCAAGAGTAAAATTAGAAAAATAAAGATAGATAATAGATACTTTGTGATATTAAGTGAGAGGAACTGAACGTGAATTTTAGTATTCTGACTTTAAAAATCAAAAATCAGAAAACTTTGATATCCTCATTTTTGTTTTGAATGTTTATTGAATTATTAAATCCAAAAATCTAGGAACCAATTGATGCTGAAATGGATAGAAGTAGCATGAGTGAAAACTGAAGCAGAGGCATCAGGAAGATGCATCCTCAGAAGCTATAAGAGCATGGTGTGGGAGACGGCCCCTCTGTTTCGTCCCCTCAAGTTCCATGACAGACTAGTAAGACTGAGTTTGACACCTTGGGAGAGACACTTCTGCCAAGTTTGTCATCCATTAAATTCACATTAAACGATAAGAGCTGACCAGAGTAATGTTGAGAGTTGAATAACGTACTCTAGAAAGAAGATAAGAATTGTTTTCATATATTCAAAGAATTTTTGCAAGGTAGATATCCCAAACCAGAAATGCTATATAAACTGATAGCTGGGTCACTTCACATAAAGTTGAAATAACATGGATATAGCACAGTTTAAAGGGTGATCTTTCACATTAGTCAAGAATTTTTCTCAGACAGATTCATGAATTTAGGGCTTTTATAATAAAAATTATCTATTAAATGGGGTTGTTTATAGTTTGGAATAATTGAGTTCATAGATCAAGGGAAAAACACCTCTATGCAAATAAACTAGAAAATCTAGAAGAAATGGATAAATTCCTCGACAAATACACCCTCCCAAGACTAAACCAGGAAGAAGTTGAATCTCTGAATAGACCAATAACAGGATCTGAAATTGTGGCAATAATCAATAGCTTACCAACTAAAAAAAGTCCAGGACCTGATGGATTCACAGCCGAATTCTACCAGAGGTACAAGGAGGAACTGGTACCATTCCTTCTGAAACTATTCCAATCGACAGAAAAAGAGGGAATCTTCCCTAACACATTTTATGAAGCCAGCATCGTCCTGATACCAAAGCCTGGCAGAGACATAACCAAAAAAGAGAATTTCAGACCAATATCCTTGATGAACATTGATGTAAAAATCCTCAATAAAATACTGGCAAACCGACTCCAGCAGCACATCAAAAAGCTTATACACCATGATCAAGTGGGCTTCATCCCTGGGATGCAAGGCTGGTTCAACATACGCAAATCAATAAATGTAATCCAGCATATAAACAGAACCAAAGACAAAAACCACATGATTATCTCAATAGATGCAGAAAAGGCCTTTGACAAAATTCAACAACCCTCCATGCTAAAAACTCTCAATAAATTAGGTATTGATGGGACGTATCTCAAAATAATAAGAGCTATCTATGACAAACCCACAGCCAATATCATACTGAATGGGCAAAAACTGGAAGCATTCCCTTTGAAAACTGGCACAAGACAGGGATGCCCTCTCTCACCACTCCTATTCAACATAGTGCTGGAAGTTCTGGCCAGAGCAATCAGGCAGGAGAAAGAAATAAAGGATATTCAATTAGGAAAAGAGGAAGTCAAATTGTCCCTGTTTGCAGATGACATGATTGTATATCTAGAAAACCCCATTGTCTCAGCCCAAAATCTCCTTAAGCTGATTAGCAACTTCAGCAGTCTCAGGATACAAAATCAATGTACAAAAATCACAAGCATTCTTGTACACCAATCACAGACAAACAGAGAGCCAAATCATGAGTGAACTCCCATTCACAATTGCTTCAAAGAGAATAAAATACCTAGGAATCCAACTTACAAGGGATGTGAAGGACCTCTTCAAGGAGAACTACAAACCACTGCTCAATGAAATAAAAGAGGATACAAACAAATGGAAGAACATTCCATGCTCATGGGTTGGAAGAATCAATATCGTGAAAATGGCCATACAGCCCAAGGTAATTTATAGATTCAATGCCATCCCCATCAAGCTACCAATGACTTTCTTCACAGAATTGGAAAAAACTACTTTAAAGTTCATATGGAACCAAAAAAGAGCCCGCGTCACCAAGTCAATCCTAAGCCAAAAGAACAAAGGTGGAGGCATCACGCTACCTGACTTCAAACTGTACTGCAAGGCTACAGTAACCAAAACAGCATGGTACTGGTACCACAACAGAGACATAGATCAATGGAACGGAACAGAGCCCTCAGAAATGATGCCGCATATCTACAACTATCTGATCTTTGACAAACCTGACAAAAACAAGAAATGGGGAAAGGATTCCCTATTTAATAAATGGTGCTGGGAAAACTGGCTAGCCATATGTAGAAAGCTGAAACTGGATCCCTTCCTTACACCTTATACAAAAATTAATTCAAGATGGATTAAAGACTTAAATGTTAGACCTAAAACCATTAAAATCCTACAAGAAAACCTAGGCAATACCATTCAGGACATAGGCGTGGGCAAGGACTTCATGTCTAAAACACCAAAAGCAATGGCAACAAAAGCCAAAATTGACAAATGGAATCTAATTAAACTAAAGAGCTTCTGCACAGCAAAAGAATCTACCATTAGAGTGAACAGGCAACCTACAGAATGGCAGAAAATTTTTGCAACCCACTCATCTGACAAAGGGCTAATATCCAGAATCTACAATGAATTCAAACAAATTTACAAGAAAAAAACAAACAACCCCATCAAAAAGTGGGCAAAGGACATGAACAGACACTTCTCAAAAGAAGACATTTATGCAGCCAAAAAACACATGAAAAAATGCTCATCATCACTGGCCATCAGAGAAATGCAAATCAAAACCACAGTGAGATACCATCTCACACCAGTTAGAATGGCCATCATTAAAAAGTCAGGAAACAACAGGTGCTGGAGAGGATGTGGAGAAATAGGAACACTTTTACACTGTTGGTGGGACTGTAAACTAGTTCAACCATTGTGGAAGTCAGTGTGGCGATTCCTCAGGGATCTAGAACTAGAAATACCATTTGACCCAGCCATCCCATTACTGGGTATATACCCAAAGGACTATAAATCATGTTGCTATAAAGACACATGCACACGTATGTTTATTGCGGCACTATTCACAATAGCAAAAAGTTGGAACCAACCCAAATGTCCAACAACAATAGACTGGATTAAGAAAATGTGGCACATATACACCATGGAAGACTACGCAGCCATAAAAAATGATGAGTTCATGTCCTTTGTAGGGACATGGATGAAACTGGAAAACATCATTCTCAGTAAACTATTGCAAGGACAAAAAACCAAACACCGCATGTTCTCACTCATAGGTGGGAATTGAACAATGAGAACTCATGGACACAGGAAGGGGAACATCACACTCCGGGGACAGTTGTGGGGTGGGGGGAGGGGGGAGGGACAGCATTAGGAGATATACCTAATGCTAAATGACGAGTTAATGGGTGCAGCAAAAAACATGGCACATGGATATATACGTAACAAGCCTGCACATTGTGTACATGTACCCTAAAACCTAAAGTATAATAATTAAAAAAAAAAAAGAGGTTTACATTGTGTTCTTAAAATCTTGAGTTTTTGTGTTCTTAAAGGACACACTTTAGTGAAAAAAAAAAGTTTAAAAAATTATCTGGAAATTAGAATGTTTAAGGCCTATATTCCTAAATTAGCCATGTTCAGATGACTTGATCAAAATGCCACTTAAATCAATAATTTAAAATGGCTAGTTATGTGAACAAACAGATCTGAGCAAATTTTAGGTTTATTAACAAGGGAAAGAAAGAACAAAGAAAACAAGAAAGGGGAGGAGGAAAGACAAGAAAGAAACTGGCTGAGGGCAACATATTGTAGAGCAGCAGTAATTCTGGGAACAGGGAACTATTTGTTCTGGTGGGTCAAAGTGTGCGTCTGCATCCGTTTGTGTATGCGAATAATATATGTTTGCTAAAACTTGAAAATGACATCGTCCTTAAACATAAAAGTTTGTTAGTTTATTTAAATAATAAATTGAAATTTTGGCTGTGCATGGTGGCTTACACCTGTAATCCCAGCACTTTGAGAGGCCAAAGAGGGTGGATCACCTGAGGCCAGGAGTTTGAGAACAGTCTGGCCAACATGGTGAAACCCTGTCTGCACTAAAAATACAAAAATTAGCCAGGCTTGGTGGTGCATGCCTGTTATCCCACTACTTCAGAGGCTGAGGCAGGAGAATTGCTTGAACCCGGGAGGCGGAGATTTCAGTGAGCCGAGATCGCACCACTGCACTCCAGCCTGGGCAACAGTGAGAGACTCCATCTCAAAATAATAATAATGATAGGCCGGGCGCGGTGGCTCACGCCTGTAATCCCAGCACTTTGGGAGGCCGAGGCGGGCGGATCACAAGGTCAGGAGATCGAGACCGTCCTGGCTAACAGGTGAAACCCCGTCTCTACTAAAAATACAGAAAAATTAGCCGGGCGTGGTGGTGGGTGCCTGTAGTCCCAGCTACTTGGGAGGCTGAGGCAGGAGAATGGCGTGAACCTGGGAGGCGGAGCTTGCAGTGAGCCGAGATGGCGCCACTGCACTCCAGCCTGGGCGACAGAGCGAGACTCTGTCTCAAAAAAAAAAAAAAAAAAAAAAAAATGATAATAATAAATTGAAATTTTATTAAAAGTGAAAAGAATGTTTTATCATCAAACCATTTCTGTAGCTCACTCACTTGTAGAAACCATGTCTTTTTATTTGAGCCTGGAAGCTATGAACCTACTGTTATTTTTTCAGCTACAAAGTGATTAAACAAATGTATCTATTAACATAAGTGTGCGAACTAGGCATTGTCAGGGCTGTGGTAGGATAGGTAGGACCATTAGACAGTCTCTTCATTCATATAAGCCCTGAAATTCAGAGAGCTGATCTCATACAAAAATGAGTTTATTGTTTTGATGTTATAAGAAAAACTAATAGAACAGGCAGATGATTTTGCAGAATAAATGATGAATGCTAAAGTGTAGAAAAATATATAGAAAGCAAGGTTGGAACTCAGGGCAGAAGACATAGATGTGAGTCCCACTCCAGAGGTGATTTGAAGCTGTGCAAATCAAAAAGGTCCTAAGATGAAGAGCAAACCAAAAAAAAGACAGGGCGACTACTGAATCCCAGGTAGGGTGCACATTTAGGTGGTGAAAAGAAGGGGAGATGCAAATGGAAACTGAGGCAAGAGACTGAACAGAGTAAAGCCTCACAGAGACCAACACTAAGCTGTAAGTAGGAAGAACTGCCTTTGGTCAGTAGAAAATATAGACTGCCAGCTCATATCTAGCCTCAGTCCTTTTGCAAACTTCAGATATTCTCTCTAACTGGACGTTCTGGTGAGTTATCAAACTGAAATGGGCCATCATTGATTATTTTCTAATGCTTTATGAGGAGTATGTATTATACCGGACGTTAGGATCATCTTTCTGAGTCTTATGAGGAAATATTAAAACTCTATGTGGACTAAGCAATTGTGATTTGTTCTCTATTTTGCTCCTAAATATAAGTACTTGTGTAGATCAATGGTCCAAAAAGAGCAGAGACAGTCGTCACTGAGTGAAGACCCAAGAGATGGTAATATCCAGGGAAAATAAAGAAGAGAAAATGCAACTGGCCAGTAGAATCTGACAGCACGTTGAGCCTCTGCAAAAGAACTTTCTGCACTGAGTGCCCTGGGACCCACTTCCCTCTCCGGTCATCTGTCTTGGCACAGATTGCTCAAGAAGAGCTCCCCAACTAACCTCTTTTCTCCATGACCAGAATCCTGAAAGTTGAATTGGTTCCTGTTGCTGTCCACTCCTTGGATGGATGCCAGGGGAGCCGTTCACCACAGGCGGTTATCAGTCAGCGCTGGCAACCATGATCCAGACCAATTTTCCAACAGAAACACATTGCGTTATTGAAAGCAATGTATGAAATATTTTTAAAAGACTCAGTGATGCCAACGAATGTCTCAAAAGAATTCTGAAAGGGTTTCAGAAGATGGATGAATCTTTACAGTTCTAATTTTCAACAGTTAGCTTGAATCATTTCAACAGTTCCCATTTTTTTTCCTCCTCAAGAAAAGCATTTAGAAGAAATGCTTTTGGTTTGTTTGTTTTTTATTTTTTTCATCAACATGTTCTGAGTCCACACCTACTCCGGGACCAGACCCTGTTTTAGACCTAGGAGACCCAGCAATGCATAGGACAGACATGGTCCCTCCTCTTGTGAAATTTACATTCTAGTGAAGGAAGAAAGAAATTAGATACATAAATAGATCAGGTAATTACAGGCAGTGTTAGGTGCTATGAAGAAATAAAACAAGGTCAAGAGACAGGGAGTGATTGAAGGGAGGCACAAGGAGTGATTCTGAGGTGTGAGGAGCTGTTGAAGGAACTGGCATCGGAAGTGAAATGTAAAACATGGAACTGAACCAGCTGTCTAAGTATCTGGGAGGACAATCTCAGTCATAGTAAAAGCAAGGGTAAACCTGAAATGATCTGGAGCAACAGCAACAGTGACAAAATAGCCTGGATGGCATGAAGTGGGCAATGCCACAATGGCAAAAACTGTACAAAGGAGGCAGGCAAGCATGGAATCATTCAGAGCCCTGAGGACTATGGAAAACTCTGGAATTTACTCTATGGGCATTGAACTCACAAAGACATTGAAGTGTCCTTAACAAAGGAATGGTGCAAGTTGATTGACAGGTTGAACCTCCCTAGTTTTTACATGGCAGATTCATTGCAGGAGAGCAGAGCTCTGCTCTTCTTTCCCTGAATGACTGCAGGAAATAGTGGTGCTGCTTTCCCTGGCAAACAAGGAGTGAAAAATCCCTTTGTGTTCAGCAGGTCAAGGTAAATCCTAGGACACAGCTTTTCGGTAAAAAGCAATCACTGGTGTTCACTAGAGTCTTGATGAAGCCTTTGTTAAGTGTAGCATATTTCTTCAATTCTTCTACCTGAGCATATCTCCTCTTCCTATTATTTGAGCTAGAAGCAATAACAATGTCCTAAGATGTGCAGTTTTAGCAGGAGTAATAGTGAACATGTTCTCAAGCAGAGGCCTTTTGGAATGATTCAGAAATTGCAGCCCATTCTGTAGCAATGAGAAATGGGTATGTCAGCCTTTTGTAAATTATAATGCATAGTGCAAATAAACATCATTATGAGGGATGGAATACCAAACATGCTTAAACTAGGGCAAGCATCTCCACTAAACTACTTTTCCTCATTTGGTCCATGGATCCTGTTTTTGTAGGCGAGTATTAGACAGAGATGTTTGGCATTGCAGTGATGACCATTCTGTCAAAGTTGGAAGCTTTGAACCCTGAATTACTTTGCAAAATATAAACCTTAACCTTGAGAGACTTGTAATCACCTGCGACATTTCTGTAAAAATTAATTAAATGTTAAATAAAAGGAGCAAGGGACATAATCACTGTCAAGACTGGCACATTCTTTTCTACTGACTCTCAGAAGGAAGCACTTATGCAAAAATGCACTTTTACCTTGTTTATATTTCTTTCACTGAAATTTACTGAACAGGACCTTGGATGTAAATATCAAATCAGCCATTTGCTCTTTAGCACAGTAGTCCAAGGTCATTTCACCAAAGGGAGGAAAAATTAAAACTACATGAGACAGTAGCTCTGGAATGAGGCTTTAGGGTTACTAGTTAGTTAAAATATCAATTTCAAAGACTATGGAAAAAATCGAAAATCATTTTTTCCACTTAAAATTGTCAGACTGCTAATGCCGAAGTAGGAACATCATTTTCCCCTCTGCTGTGATTAGTACAGTGTGTAAAAAAATGTATGGGCAGGTTTTCAAGGTTATCAGGCTGACAGCCATAATGACTCCATTGTACTGCAGGGGTGTAGACCCTGGCATTTAAAGAGATCCTGCACAGGCCTCTCAGCTGGATGAAAGCATGGCTTGTGGTTTCGTTGGCTAGCTGAGTACACAGATCAAAAAGGTGGCATGTCTTTATGAAGTCAAAATTAGACTCTGTTTCTCATCCTGAAGATGGCTCAAATGTTAGGATGACAAATACTCTATGATCTAAGTGTACCAGATCCAGAAGTGCACATTCTTCCTGATTTGCCAAGTTGAATATGTCTTTGTTATTACTCAACACAAGAGTAGAACTAGCTTTGGAAAGATAGAAATTACTTGTTCCATCTAATATCCAGGTAGTACTAGCTTTTTAGGTTCTCTGTATGAAATGCTTAAATGAGATATCAATTAAGACTTTGGTAATTAATGAAGTGATTTTCCATATTGGAGTACACAAAATTATGAATTGACCTCGAAAGAAAAATGTTGAAATGAGACCTGGTCAAAGTATATATGCATAAGTAGTCACTAAAATGAGAGAAATATTACTTACTAAACTATAAAATAAGCACGATTTCAAGACAGTACTAAAAACTTGAATATGGTGATTTTAAAACAAAGAAAAAAGTTGATTTTTATTTATTTCTTTAAAATATATTGGATAACTATCCATATTCACTTACTTATATAGTGTTAGTTATTTAAAATCATTAAAAAATACGTATGTATGTATAAGGCTGATTACGACATTTTCATCCTGGATCTCTTACTTTCTGTACTACCCATCACTACAGAACCCGGTGGGTCTTCTCCTCCCCACATGCCTCTTTCTATGACATTTAACCACTTGGGTTCCAGGTCACCTGTATGAACGCAGAGTGAGTCTGCCACTGCTGCCCGTTAGTACAGAATGTGTAGCTGAGATCAGGATTCTGCTGCTGGGTTGCCTGGGTAGAATCTTAGATCCACCTCTCACTTTCTGTGTGACCTTTGGTCAATTATTTGAACTCTCTGTTTTGGATTCCTTAACTTTAAAATGGGAGTATTAATATGACCTACCTTTGAGTATAGCTAGGATGGTTAAAAGGCATATAATACTGTATACATAAAATGCTTGGAGCAGTGGCTAATAAACCCTACTGCTAAAAGGATATTTAGTGGTGGTGGTAGACTTGTGGTGGTAGTGGTGATGGTGGTGGGACTGAGAACTTATGGTCAATCATTGGATACATATCTAAGAAATGACATACTAGGTATTGCAGTGGCTCATGCCTGTAATCCCAGCACTCTGGGAGGCCGAGGCAGGTGGATCACCAGAGGTCAGGAGTTTGAGAGACCAGCCTGGTCAACATGGCAAAACCTCATCTCTACTAAAAACACAAATATTATCTGGGCGTGGTAGCATGTGCCTATAGTCCAAGCTACTAGGGGAGGCTGAGGCAGGAGAACTGCTTGAACCTGGGAGGCGGAGGTTGCAGCTAGCCAATATTGTGCCACTGCACTCCAACCTGGGCGACAGAGTGAGACTCTGTCTCAAAAACAAACAAACAAAAACAAACAAAACAACAACAAAAAAGGAAATGACGTACTATTTAAAACTTGGATAAAAGTTGATATCCTCCCTCTGATAGTATCATGTAACCTCCAATGTTAAGTGCTACATTAATAAAAATGTACACACTCATTTAATTTCTCTGGAGGAGATAGATCAACAACTCATATCCCTGTTTTTATATGAGAATATTGAAATGGAAGGCAATATGATAATTTGCAATTCAAGTAATTTTGTGGTCCCTTGCCTCCTACTTCTTAGAAAAATACTTAAATACTATCAGAGCAGAACCCCTTCTAATGTCCTATCATGAATTGTAAAAGCCCAAGTTTGCACCTTCCCGCTCCATCTTCCATCCCTATTCATCAGAAGTGTTTCTTCTCCACGTGGCTAATTCCTCCTTCTTGACTCTGGTCCCTGTTTCTTCCCACCTTCTCCGTTACTCAGTTTTATTGCATTGATAGCCTCTACTATATTTACATCCACTCTCCACTGGCTCCTTCCCATCATTATTTTAAAATTTTTAAGCCAAAAATAAACAAAAATTTTTTTTGAAGAGACCTGCTCTTTTAGTTATTCCTCTGGCTCTCCCCTCACCTACAAGAATAAACTAATTTCACCAAATTATCTCTGTGTGCCAGCTACCTGTTCTCACCTCCAGCTAAAAAGTCCTTATCACATTGCAATTGAGCTTTTACTCCAATTATCTTCTGCTAGTGACCTTGTAAATAACAAACAACCTTCATGTGCTAAATCCTCTTAACATATTTTATATCATACAGTGCTTGATTTCTTGGGACCATTTTATGTTGTTCGGCACTCTTAACCTTCAAAAAATGCTTTCTTCCCACAATACCACTTTGGCCGTTTTCTTCCTTCACCTCCTGCCAGTTCTTCTCAATATCTTCATTAGGACACATTCACATCGTTTTAAAATTAGATCTTTGTATATCTTTTCTTTCTGATTGGCCTCAGTCATTTGAGAGTAGAAATCACACCTTGTTCTTCTTTGTATCTCCAAAGACATTACAATGTTAAATTGATGATGAAGCAATGAAAAAATGAATGCATGATGTCCTAGAAAGAAGTTTATGCATTCCAGGCTGTCAAAAATAATGCCATCAGGATAAACATTTTAAAAGGTATGGATTAACTCTAAATGTCATTTCATGTAATAAGGTTTGTCTTACTCCATTCCCTGTTGCTGTACCTGAGACAAGGTAATGTATTAAGAAAAGAGGCTTATTTGGCTCACTGTTCTGGAGGCTTGGAGGTCCAAGAAGCATGGAGCTAATGTTTGGTCAGCTCCTGGTGAGGACCTCACGCTGCACCACAACATGGTGGAGAGGTGGAAGCAGACACAGAGGCGGGTGCGCAAAAGGGGCGAGACACCAGAGGCAACCTAGCTCAATAACAACCTACCCTCCCATGAATGGATCCATTCCTGCAGGAGCTAATCTAGTCTTTAAGAGTGAGAGCTCATTATCACTACCATAGCGTCAAGCTGCCTGTGAGGGTGGAGCCCCCGACATGACCTTACCCACACAACTCCCTTAGTCCCCACCTCCTGGAAGTTTCACCTTCCAACATTGCTGCACTGAGAATTAAGGTTCCAATATGAATTTTGGCAGGGCCACTCAAACCATACCCAGAGGATTAGGTATCAAGAGTAAAATTAGCTAATTTTATAGGTAAAATAATGTGATGCAGATTAATTTAGTAAATATAAGGATATGACATCATGCAAATGAATAAGTTAATGAAATAACAATTTATGTTTATCCCTTTGTTTCCATTTTCTTAATGCACCCTTAGCTGGTAAAATCCATGACTCCCATCCACCTTGATTTTACTTAGAAGCAAACATTTAGCTCCTATCATAATTGATAAATTAAATCTGTTACTAGGAAGCCCATGGAAGACCATTCAATGAATACTGGTTGAAACTGCAAAGTCTTGAGCCAGCTGTTGTGAAGGAAGTAAAAACAATGAGAGATCAGTGTTGTCTTTGTCCTCAAAGCATCATATAGTCATGAGGGGACTTCAAAAATTTGTGGAAAAATAAAAGAAAAAGATAAAAAATAAAACTTATTTATCAACATAAGCTTCAAGAAGTTCAAGACACTTTTGTAAGCAATGCTACCAGCCATTTAGTTCATCCCTAAAGAACTGAGGGTCCTTGCAATTTAAGGATGTCAATGTGGTCTTTTATACATTAGTAACTGAAGAAAAATGAGTGTTCTTTAAATAATTTTTATGATTAGGAAACAAAAAGAAACCAGAGGCAGCCAAATCAGGACTGTAAGGAGGATGTGTAATGATATTGCATTGAAACTCTCAAAAAATTACCTTTGTTTGATGAGAGTAATTGAGCAGCAGCATTGTTGTGGTGGAGAAGCACCCTGTGGTGAAGCCTTCCTGGGCATTTTTCTCCTAGAGCTTTGGCTAACTTTCTCAATACTCTCTCACAACAAGCAGATGTTCTTGTTCTTTGCCTCTGCAGAAATTCAACAAGCAAGATGCCTTGTGTATTTTGCTCTACTTCTACCTCTTGGTAGCCATTGCTTTGATTGTGCTTTGTCTTCAGGATTGTAGTGGTAAGGCCAAGCTTCCCCTCCTGTTATGATTCTTTGAAGAAATTGTTCAGGCTCTTCATCCCACTTGTTCAAAATTTCCATTGCAAGCTCTACTCTCATCTTCAGCTGATCTGTTCACATTGGTTTTGGTATGCATCAAGTAGAAAGGTTCTTCAACCATAAATTTTTTAGTCATAATTGTGTAAGCTGAACCAATGGAGGAGTCTATGGTGTTGGCTATTGTTTTTACTGTTGATCATCAATCTTCTTCAATTAGAGAACAAACAAAATGAGTTTTTTTCTCACAAATTGATGTGGATGGTTTGCTGCTGCAGACTTCATCTTCAACACCATTTCATCCTTTCTTAAAAGAACTTTTCTATCTGTAAACTGCTGGTTTCTTTGGGGCATTGTCTTCATAAACTTTTACAAAACATCAATAATTTTACTATTACTTCACCCGAGCATCACTATAAATTTGATGCTTGTTCTTGCTTAAATTTTAGCAGAATTTATGTTGCTCTGATATGGACTCTGTTTAAATTCATATCTTATCCTTCATAGTTCCTCATAGTAGATCCTGTTCAGACATGTTATAAGAAGTTAGTGTGAGTTCATCTTGGTGCAAAACATTTTTGAAATCCATGCATAGTTTTATTCATAATGTACATGAACTTTTGAAGACTCCTCACATGTTCAAAGAATTATGAAAGCAGATAGACAGTGATAAATAACACTCCAGAGTTTAAAGGTAAAATCGTATGAGGTTGTTAGTGATAAGAAGGCTCCATAAGGTAGATGACATTATTTAAATGTAGTCTAAATAATCATAAACTAAATTATGTATTAAAATCTAAATTGAATATAGCACAGATATACAAGGAAAAAATTAGGATCCAAACTTTAAAGTGAAAATGGATTTAAACATTTTTAATTCAATTCTTGGTCAGTTAAAAGTGCCCCTAAAATACCCTTTAGAATAGTCACAAAATGGTCCCCTGATGACTTTACTTTTCACTTTAGACAATTAAACATAATCTTAGTTTTCAAGAGCTATTATATTTCATTTTAAAAATTACTAAGTTGATGTGTTATCTATGAACTATAATTTTACTACAAATAAAATGTTTTTCTGCATATTAAAATTAGTATTCCTATACTCAAGTATCACATTGTTTATATTGTCCAAAAATAAAATGTTTTCCTGCAAATTAAAATTGGTATTCCTGTACTCAAGTATCACATTGTTTACATCGTCCACTTGAACATGTTTGGACATCAACCTTATACTGAAATGATTTCTCTATATGTCTGTCCCCTCCACCAGTTGCTGAGCTCTTGGTGTCTGCAACCTGGATTTTCATGTTTAGAATTTATATAACTCTTTTCAATGCTGTGCACATACTATACACTCACTAAATATTTACTGAACTGAAGTGTTAAAATGCACTGGAAAATACAGTGATGAAATGCAGTGGTTAAAATGTGCTGGTGAAAAAACTCATTCAAATTTAAAAACTAATACATGGTTTTGTAGTAAAACTTATTTATAAATTGTGGATTTTCTGGATTACAGAAAGTACAAAATGCAGGTGTTATTTCAAGTTTCATGTAGTATCAGAACTGGAGAACTCAATATTCACTTAAGTCATTTTTATATGAAAAAGTAGTTTCTGAAAATATCTTCTAAACAAACTTTAGACAATATTTAATAGTATCCTCTAAACAGACTCAGAACGTTTGTGCCTCTGTTCTAAGAGTCTGTTTCAGATCAATATGCATTTTATTGTGTATTTATGCACCAGGTACTGAGGTAGACCCTGGGGATACATTGGTGAGTGATACACAGAACCTAACCTCATAAGAGGTGGAGATACCGTCTTTTGACTGCATTCATGTGTTAGCCATTATTTCCATGAGAACATTCAGCCCTTGAGCTGAAGAACAGAAGCCAGGCTACCCTTTTGACTGGGAGGAATTTAGTGTCCAAACTCCTGTGTTGTTCTGTCTCCATAAACCTCTTCCCTTCCCCTGAAATTGCTTCTCTAGAATGAATGATTCATGAAGATTTGGTAAATGCCTTATCAAGCTTACCAGAATAAATTGTATAAGGACAGTTGAGGAATGCTATTTGAAGAGTGATTTATCATTTTTATTTATTCCCATATAATTCACATCATGTACTGCAAATATCTGAATGTGATTTTCTTGTTCTGGATTTTTGTAATTATTTACTGTATGTAAATAGGTAATTTCATTTCTTCTGAATTCTTATGTTCTTAGATTTCCATCAATCTTCTCTCATTTTTCTTACCAACAGAAGAATTTGGCTGTATCTGATGTTAGGATACAAAACAGTATTTAAGAGAGATGTGTAAAACTCAGTTCCTGTTCTCGGTCAGAAGCACCTGCGCACCTTGGTCAACACAGTTATCACAGCTTCAGGGATGCCACTCAATGTGCTTTAAATTTTTCCCACAATCGAGACCCAGCCCAAACTACTACGCGTACTCCTAGGTGCTTAAAAATCACATATGATACAATGTATTATCTTATAGTGTCCATCAAAGGTTGCAGGTCAGTGTTCAACCAGAAATAAACCACGTTTGTTAAATCAACGAAGTTTACCTGGTTAATATCATTGGTCTGGGGGCTGCATTCTACTAAAGCAGGAATGTAAAGGTTTAAAGACTAGTTGTCTTTTGTCTGCATGAATCTAAATACACGTGTTGGTCTAATTAGATTCATCTTTTGACTCAGGAATTGAGCCTACTACTGCACTGTTGGTTTTAAGTCTTCCTCTGAAAGGGGCGTGCAACGTCACCTCAGGTCACCCCAGCTCCCTGCCTATCCTTTCCTCCAGCCTTGGTGTTGATTCTTGGCAGAAGGAGAATTCTTTTTCTGTGAAATTGGGTTTCACATCCCCCACCCCATTTTCTTTCCATCCTCAGCAGCTACTCTACAGCAAGGTTTGGTCATGTCACATTTTCCCAATGCTCTCGGTGACTCTTGCTCTGTTTCCACACAGCGTTTTCCGTCCCCCGCCCCACCGTTCCCAAAATGGTGACCTCTCTTTTTCCCATTTACTTATTCAAACACAATGGGCACCTCCTTGAATCAGGCATTGTGCTGGGCAGTGGAATGGACTTGTGAATAGGGTCACATAGCCTGCTCCCTGGAGCTTTCATTAAGCTGGGTACCCCCATGAACAGTGCCAACAAACATGGGGAAAGAAGTGGCAAAAAGGGATACCATTGTGGAATGGAGAAATTCAGAAAGGATTCTAACAAGAGGAACAGTGCAAACAATCATGGGGAATGGAGTGGCAAAACGGATACCATCGTGGAATGGAGAAATTCAGAAAGGATTCTAACAAGAGGAAACATTTGAGCCCAAAAGACTTCAAGGAGTAGTTCTCATATTTGAATGTGCTTCACATAGACCTTATTAAAAATACAGATCCCTGGGTCCTGCCATTAGATATCCTGATTTGTACAGTGTGATGCAGGGTTTATAATCTTCATCTATAACCACTGGTCCAAGTTTTTTTGATGCTAGAATTTTATGGATCGAACAGTGATCACTACTGTCTTACTGGTGGCCAAAGTATAAAAGGACGAAAAGGAGCAGGCACCCTTACAACCGGCAGGATGAGGGTGGCGGAGCGGCAGGAGTGAGGATAAAGAACGAACAAGGTAGAATTTCTGATAGAAAAGACGGCAGTTGGTTGTTAGAGGCTGCGTCTTCTTTCTCTAACTGGAATTTTTCTTTTGTTCTGGACTTATCTAAATAACAACAGTAACAACAAATATTAAACTTAAAATTAAAAACAAGTGCAAATAAATTTTATTCTTATATCCTTGCTTTCAAGCTGCTACTTAAGACAAAATGCCCTTGATTTCTTTATCATACACAATATGAAATGAAATTCTAGAAATGACTCGTTTTTTTAATAGCTCCTATAAGACTTAAAGTGCATAGGACCTTGGTTTTACTCTTCTCTTTGTATCTGCTGAATATGATGGAAAAGCTACAGCACTGACAACATAATCTACAGTCTCAAATTCAGATTACCACCTGAATTGACCACACCATGACTATGTGCAACTAAATGAATGAATCTGTTAGGATATTTTCAGCTGTAGCAGAAACCCCAGTCAGATTCTGATAAACAGCATGGAAATGCATTCTCTCAGTTGAAGGTAGGACAAGATCCAGGCCTGAGTGTCTCAACAGCTCACTGTAGTCATTGGAGACCCAGGTCCTGGCTTCTGCTCTGCCAGTCTCAGAGGGTCACCCTTACCCTCAGCCTCAAGCCCTCATGGCTACAGGACGGCTGTGCAATGTTATGAATCACCTGGCCCTGTCCAGAGGAAGCATCTCTTTTTCAAGAAGGAGAAACTTTTCTCAGAAGCCCTACAGTAGAATTTCTTCATGCTCGTTGGCCAGAATTGGGTCATAGTACCATCCATAAAGTCGGGATTGACAAGGAGGATAATACCGATTTTGTGAATTGGCTTATGTCCTCTGTCACAGAAGGGTTATTTGTAAGTCAATCACACTGGCCATCCTAATGAGAGTCTCTCTATGATGAAAAGGAAGTTTCTATTATTTTAAAAAAGTAATTAAATAAAGCATTAGAAAAAATGCCCATTGAAAAGCATCCAACACTATCCCAAGTTCCAAAAGCATGCATGATATATTCATTAGTTCGTATTAGAAAATAATTTTGTATGTTATCATCTTTAACACTCTAACTTAGTAAGCAACTTCCTGGAGCTGATGCGGACATCCAAAATGCAAGTTAGCTTAAATGGTTTGCATACTGTATTAATCTGAAAAAAATGGAGGAGCTAAAATTAAACACAATGATTGCCCCTTTAGATAGACTTTGGTAATTTCAAATGTTACTTCATGGGCATATCATTAAATTAAATTACACTGAATTCAACAGAATGAAAATTTTAGCATCTTTTTCTTGGGTATCTGTCTTTACTGTAATGAATCATTTGTATATGTTGTTTTATTACCTGACACTGGAACAAAGTTATCACTTCTGGTTGCCATAGTAAGTCATACTGTGACGTTTTAAAAAACCTTCCAGCCGAATATTGTCCCCAGAAGCCTTTCAACATATATTGTTAAGATATAGGATACTTAATAATGGCTTAGATTTATGGGATGTTGCTTTTAATAATATTGCTGACTTTTTGTACTTCAAATATTTCTGAAATTTTAATGTATTTTTCAAAATAAAAGTTTTAAGATCCTTCCTGCTTTTTATTTCCTTAATCCTTCTTTGCCTGCCTTAGTTTACTGTGCTTTGATTGCAGAATCTGACCAGCCTGGCTTCGAACCCCAATATAAGGAAGTTAAATAAAACTCTGAAGACATTTGACTCCTTTATGTCGTATTTTTCCAGCCTAAAAATATAGCATATATATAGCAAAACTTTGTGATTAAAAATAATATATACGCCTAGCATACAGTAGCTTGATAAATCATAGTGATGGCTTATTGATATACATTGTATTTTCAGTGTCTTGAGAAATGGCTAATACAGATTCGTCACTCAACAAGTACTTATTAAATGAATAAACACATCTACTTTGTGTGTGTGTATGTTTTTGTGTGTGTGTAAAAGAAAGAGCGAGATGGAGTTTAAAAATTTAATATCTAGATGGATTATTTATTTATAATACTAATAAGCTAACAACTTCTAAAGTTTGACTCCAATCTGATCTTTCCCTTGTTTAGGGCCAAGATAGCTTCCTATCTAACAGGTCAAAGATTGCTGAGTGTCACAAAATATTCAACTGAACAATGATAATATAAATACAATCAATTAAATAATGGTACTGAAAAACTTCCAAAATATCAGGGTTTTGCATATTTAAGAAAATTATTTTGAGAACTGGATAAACCATATGGAAATAAGCACGTAATAGAGAAAATGATGGATATCCAAATATGGTTATTTGAATAGATCGAGAAAAGTGATAAAACCCTAGCTTACTAGGTCAAGAAAGAAAAAAGAAAACACAAATTACCAATATCAGAAATACGAGAGGCATTATCCCTGCACTATCTCTCAAACATTAATACAATAATATGAGAATATAATAAGGAGCTGCATGCTGAAGGAAGAAAGGAAAGAAGGAATAAAGGAAGGAAGAAAAGACATAAAGACCAGAAAGAAGTAAGCTATTTTGATTTGTGGATGACATGATTGTTCACACAGAAAATCCTAAGAAATCTACAAAACAACTAGTAAATATAATAAGCTAATTGAGCACAGTTCCGAGTTAGGCTTATGTTTAAGCAGTCAATGATTCTTTTATATAAAGCAATAAACAATTGGAAAATTAAAGCTTTAAAATACCATTCATAGTAGCACCAAAAAACATAATTCTTAAAGGTTATTTCAGCAAAAAGTGGGCAATATCTTTACAGAAAGCTACAAGACATTGCCAAAAGAAACCAAAAAATATCTAAATAAACTGTGAGACATAAAGTGTTCTTGGATCATAACACACAATAATAATATGTTAACTATCCCCAATTAATCTTAAATGTAATGCAATCCTAAATATAATCCTAGCAGACATTTTTGTAGAAATCTACAATTTTACTTTTAAATTTACAGGTAATGCAAATGAGCAAAAACAATAAAGCCAAAAAAACCAGAGTCAGAGGACTCATACCATGTGATTCCTAGACTTATAGAACTACTATCATCAAGCACTTGGTGCCAGCGTTCAATCAACAAATGATACACAATTGTAAGAACAAATTAGACTCCAATCATCTTATTTTACACAAAGGTAATTGGGAAAAAAATTTTTTTCAACAGAGGGTGCTAAAATAAATATCCACATAGAAAAAATAAAATGTAACCTCTATTTAACACTATACTCAAAACTTAGTTTAAACTAGTTAATTGATAAAAATAAATGAGGAAACTAAAACTATACAGCTTTAAGAGGAAAAACAAAAATAAGTTTCTGTCTCTGTGACAATTATTTCTCATGGTACAGAATTAATCATGACAACTGATGGAGTCCATCAAAATGAAAGAATTTCTGTTCATAAAAACTCCATCATTGAAAAAAATGGACAAAGAATGCACTTGGAACAAATATTGACAAAACAATCCTTAACAAAGAGCTGAAATATTGATAAATCCAATACTTATAAAAGAATTTCTATAACTACTAATAAAAGCTAAAATAACCTCATATGAAAAATCTTAGCAGTCATTTCAAGGAAAGATTATAAATGACCAATATCTACATGAAATGTGCGCAGTATCACTTGTATTCAGGGAAATGTAAATGAAAACCTCTAGCAGATATAGAAGAAATAGAAAAAAAATGATAAAATTTAACATGGGCAAGGGTGGAGTGCAATGGGAATGTTCATATGTTGTTGGTGAAACTGGAAAATGGTAGAAGTGGTTTGCAAAAAAAGTTGTATTAAACAGCCAAAATTGTACTTATAACCCCACAATTCTAATTCTAGATATTTCCCTAATAGAAATAAAAATGTCTACAAATACTTACATAGGAATATTCACAATTGCCACATTTTTCAGTTGTTGCTTTATGGCAGATATTATTATTTTATTCACTGCGTACCTATAATTACTTGGTGAGCAAAATAAAAAAATTATATCATGACTACATAGTACTGTGTTACTAAATAATATGTAAGTAACCAAACCTCAAAAATATAAAATTTTAGTAATTTATGTCATTATATATTTTTTATATAAAAGAAATACGTATGCCGTTTCCCACCAGTTTTTTCTTGATTTCACGAAAACTCCAAGTAGGAAAGACTTCTGGTTTTAAAAAGTATGTAAATTAACCTTTACATTTGGATCTAAAATTATTTTAAAGACCATCTAACCCAGCCCCCTCAGTTTACCAAAAAAAAAAAAGAAGATATTCAAAAAAGTCAAGTGGTTATTTATACTATCATGGAAGAAAAGAAACAGAACACAGCATATGACAAGATGTAGAAATCCATAGAACTTCTAAAACAGAGACTATTTTATTTATTTCTATAGGTACAATGACAGTGCTATCCATATTTAATTTTATTTTCATTGTCTGTCTGTTGATCTTATAGAAAGTCAATGCCCATGAGTACTAAAGAAGGCCATTTTATAATAGGGTTATAAAACTAGCACTGAATTATTAATTTATCACAACTTGCTATTTCAAATTCTACTATTCTTCCTTATATTTCTATTAAAAGTAAAATAAATTATTAATAATTAGCAGTTTTCTGATGCTTTTTCACTAGAGCTTATATTAGGTTCTATTAACTAAATTAGATGACCTCTCATACTGTCAGGATAGAAAAATCCATTTGTAAGAACAAAGTGGAGATCTGATGAGGCAAACATTGATTTGTTTTTTCCAGTAGCACGTGTATCGATCATCAACATCCAGTCAGATTTAGCTTTTCCTGACCATGTGATGTTTTATTGCAAAATATCTAGTGTGTGGTGCCAGCCACTCAGAGCAGCTGGTGTCAAAGGGTAGTTTGATCTGTATTGTAAAACTAACAAGACTGCAATTTAAAAGGCTAAAGGGCAGCCACTGCAACCAGAAGGGAGTTAAACCAAGAAGTCATGTCTATTCACACATGTTCTGTGCCCTTCAGAATTTACAGAAAACAATTTGACTGTCATTCCATATCTGAGTATTTAAAAATCAGCAGCAAAGTGTCAACATGTTTTTAAATTTAGTGCCAGATAAATATTTAAAGCACAATTATCTGGACCTCTTCATTCATAAATATCTTAGAAATATATTTTCTTTAGAAATATATGTTCTCTCCACCAGGCAATACAGGAGTAATTTTAGTTCATCTTGGCATAGTGGAGTCCTTCATCTTTTGTGCACTTCTGCTCATCTTGGCTGTGCACTTCCTCCTAGCCACTAAGTGACCACATACTCCCTCCAACCCAAACTTTCCCTTCAGGGATTGAGCTGATTTACATAATTTTTCACTAGCTAATTAGGTTTTTCAAGTTCATACATTATTTTATGGAATTCTTAGCACATTTGAATGTTTATTATATAAATTTTAATATAAAAGACTTTGGTCAAATTAATACACTTCTAATTGTAGAATCTTAGACATCAGTAGGGCTGTCTTCCATCAACATAGGGACAGGATGAGTGGAAACCTCCAAATTCACGCAACTTGCAAACCCATCAACTCCATTATCAAGTACTGGACTCAGTGCTTCGGAAAAAATAAAGTATTACTTCAAATAAGAACATTCTTTTCAAATATTTAGATGATAAAATTAATATTTTGGGGTTTTTTAAGTTTGTAATTTATCTGGATAGTGAATAATTAGATACCAAGGGTTTCCTGCAATGTGGGGAAATTAAATCATATATAATTATAAAATATGCATGTTTAAAAAGTCTAATAAAGATTAGATAGCATAAGATATTTTATATTAATAGGTTTTTTTCAACTGGATGTGTTGAAAAAATTATTCTGGTGCGTCATTAAGTCAATAACATCTAATTCTCCAATTCTGGAAGGTGTTAGAAAACAGAAAAAGATAGATTTTTAGAAATTTTATGATTGTCAGTGGAAATTACTTTTAAATACCTCGTTATCTGAAGAAAATGTAGAGACGTTCTAATATTATATAGTGAACTGTATAATCAAAAAGTTAATATGAAGAGAAAAATAAATTGTTAGAAGCTGTCATTATGAAATCAAAAAGAGCTGGTCTTATTAAGACAGAAAAAGAGAAGAAAGATAGATCTTTAGTGATGGAAAAAAAAGAATGGAAAAGCATAGGAAAAAAATGGTCATGATATTTAGAAGAGAGAAAGTATTACAGGGTAGATATATATGTATAAAGAATAGAATCATCTCAGCAAGCTAGAGAGGAAAGTGGAATGGGAACACCAAAAACCTGGCATGTCAAGCCAGAGATTTTTGAATTTGATCTGAGAGAGGTGTAGGTTTCAGGGTCTGGAAGAGGCATGATGGAAGCATCCATTGACGATGCATCTGCTGGGTGACCCCACCAGTGCAGGAGGGTCACCACTGACCCCGCTTAGGGCATGACTGAGGGTGGCTGAACTGCCTATGAAAGATGGATGACATGATACCGAACCACAGTCCTAGCATGTCAAAATGAGATTATGATGTTTATTTGCACACTTGATTTGTGCTGTAATCAGTTTCTATTTTTCTTCTTTCCAATGACTCCTTTGAACAGCTCTGTGCATTATGGATAAAGCAATCAGAACACAAATTGTCAGTTTGGCTCATCACAATCCCTGAAGAGCTCAGTGAACACGGTGACCTGTTTTCCCAGCCATCTCAGAATAAAAACTAAACTGTGCCAACTTTTTTAAGGAAGATTCTAGAAAAAGTCATGGTATAACCTGCCAGCTCAGTTCCAGGAAAAAGTATTGAGTGAAATGTTATGTGAAGACAGAATGTCTGTTGCATGATTCAATACTGTGATGGTGGGGATGACTTCTAAATTATGGATGATGACTACAGCCACACATGCCCTCCTATCAATTCTCTAGCTAGCTTCTTGCCTCGGATGTCCAATACCATCATGCTTAGTCTGTAAGAATATTCTACTGTTTTTCTTGTTAATATTTTCAATGTTAGCATTTGTTTTTGTTGCCTTTAATGTATTTTTTATATATGTAAAATACTTGTATGATTAAAGATCAAAACTATTGTTTTAAACATACTCATACAAGTCTTGCAAACTTGTCTACCTGTTCTTATCCATAATTTTTGTTAGTTCCTAGTTTGATACTCAGATATGTGTCTAATGTTTGGATATATTCTTATTTCTCCTTTTTTTAATATAATGTACACAGTATATCCTGCACCCCCTGCTTTGATTGCTTACAAATATATCCTAGTGATTTTTCATTCTCTCTCTCTCTTTCTTTGTGTGTGTGTGTGTTTACAGTTAACAACATTCCACTTGGTGATGTGTTCTAGGTTGGTGAGCATTAATTTTGTTCTTTAGTTTTTTGTTTTTACCAATAATGGCCTACTGAATAAACTTGTACATTTCCCCTGTTTGTGGAGGTGAGTCTTACAGCTATATTTATAGAGTTGGTATTGCTCAGTCAAGTAATACAAGGAGTAACAAGTTTCTTAGATATTATCAAATTAGTTCTTCCCATAGGGATTCTATCAATTTGCACCTCCAACAAGAAATCAGAGCAACTGATTCTCCGAATCTTGCCAAAAGAGCACATTTTCAAAGTTTTCTAGTTTTGTAAGCTGATGTGTGAGACATAATACTTGGTTCTAAAATTTTTCTAACTACATAGCAAGTTAGCAAGCATTACAGAGGAATGACAACTTGTTCTCATTTTATAGTTTTCTAAAACTATAAATAGAAGTGTTCTATTACTTAGAAATAGCTCTTTAGTGTCCTCAGATTTGCAGAACAACTTTTAAAATACCAATAGCAGGCATTACAACATTGGTTCATTTGTCAGCCAGGGGAAGAGCTGAATCTTTCTTTGTATTTTCTAAAGAAAAACTTTATAAAGCCAATTTTACATTTCATTTGGAAGTGAAGAAGACTGCCATCTGGACTCTAATATTGCACATAATATGGCTGAATATGCTGCATTATAATATTGCACATAATACGGTTGAATATGCTGCATTACAGTCACACTGTTCCAACTTATGTGTATAAATATTTCTTTCATTTGAATAAATAAAATGATTTTCAGATGCTCTTCTAAATTAATTGTCAGTTTCCTAAGATTTGACATTCAGTATATCATCCATTGCAATTAACCAAGAAGTAAAAAAAAAATAATGATTTTTTATTTTCATGGAACAATGGGATTTCATCTAGATTTTCTGATTAATTTGGTATTTTACTTTGCCATTATAATTCAATTTATGTAGCTTTTCTGTTCATTCCTCAAAGGCATTTTTATCATCCATGAAAATCTGAAATAAAAAGGAAAAATATTTCAATATTCATTTTCTCCCACAGGGATCCTTGTGCTGCTGTACTGCAAATAACTATGTAGAACAGGCATTTTCAATGTTTTTTTTGTGCCAGAAAGCAAGTTTCAACTCTTTCATATGGGTATTTTTTATTGCTCACAAAACAAATGAAAAAAACTGAAATTACTTATTATTATCAGCAATATTGATTATCCAATTATCCAACAACAAAATAAAGGTAGCTGGCCGGGCGCGGTGGCTCATGCCTGTAATCCCAACACTGTGGGAAGCCGAGGTGGGCGGATCACGAGGTCAGGAGATCGAGACCATCCTGGCCAACACGGTGAAACCTCGTCTCTACTAAAACACAAAAAATTAGCCGGGCCTAGTGGCGGGCGCCTGTGTTCCCAGCTACTCGGGAGGCTGAGGCAGGAGAACAGCGGGAACCCGGGAGGCGGAGCTTGCAGTGAGCCCAGATCGCGCCACTGCACTCCAGCCTGGGCAACAGAGCGAGACTCCGTCCCAAAAAAACAACAAAAAAAGGTAGCTAACAACCCCTTTTTGGTATATTATGTCATGCTAGAAAATAAATTATTATTAATATGTTTGTATATAAGAGGCTATTATAGTCTACATCATATTTAAAGCACCAGTACTTGGTTATCAAATTATTTTCTTAGTTATGCAGCTTCATTCTCACTATACTCATATATTTTTTCTAAAGAGAACCAAGACAACATAAAAATGTAGCATCACGTTCATCATTGACTTTTTAACAGAGAAAACATACAAATAGCAATAAATGCTTCATACTTTAATAACTGGATTGTCATAAGTCCTTCAATATATACATTGGGTAGGTTCCAGTGATGCTTTAGCTCATAGAGAAACCCAACACATTTTGATTATAATGAAACTAAATTTTTGTGTTTCAGTCTAGAAGCAAAATATATCCTGAGAAAAAAGTTTTGAAATAGGCGTGTGTTGGTCAACAGGTTAATTACTTGTCATAGGTAAAAATGGAGGGAGAAAAGCTGTGTGGATGAAGTGAAAATTTTATTTCCAAAGATCATGTGTATACACATGTATTTTCCAAGGATCTAGAGAGGGTTCTGATGATGAAACCTCCAGGTTTAGCTGTTACAATCACTAGATCTTGATTCCTCGGGCTGCGTGTCTTGATGCCACACAAGTCAACACTTAGCACATGGAGAACCTAAGTGTCTTCCTCCCGTTTCCAGCATTGAATAAACATGAAGGCAACTACTCTGCCCAGTGATGAGCTTCTCTCCAAAGCCTCTGCATTTCCCTCAGCCTCATCTCAGCTTTCATGATTCCAATCTGCCATGGAGCTAGAAATAAACATTGTATTCTAAAATACCGAGCCAAGCTAGGTGACATGCTTACAGCACTTTGGTAGGCTGAGGCAGGAGGATGCCTTGAGCCCTGTAGTTCAAGACCAGCCTGGGCAACATAAGGAGACCTCATATCTACAAAATAAAAATTAAAAATTTAGCTGGGTGTGGTTGTGCAGACTGGAGTCCCAACTCCTCAGGAGGCTGAGGCAGGAGGTTCACTTGATCCCAGGAGGTTGAGGCTGCAGTGAGCCATGATCATGCCACTATACTCCAGCCTGGGCAACAGAGTGAGACCCCATCTCCACAAAAAATGTTTAAAATTAACCAGGCATAGTGGCACAAACTTGTAGTCCCTGCTATTCAAGAGGCTGAGGAGGGAGGATTACTGGAGCCCAGGAGGTTGAGGCTGCAATGAGCTATGATTGCCCCACTGTACTCCAGCCTAGGCCACTGAACAAAACCCTGCCATAAAAAAATATACAAAATATCCCTCCACCCAGTTTTCAAGTTCCTTCACACTTCAGTTTTATGTTCTTTTGGCTCCCGCCCCTATCACTCACTCTCTACACACAATTCTGGAGACAAGCAGACAACGGGATATTCCATTCTTGGAATATATGAGGCACTTCAATGCCTCCTTGCTTTGATTTTAATCGCTTCTGCCTAAAATCCTCCTGTGCCCCAGTTGCCTCCCCATCGAATCTGTCTGGCCACATGATTAGTTCCAGCCAATATAACTAGTGAATAATGATGATGAGTGTCCCACTCAGACTTCAAGAAGTGGTTGTGTCTCTCCCATTCTCTTTAGTCTTCTGTTAGGTGAACACAGAGGCTGAGGAGACCCTAGAAAGCAGCAAAGCTATGGCAAGGAAGGAACTCAGGCTCCAGAATGGTGGGGTAACTGTATACCAATATGCACAGCCGCATCAGGCTGCTACTCACACAGTAACAGGGCTCTATGAGGGCCACTGGCCTTTTGGAGCTGATTTGTTACAATTTGAAACACTAAATATTGCAGACCCTAGGAAAGGAGGAGGATTCCACAATTTAAACTGGGCCACTTGTCTCTCATGTTTTGTCTATTTCTGTTAAGTTTAGGAAAAAAAAATTATTAAGAACTTATTTTCATTAGAATACTACATTAGATTCCCTTGGGAATGTGACTATGATCAAAATATGGTCTTTATTTTTGAAAAACTTAAAATTTAATATTATCATAGTTTTCACTAAACTATAAGGAGATCTCCTTTGTTTACTTGTCATCTTGGAAAACATGATGTGTTCATAAAGAAGCAACTCTAGGTGAGGCTTTTAATTCTGTATTTTGTGCAAATAAGGGAAAAAATCCCTGTCAAATGTTATCTGAGAAATATTTCTCTAGACTGTTTAAAGACCTTCCTATGTGTAACGTACTGCACAAGTCACCATAGACACTTTGGAAGGACATAGTCCCTGAGTTAGTTTAAAACTGTAATGAAAAGCTGAAAAGTGAGATCATTTTCTTCTCCCATTTTGGAGGAGTGTCTTGTTTATATAAAAAGAAACTGTTTTCTCTCAGTTTCAAATAGTTTTAAACTAATAGAGAAATCAACTGGATAAAAGCAAAAAGAAGTTAATTGAAACTCTGTAATGAGATCTTAACTTTCTTCTCTACGAGGAAAACAAAGTTCCATAGAAACGAAAATAATTCTTTTTTAAGAGGCAAAAGTAGAGTCTAAAAAATTTAGTTTAAAAATCAATTTATGCCCCAGGCATGGTGGCTCACTCCTGTAATCCCAGCATTTTGGGAGGCCAAGGTGGGCAGATCACCTGAGGTCAGGAGTTCGAGAGCAGTCTGACCAACACGGTGAAACCCTGTCTTTACTAAAAATACAAAATTAGCTGGGCATGGTAGTGCATGCCTGTAATCCCAGCTACTCTGGAGGCTGAGGCAGGAGAATCGCTTGAACCCAGGAGGTGGAGGTTACAGTGAGCCGAGATTGCACCACTGCACTCCAGCATGGGGAACGAGTGAAACTCTGTCTCAAAAAATTTAAAAAAAGCAACTTATTCTCACAGCCAGTATCCTCCTGGAGTAATACATCATCAATAAACAATTCACAAAATGCTGTGTGAAATTTTAATTTTATTTATATTCTTTGGGGCCATGTTAAACATACTACAGTGCAAGAGAAATCCCTTTAAATAAAGGACATGCCTTAGCGGCAATCGCCTGATGTACTTCAGATTAGCCTAGGGGATACCAGCACATGCTTTGATAAGACAGTAAATGCCTTCCTGGTTTTTAAAGTAATTCTCTCATGCAAATTGCTTGTATGATGTTATGTAACAGCAATTTTTTTTTTCACTTAGGACGCCTGTAGTACTTTTACAGAGAAACCTGCTTAGCAGTTAAGTAAAATACTCAATTTGATCTAAGAACAAACACATGTACCAATTCCTTAAAGAATCAATATCGTGAAAATGGCCATACTGCCCAAGGTAATTTATAGATTCAATGCCATCCCCATCAAGCTACCAATGACTTTCTTCACAGAATTGGAAAAAACTACTTTAAAGTTCATATGGAACCAAAAAAGAGCCTGCATTGCCAAGTCAATCCTAAGCCAAAAGAACAAAGCTGGAGGCATCACGCTACCTGACTTCAAACTATACTACAAGACTACAGTAACTAAAACAGCATGGTACTGGAACCAAAACAGAGATATAAATCAATGGAACAGAACAGAGCCCTCAGAAATAATGCCACGTATCTACAACCATCTGATCTTTGACAAACCTGACAAAAACAAGCAATGGGGAAAGGATTCCCTATTTAATAAATGGTGCTGGGAAAACTGGCTAGCCATATGTAGAAAACTGAAACTGGATCCCTTCCTTACACCTTATACAAAAATTAATTAAAGATGCATTAAAGACTTACATGTTAGACCTAAAAACATAAAAATCCTAGAAGAAAACCTAGGCAATACCATTCAAGACATAGGCATGGGCAAGGACTTCATGTCTAAAACACCAAAAGCAATGGCAACAAAAGCCAAAATTGACAAATGGGATCTCATTAAACTAAAGAGCTTCTGCACAGCAAAAGAAACTACCATCAGAGTGAACAGGCAACCTACAAAATGGGAGAAAATTTTCGTAACCTACTCATCTGACAAAGGGCTAATATCCAGAATCTACAATGAACTCAAACAAATTTACAAGAAAAAAACAAACAACCCCATCAAAAAGTGGGTGAAGGATATGAACAGGCACTTCTCAAAAGAAGACATTTATGCAGCCAAAAAACACATGAAAAAATGCTCATCATCACTGGCCATCAGAGAAATGCAAATCAAAACCACAGTGAGATACCATCTCACACCAGTTAGAATGGTCATCATTAAAAAGTCAGGAAACAACAGGTGCTGGAGAGGATGTGGAGAAATAGGAACACTTTTACACTGTTGGTGGGACTATAAACTAGTTCAACCATTGTGGAAGTCAGTGTGGCGATTCCTCTGGAATCTAGAACTAGAAATACTGTTTGACCCAGCCATCCCATTACTGGGTATATACCAGGCTGGAGTGCAGTGGCGTGATCTCGGCTCACTGCAAGCTCTGCCTCCCAGGTTCATGCCATTCTCCTGCCTCAGCCTCTCCGAGTAGCTGGGACTACAGGCACCCGCCACCACGCCCGGCTAATTTTTTGTATTTTTAGTAGAGACGGGGTTTCACCGTGGTCTCGATCTCCTGACCTCGTGATCCGCCCACCTCGGCCTCCCAAAGTGCTGGGATTACAAGCGTGAGCCACTGCGCCCGGCCTTAGATCCTGTAAGTTTTTGAGGCCCTTTTATATCCTCGCTGATTTTCTGTCTAGTTTCTATCAGTTGTGAGGGGTTGTTGAACTCTCCAGTTACAATCTCTTTTACAACATGCTCTGACACAGCCATTTTGATTCCTCATTCGTGAGGAGATATGTTATGACTTAAAATAACCGTTACTCTTTTAAAAACTTTATTGACTAAACATACCAATACAATAATTTAACCAATCTAATTTCCTCTCAGTAATTCATTTTTATTCTTTTATGCCTGTTCCCTATAGATAGCACTTATTATTTACCTCCAAAATGCTGGTTACAACAAGACTATTTTTGGCTTTTTCTTTTTTTTCCAAATACATTTTCAAAACTCATTGTAGAGACATTATGTATGGGAGGCAATATTTTCAAGCCTTTTTGAGAACAGAACCCTGAGGGATTTGAGAAATAAAGTTCACTTATAAATAATAGATTAGGAAGAATGTATGACAAAATAAAAGTCAGTTTCCTTGCCCTGAAGGAAATGAAGATTCCTGTACTGCGAATGGAGAAAAAGCCATTTAAGTTCATAGAGTTAGCAAAAATGGTCACATCCCTAGTGTGATGTGACCTGCTAGAATATGCCACACTAGGTAATGAGAGAAATCAAGGACCAGACAGGAAAAAGGTATGTCTTGTACTGTGCCAACATGGAGAGTTGACAGATAAGCCAGCATGCCTTCCTTTCCCTAAACTTGACAATTCTTTTTTCAGCTTTTATTTTAGATTCAGGGGGTACATGTACAGGTTTGTTACATGGATGTATTATGTAATACTGAGGTCTGGGGTACGATTGATCCTGTCATCCAGGTATTGAGCATAGTACCCAATAGGTCATGTTTCATTCCTTGGCAGTGTCTACCCTCCCCACTCTAGTAGTCCCCATTGTCTGTTGCTGCTATCTTTATGTTCATGTGTGCCCAATGTTTAGCTCCCATTTGTAAGTGAGAACACCCTGTATTTGGTTTTCTGTTCCTTTGTTAATTGGCTTCAGATAATGGCCTCCAGCTCCATCCACGTTTCTGCAAAGGACATTATTTCATTATTTTTTATGGCTGTGTAGTAATCCACAGCGTATATGTACTGCGTTTTATTTATCCAATCCACCGTTGATGAGGACTTAGATGGATTCCACGTCTTTGCTATTGTGAGTAGTGCTGCAATGAACATGCAAGTGCATGCATCTTTATGCTAGAATGATTTACTTTCCTTTGGGTATATATCCAGTAATATAATTGCTGGTTTGAATGGTAGTTCAACTCTCAATTCTTTGAGAAATCGCCAAACTTCCCTCCACAGTGGCTAAACTAATTTCCATTTCCATTAACAGTGTATAAATGTCCCTTTTCTCTGCATCCCCATGAACATCTGTCACTTTTTGGCTTTTTAACAAATGCCATTCTGACTGGTATGAGATGGTAACTCACTGTGGTTTTGATTTGCATTTCTTGGATGATTAGTGATGTTGAAGATTTTTTAGTATGTCTGTTGCCCACTCGTATGTCATCTTTTGAAAAGTATCTATCTATGTTCTTTGCCCACTTTTTAATGGGGCTGTTTGGTTTCTTGCTTATTGATTTGTTTAAGTTTCTTATAGATTCTAGATATTAGGTCTTTGTCAGATGCATCATTTGTGAATATTTTCTCCCATTTTACAGGGTGTCTGTTTACTCTGGTGATAGTTTCTCTTGCTATGCAGAAGCTCCTGAATTTAATTAGGCCCCAGTTGTCATTTTTTTAAAATTATAATTGGTTTTTAGGACTTAGCCATAATTTTTTTGTCAAGGCCAATGTTGAGAAGAGTATTTCTTATGTTTTCTTCCAGAATATTTATAGTTTGATGTATTTTTTTAATTTATTATACTTTAAGTTCTAGGGTACATGTATACATGGGCCATGTTGGTTGGCTGCACCCATTAACTCATCTTTTACATTAGGTATTACTCCTAATGCTATCCCTCCCCTATGCCCCTACTGCCAATAGGCCCCAGTGTGTGATGTTCCTCTCCCTGTGGCCATGTGTTCTCATTGTTCAACTCTCACTTATGAGCGAGAACATGAGGTGTTTGGTTTTCTGTCCTTGTGATATTTTGCTGAGAATGATGGTTTCCAGCTTCATGCATGTCCCTGCAAAGGACATGAACTCATCCTTTTGTATGGCTGCATAATATTCCATTGTATATATGTGCTACATTTTCCTTATCCAGTCTATTATTGATGGAAATTGTGGTTGGTTCCAAGTCTTTGCTATTGTGAATAGTACCGCAGTAAACATACATGTGCATGTGTCTTTATAGTAGCATGATTTATAATCATTTGGGTATATACACAGTAATGGGATTGCTGGGTCAAATGGTATTTCTAGTTTTAGATCCTTGAGGAATTTCCACACTGTTTTCCACATGGTTGAACTAATTTACACTCCCACCAACAGTGTAAAAGCATTCCTATTTCTCCACATCCTCTCCAGCATCTGTTGTTTCCTGACTTTTTAATGATCGCCATTCTAACTGGCATGAGATGGTATCTCATTGTGGTTTTGATTTGCATTTCTCTGATGACCAGTGATGATGAGCATTTTTTCATATGTCTGTTGGCTGCATAAATATCTTCTTTTGAGAAGTCTCTGTTCATATACTTTGCCCACTTTTTGATGGGGTTGTTTTTTCTTGTAAATTTGTTTAACTTCCTTATAGATTCTGGATATTAGCCCTTTGTCAGATGGATAGATTGCAAATATTTTCTCCCATTCTGTAGGTTGCCTGTTCACTCTGGTGATAGTTTTTTTTGCTGTGCAGAAACTCTTTAGTTTAATTAGATCCCATTTGTCTATTTTGGCTTTTGTTGCCATTGCTTTTGGTGTTTTAGTCATGAAGTCTTTGCCCATGCCTATGTCCTGAATGGTATTGCCTAGGTTTTCTTCTAGGGTTTTTATGGTTTTAGGTCTCACAATTAAGTCTTTAATCCATCTTGAGTTAATTTTTGTATAAAGTGTAAGGAAGGGATCCAGTTTAAGCCTTCTATATATGGCTAGCCAGTTTTCACAGCACCATTTATTAAACAGGTAACCCTTTCCCCATTGCTTGTTTTTGTCAGGTTTGTCAAAGATCAGATGGCTGTAGATGTGTGGTGTTATTTCTGAGGCCTCTGTTCTTTTCCATTGGTCTATATATCTGTTTTTGGACCAGTACCATGCTGTTTTGGTTACTTTAGCCTTGAAGTATAGTTTGAAGTCAGGTAGTATGATGCCTCCAGCTTTGTTCTTTTTGCTTAGGATTGTCTTGGCAATGCAGGCTCTTTTTTGGTTCCATATGAACTTTAAAGTAGTTTTTTTTTTTTTTAATTCTGTGAAGAAAGTCAGTGGTAGCTTGATTGGAACATCATTGAATCTATAAATTACCTTGGGCAGTATGGCCATTTTCATGTTATTGATTCTTCCTATGCATAAGCATGGAATGTTCTTCCATTTGTTTGTGTCCTCTTTTATTTCATTGAGCAGTGGTTTGTAGTTCTCCTTGAAGAGGTCCTTCACATCCCTTGTAAGTTGGGTTCCTAGGTACTTTATTTGTAGTAATTGTGAATGGGAGTTCACTCATGATTTGGCTCTCTGTCTGTCCTTGGTTTATAGGAATGCTTGTGATTTTTGCACATTGATTTTTTTATGCTGAGACTTTGCTCAAGTTGCTTATTAGCTTAAGGAGATTTTGGGCTGAGATGATGGGGTTTTCTAAATATACATTCATGTCATCTGTAAACAGAGACGATTTGACTTCCTCTTTTCCTAATTTAACACCCTTTATTTCTTTCTCTTGTCTGATTGCCCTGACCAGAACTTCCAATACTATGTTGAGTAGGAGTGGTGAGAGAGGGCATCCTTGTCTTGTGCCAGTTTTCAAAGGAATGATTCCAGTTTTTGCCCATTCGGTATGATATTGGCTGTGGGATTGTCATAAATAGCTCTTATTATTTTGAGATATGTTCCATCAATACCTAGTTTTTAGCATGAAAAGTTGTTGAATTTTGTCGAAGGCCTTTTCTGCATCTATTGAGATAATCATGTGGTTTTTGTCATTGGTTCGGTTTATATGATGGATTACGTTTATTGATTTGCATATGTTGAACCAGCCTTGCATCCCACGGATGAAGCCGACTTGATCGTGGTGGATAAGCTTTTTGATGTGCTGCTGGATTCGGTTTGCCAGTATTTTATTGAGGATTTCAACATAGATGTTCATCAGGGATATTGGCCTACAATTCTTTTTTTGTTGTGTCTCTTCCAGGCTTTGGTATCAGGATGATGCTGGCCTCATAAAATGAGTTAGGGAGTATTTCCTCTTTTTTTTATTGATTGGAATAGTTTCAGAAGGAATGGTACCAACTCCTCTTTGTACCTCTGGTAGAATTCGGCTGTGAATCCATCTGGGCCTGCACTTTTTTTTAATTGGTAGGCTATTAATTATTACCTCAATTTCATAACCTGTTATTGGTCTATTCAGAGATTGAACTTCTTCTTGGTTTAGACTTGGGAGTTTGTATGTGTCCAGGAATTTATCCATTTCTTCTAGATTGTCTAGTTTATTTGCGTAGAGGTGTTTATAGTATTCTCTGATGGTAGTTTGTATTTCTGTGGGGTTGGTGATGATATCCCCTTTATCATTTTTTATTGCACCTATTTGTTTCTTCTCTCTTTTATTCTTTATTAATCTTGCTAGCTGTCTGTCTATTTTGTTGATTTTTTTCAAAAAACCAGCTCCTGGATTCAGTGATTTTTTGAAGGTTTTTTTTCTCTCTGTGTGTGTGTGTCTCTATCTCCTTCAGTTCTGCTCTGATCTTAGTTTTTTCTTGTCTTCTGCTAGCTTTTGAATGTGCTTGCTCTTGCTTCTTTAGTTCTTTTAATTGTGATGTTAGTGTGTCAATTTTAGATCTTTCCTGCTTTCTCTTGTGGGCATTAGTGCTATAAATTTCCCTCTAACCCTACTTTAAATGTGTCTCAGATATTCTGGTACTTTGTATCTTTGTTCTCATTGGTTTTAAAGAACATCTTTATTTCTGCCTTCATTTCATTATTTACCCAGTAGTCATTCAGGAGCAGGTTGTTCAGTTACCATGTCGTTGTGCGGTTTTGAGTGGGTTTCTTAATCCTGAGTTCTAATTTGATTGCCCTGTGGTCTGAGAGACAGTTTGTTATAATTTCTGTTCTTTCACATTTGCTGAGGAGTGTTTTCCAATTACGTGGTCAATTTTAGAATATGTGCGACGTAATGCTGATGAGAATGTAAATTCTGTTGATTTGGGGTGGAGAATTCTGTAGATGTCTATTAGGTCCACTTGGTGCAGAGCTGAGTTCAAGTCCTGGATATCCTTGTTAACCTTCTGTCTTGTTGATCTGTCTAATATTGACAGTGGGGTGTTAAAGTCTCCCATTATTATTGTGTGGGAGTCTAAGTCTCTTTGTATGTCTCTAAGGACTTGCTTTATGAATCTGGGTACTCCTGCATTGGGTGCATATATATTTTAGATAGTTAGCTCTTCTTGTTGAATTGATCCCTTTACCATTATGTAGTGGCCTTCTTTGTCTCTTTTGATCTTTGTTGGTTTAAAGTCTGTTTTATCAGAGACTAGGGTTGCAACCCCTGCTTTTTTTTGCTTTCCATTTGCTTGGTAGATCTTCCTCCATCCCTTTATTTTGAGCCTATGTGTGTCTTTGCACGTGAGATGGTTCTCCTGAATGTAGCACATTGATGAATCTTGACTCTATCCAATTTGCCAGTCTGTGTCTTTTAATTGGAGCAGTTAGCCCATTTACATTTAAGGTTAATATTGTTATGTGTGAATTTGATCCTGTCATTATGATGCTAGCTGGTTATTTCGCCCATTAGTTGATGCAGTTTCTTCATAGCATTGATGGTCTTTACACTTTGGCATGTTTTTGCAGTGGCTGGTAACGGTTGTTCCTTTCCATGTTTAGTGCTTCCTTCAGGTGCTCTTATAAGGCAGGCCTGGTGGTGGCAAAATCTCTCAGCATTTGCTTGTCTGGAAATGATTTTATTTCTCTTTCACTTATGAAGTTTAGTTTGGCTGGATTTGAAATTCTGGCTTGAAATTTTTTTTCTTTAAGAATGTTGAATATTGACCCCCCACTCTCTTCTGGCTTGTACGGTTTCTGCTAACAGATCTTCTGTTAATCTGATGGGCTTCCCTTTGTGGGGGCTGCCCTTAACATTTTTTTCCTTCATTTCAACTTTGGTGAATCTGACAATTATGTGTATTGGGGTTGCTCTTCTCGAGGAGTATCTTTGTAGTGTTCTCTGTATTTCCTGAATTTGAATGTTGGCCTGCCTTGCTAGGTTGGGGAAGTTCTCGTGGATAATATCCTGAAGAGTATTTTCCAACCTGGTTCCATTCTCCCCATCACTTGCAGGTACAGCAATCAAACGTAGATTTCATCTTTTCACATAGTCCCATATTTCTTGGAGGCTTTGTTCGTTTCTTTTCACTCTTTTTTTCTAATCTTGTAGCCATACTTTATTTCATTAATTTGATCTTCAATCACTGATATCCTTTCTTCTGCTTGATCAAATCGACTTTTGAAGCTTGTGTGTGCTTCACGAAGTTCAAGTACTGTTGTTTTCAGCTCCATCAGGTCACTTAAGCTCTTCTCTACACTGGTTATTCTAGTTAGCCATACCTCTAACTTTTTCAATGTTTTTAGCTTCTTTGTGATGGGTTAGAACATGCTCCTTTAGCTCAGAGAAGTTTGTTATTACCAATTTTCTGAAGCCTACTTCTGTCAACTTGTCAAACTCATTCTCCGTCCAGTTTTGCTCCCTTGCTGGCAAGGAGTTGTGTTCCTTTGGAGGAGAAGAGGCATTCTGGTTTTTGGAATTTTCAGCCTTTCTTCTCTGGTTTCTCCCCATCTTTGTGATTTTTATCTACCTTTGGTCTTTGAGGTTGGTCACCTATGGATGGTGTTCTGGTGTGGATGTCCTTTTTGTTGATTTTGATGCTATTCCTTTCTGTTTGTTAGTTTTCCTTCTAACAAATGGGTCCCTCAGCTGCAGGTCTGTTGGAGTTTGCTGGAGGACCGCTCCAGACACTGTTTGCCTGCATATCAACAGCTGAGGCTGCAGAAGAGCAAATACTGCTGCCTGATCCTTCCTCTGGAAGCTTCATCCCAGAGGGTCACCCACCTGTGTGAGGTGTCTGTTGGCCCCTACTGGGAGGTGTCTCCCAGTCAGGCTACATGGGGGTCAGGGACCCACTTAACGAGGCAGTCTGTCTGTTATTGGAGCTTGAACACCATGCTGGGAGAACCACTGCTCTCTTAAGAGCTGTCAGGCAGGTATGTTTAAGTCTGGAGAAGCTGTTTGCTGCCTTTTGTTCAGATATGCCCTGCCCTCAGAGGTGGAATCTAGAGAGGCAGCAGGCCTTGCTGAGCTGTGGTGGGCTCCACCCAGTTTGAGCTTCCCTGCCGCTTTGTTCACACTGTGAGCATAGAACTGCCTACTGAAGCCTCAGCAATGGCAGACGCCCCTCCCCATGCCAAGCCCAGCATCCCAGGTTGATCTCAGACTGCTGCACTACCAGCAAGCCTCTGTGTGCATGGGACCTGCCGAGCCAGGCACGGGGTGGGGGGGGGGGAATCTCATGGTCTGCCGGTTGCAAAGACTGTGGGAAAAGCACAGTATTTGGGCAGGAGTGTACCATTCCTTCAGGTACAGTCACAGCTTCCCTTGGCTAGGAAAGGGAAATCCCCCGACCCCTTGCACTTCCCAGGTGAGGTGATGCCCTTCCCTGCTTCAGGCTGCCCTCTGTAGCCTGCACTCACTGTTCAACCAGTTGCAATGAGATGAACCAGGTACCTCAGTTGGAAATGCAGAAATCACCTGTCTTCTGCATCAATCTCACTGGGAGCTGTAGACTGGAGCTGTTCCTATTTGGCCATCTTGGAAGCAACCAGTTTGAGGTCTTACATTTAAGTTAATCCATCTTCAGTTAATTTTTGTATATGGCGATAGGTAGGAGTCAGTTTATTTCTTCTCCATATGGACAGCTAATTATCCCAGCATTTATTGAATAGAGAGTCCTTTTCACCACTGATTGTTTTTTGTGGACTTTGCCAAAGATCAGATGGTTGTCAGCATGCAAGCTTATTTCTGGGTTCTCTGTTCTCTTCCATTGGTCGTTGTGTCTAGTTTGTATTAGTACTATACTGTTTTAGTTATTGTAGCCTCTTAGAATAAACTTGACAATTCTAATAAAGCTCTTTAAAATTTAACTAGAATTGTGAGGAAGAAAATGGAATTGACCAGATTAATCCAGAATTGTGTGAGAGTAAATTCCTAGCCACCAGAATGAAATACCTGCTCATATTATAAATTCACTTATAGGAAAACAAAACTGCTTTTACTTCTACACCTAAGTTTGTAAACTATGAAATGTGTAATGGCCACAACTATATACCTCACACAGACAGACTTAACCCATCCTGCATTTTACCAGAGTACTGGTGTCTTTTCCATTCATGACTCCGAAGAATGTGGTAAATGCAGAGGTTGTAAGAAAGTCAGTGAGGGGTGAGAATTAGAAATGTGGGGGGTGTCAGGGATCTAAAAATTATTTGAAAATCAAGAATGTTGAAAAGTTAGTGGCTTGGAATAGGAATATCAAAATTTTCAAAAGGTCATAAAAGGCACCTTGGCTGGGCATGGTGGCTCACACCTGTAATCCCAGTACTTTGTGAGGCTGAGACAAGTGGATGGCTTGAGGTCAGGAGTTTGAGACCAGCCTGGCCAACATGGTGAAACCCCGTTTCTACTAACAATACAAAAATTAGCTGGTCATGGTGGCATATGCCTGTAGTCCCAGCTACTTGGGCGGCTGAGGCAGAATAGCTTGAACCTGAGAGGCAGATGTTGCCATAAGCCAAGATCATGCCACTGTACTCCAGTCCAGATGACAGGCTCCATCTCAAAAAAAAAAAAGAAAAAAGAAAAAAAGCCACCTTCAAATCGTCACTTATATCTTAAACTATACATTTCCAAGGCATTCTAGACAAACATTCACATGCCCCAGCCCAATCCCTGGACTTAAGAACAGCCTAGCCTACAACTTTTCTGCATAGCAAACGTACCCCAAGTTATAACCTAAATTCATACATGAGAACTATAACAGAAATAATCAAAATGTTTTGTAGAAAGACAATTAGCAAAAATCAGATAGAAACATCTTTGTTTAAATCATAGTTGTATTTCTTAACCAAGTAATATCTTTAATGGGGATAACCATTTCATCATCAGAGCATCATAGTGAAAGGTAGAGCTCATAGTACATTCTTGAGACACGTGAGTTTTTTCTTAATCTGACAAGTGCTACTTCTTCATAATTAGTGCATTGGATAAATTATATAATCTATCCGAATCTTCATTTCTTAAAAGCATGTGAAAATGTTATAGTGCTGAATAAACGAGGTAATATATATGTTGACCCTTTAGATATTTAAAAAATACAAATTAAGTCAAACCATCATTATTACATCATAATTATGTTATAATCACAATTGATTGAAAACCTAACTTCCTTATTAAATGTGAAGATCTTGATAGGAAATATTAATTTCAAAATAATGGATTTATGCTAAAATTAATGTATATTCTATATTTAAATTAATATTAAAAATTATAGTGCAGGCGAATCACTTGTAACATTCAGATAAACATTCTTTGAAAATGTCAAAGATGAAATCAACTTCCTTTTTTGAATATAATGTCTTTTGGATTGTCTCTCCATTTTTCTTTACATTGTTCAGTCAGATTTCCACAAACTTTGCCAAGTCTGAGGTTGGAATGGATCTATAAATATTTATATCATTTAAATTTTCAGTTTTGTGATAAAAACAATCATTACTTGCTTCCACCATTAGGATGGTTGAACAGATTATAAATTAAGCAGGTGCATACTTAAGATGCATCCTGTTTCATTGTTCCAGCATTAATTATATCTATCTGCATTATTTCTCACATTTGGGATCATGAAAGGTAGAAACCTTTTGTCTCCAAGTTTTAGAAATTAAAATTTTATAAAAATAAAAGAAAACAGATACATTCAAAAGCATCATTTTTATTATCTGTAGTTTATCTGTGTACTTTTTATGTGTGTACACATGAAAGTATTAATTTAAATATTTGATCCACAATAATGCCTTTTATGTTTCCTTAGCTTGACTATATTTTCATCTACCAGAAACTTCTTCCCATTAAAGTTGTGTTTAACTTAGAGATTACTGATACACTTCATGAAAGAGCCACCTTTTACATTTTAATCCTTTGTGCAGTCCTTTAAGTTAATGACTTTTATTTCTGAAACTCATAAACTCCTAGACACAGGAAGCACACTTCTTTATATTTAAAAGAATAGTGATTCAGGAGATGGCAAAACCCAATCCAAGGAAAGTAAGAATCACAATAAAGTCTCACAGGAGCTGGAGGACAAAATAGCCAGTATGAAAAAGAAGCTAATGGGTCTGACACAGCTGAATAAAACAATATAAGAATTTCACAATGCAATCACAAGTATTAATAGGAGAATAAACCAAGATGAGGAAAAAATACCAGAATTTGAAGACTGGTTCTATAAGACAGTCAGACAAAAATAAAGAAAAAAATAAAAAGGGAAGAACAAAACCTCAAAGAAGTACGGGATTATGTAAAGAGGCCAAATCTGTGAATCACTGGCATCCCAGAAAGCAAGAGGGAGAAAGCAAAAACTTGAAAAATATTTCAGGATATCATCCATGAAAATGTCCCTAACCTTGCTACAGAGGCCAACAGTCAAATTCAAAAAAACTCAGAGAACTCCTGCAGGATTTACATAAGAAGATCATCCCTGAGACACATAATTGTCAGATTTTCCAAGGTCAAAATAAAGGAAAAACATAAATGCAGCTAGAGAGAAAGGTCAGGTCACCTACAAAGGGAACCCCATCAGGCTAACAGCAGACCTCTCCACTGAAATCCTGCAAGCCGGAAGAGATTGGGGGCCTGTATTCCACATTCTTAAAGAAAAAATTCTTCAGCCAAGAATTTCAAACCCAGCTATACTAAGCTTCTTAAGTGAAGGAGAAATAAGATCCTTTTCAGATAAGCAAATGTTGAGGAAATTCATTACTACTAGAACTGCCTTACAAGAGATCTTGAAAGGACCATTAAATGTAGAAAGGAAAGGCCACTATCAACTAATACGAAAACACACTTAAACACACAGACCTGTGTCACTATAAAGCAACACACAAGCCAACATCATAAGCAGCTAACAGCAAAATGACAGGATCAAATCCACACATATCAATACTAACCTTGAATGCAAATGGCCTAAATGCCCATTTAAAAGGAGCAGGTGACAAATTGTATAAAAAAGCAAGACCTAATGGTATGTTGTCTTCAAGAAACCCATCTCACATATAATGAGACTCATAGGTTCAAAATAAAGAGATGTAGGAAAATATGCCAAGCAAGCAGAAAACAGAAAAAAGGAAAGCTTGTAATCCTAATTTCAGACAAAAGAGATTTCAAAACACAAAGATGAAAAAAGACAAAGACATTAAATAATGGTAAAGGGTTCAATTCAAGAAGACCTAACTATCCTAAATATTTATGCACCCAACACAAGGGCACCCAAATTCATAAAGTGAGTTTTTAGAGTTGTCCAAAGAGGCATAGACTCCCACACAATAATAGTGGGAGACTTCAACCCTTCACTGACAGTATTAGACTGATCATCAGGGCAGAAAATTAACAAAGATATTCAGGACCTAAACTCAACATTGGATAAAATGGATTTGACAGACCATTACAGAACTCTCCACCCCCAAACAGCAGAATATACATTCTTCTTAAAACCACATGGCACATACTCTAAAATCAACCACATAATTGGACATAAAGCAATTTTCAACAAATGTAAAAAATGGAAATCATATCAAACACACTCTTAGACCAAACAGCACTAAAAATAGAAGTGAATACTATGAAAATCACTCAAAACCATGCAATTACATGGAAATTAAACAATATGCTTCTGAATGACTTTTGGGTGAAAAATGAAATTAAGCCAGAAATCAGGAAGTTCTTTAAATATCACAGGAACAAAGATACAACATACCAGAATCTCTGGAACACAGCTAAGTCAGCTAAATGCCCATATCAAAAAGTTAGAAAGATTTCAAATTAACCACCTAACTTCACAAGTGAAAGAATTAGAGAAGAAAAAAACAAACTCCAAAGCTAGTAGAAGATGAGAAATAACACAAATCACAGCTGAACTGAAGGAAATCAAGACATAAAAATTCATTCCAAATAACAAATCCAGAAGTTGTTTTTTAGAAAACAATGAATAAAATAGATAAGCCACTAACTAGACAAAAACGAAAAGAGAGAAGATCCAAATAAACAGAATAAGAAATATTGAAGGGAATGTTACTACTGACCCCAGAGAAATAAAAACAACCATCAGGAACTACTATGAATACCTCTGTGGACACAAACTAGAAAACCTAGAAGAGATGGATAAATTTCTGGACACATACACCCTCCTAAGACTGAGCCAGGAAGAAATTAATTCCCTGAACAGATCAATAATGAGCTCCAAAATGGAATCAGAAATAAATAGCCTACCAACCAAAAAAAGCCTGGGACCTGATGTATTCATAGCTGAATTCTACCAGATGCACAAAGAGGAGCTGATACCATTTCTACAGAAAGTATTCCAAAAAACTGAGTAACAGGGATTTTCCCCAACTCATTTTATGAGGCCAGCATCATCTTGATACCAAAACCTGGCAGAGTCACAACAAAAAAAGAAAACTTCAGGCCAATATCCTTCATGAACATTAATGCAAAAATACTCAACAAAATACTTGCAAACTGAATTTGGCAGCACATCAAAAAGATAATCCACCGTGATGAAGTAGCCTTCATGCCTGGGATGCAAGTTTGGTTCTACATACCCAAATCAATAAATGTGATTCATCACATGAACAGAACTAAAGAAAAAAAATACCACATTATTATCTCAATAGATGTAGAAAAGGCTTTGATAAAATTCAACACTCTTTGTTAAAAACTCTCAATAAATTAGGTATTAAAGAAACATACTTCAAAATAATAAGAGCCATCTATGGCAGACCCACAGCCAACATTTTACTGAATGGGCAAAAGCTGGAAGCGTTCCCCCTGAAAACTGGCACAAGACAAAGATTTCCTCTCTCACTATTTCTATTCATCATATTATTGGAAGTCCTAACCAGAGCAATCAGGCAAGAAAAATAAAGGCACCCAAATAAGAAGAGAGGAAGTCAAACTGTGTTTGTTTGCAGACAACATGATTCAATATCTAGAAAAGTCCATAGTCTTGGCCAAAAATCTCCTCCAGCTGATAAACAACTTCAGCACAGTTTCAGGATACAAAATCAATGTACAAAAATCAGTAGCATTTCTACACATCAACAACATCCAAGATGAGAGCTAAATCAAGAACACAATTCCATTCATAATAGTCACAAAAAGAATAAAATATATAAAAGTATAGCTAACCAGGGAGGTGAAAGATCTCTACAATGAGAATTACAAAACACTGCTCAAAAACTTCAGAGAAGACAGAAACAAGTGTAAATACATCCCATCCATGAATAGGAAGAATCAATATCACTAAAATGGTTATACTACCTAAAGCAATTTATAGATTCAATGCTATTCCTTCAACTACTCACAACATTTTTAACAGAATTGAAAAAACTTATTTTACAATTCATACGGAACCAAAAAAAGATCCCAAAGAGCCAAGGCACTCCTAAGAAAAGAGAACAAAGCTGGAGGCATTACATTACCTGACTTCAAACTATATTACAAGGCTACATTTACCAAACAGCATGGTACTGGTACAAAAACAAGCACATAGACCAATGGAACAGAATAGAGAGCCCAGAAATAAGGCCACACATCTATGACCATCTGATCTTCAACAAATCTGACAAAGATATGCAATCGGGAAAAGATTGCCTATTCAATAAATGGTGCTGGGATAAATGGCTAGCCATATGCAGAAGATTGAACTGGACCCCTTCCTTAAGCCATACTAAAAAATAAACTCAAGTTGTATTAAAGACTTAAGTGTAAAACCCAAAACGATATAAACCCTGGAAGACAACCTAGGCAATACCATCTTGAACATAGGAATGGGCAAAGATTTCATGACAAAGACACCAAAAGCAATTACAATAAAAGCAAAAACTTACAAATGGAATATAATTAAACTTAAGAGCTTCTGCACAAAAAAAGAAACTATCAACAGAGTAAACAGATAACCTAGTGAATGAGAGAACATATTTGCAAACTATGTACCTGACAAAGGTCTAATATCAAGCATTTATAAGGAATTTAAAGTAATTTACAAGAAAAAACTAATGACCCCATTAAAATGTGGGCAAAGGATGTGAACAGAAATATCTCCAAACAAGACATACACGTGGCCAACAAGCATATGAAAAAAAGCTCAGTATCACTGATCATTAGACAAATGCAAATCAAAACCACAATGAGATACCATCTCAAACCAGTCAGAATGGTCATTATTAAAAAGTAAAAAAATAAAAGATGCTGGCAAGTTTGCAGAGAAAAGGGAACACTTATACACTGTTGGTGGGAGTGTAAATTAGTTCAACATTGTGGAAAGCAGTATGGCAATTCCTCAGAGAGCTAAAAGTAGAACTACCATCTGACCCAGCCATCCCATTACTGGGTATATACCCAGAGGAATGTAAATCATTTTACCATAAAGACACATGCACATGAATGTTCACTGCAGCACTATTCACAATAGCAAGGCATGGAATCAACCTAAATGTTCATCAATGACAGGTTGGATAAAGAAAATGTGGCACATAGACACCATGGAATACTATGCAGCCATAAAAAGAATGAGATAATGTCTTTTGCGGGAGCACGGACGGAGTTGGAAGCTATTATTGCTAGCAAATTACTGCAGGAACAGAAAATCAAATACCACATGTTCTCACTGGTAAGTAGGAGCTAAATGATAAGAACTTATGAACACAAAGAAGGAAACAACAGACAATGGGGCCTACATGAGTGGGGAGGGTGGGAGGAGGGAAAGGAGCAGAAAAGATAACCGTTGGGTACTGGGCTTAATACTTTGGTAATGAAATAATATGTACAACAAACCCACGTGACATGTGTCTACCTATGTAATAAACCTTCACATGTACCTCCAGACCCAAAATAAGAGTTGAAAAAATGAAAGTTGGAAAGGTTGCATGCCAAGATGTTGACAATAATTATACAGGGGCAATGAAATTATGATTACTCCTTTTTCTTCTTTAGATATTTTCTGTATTTTTCAAAATATCCACAAAACAACTTGTATCATTTTTGAAATCAGAAATAAATACATAGGCCGGGCGCGGTGGCTCACGCTTGTAATCCCAGCACTTTGGGAGGCCGAGGCGGGCGGATCACGAGGTCAGGAGATCGAGACCACGGTGAAACCCCGTCTCTACTAAAAATACAAAAAATTAGCCGGGCGTGGTGGCGGGTGCCTGTAGTCCCAGCTACTCGGAGAGGCTGAGGCAGGAGAATGGCATGAACCCGGGAGGCGGAGTTTGCAGTGAGCCGAGATTGTGCCACTGCACTCCAGCCTGGGTGACAGAGCAAGACTCTGTCTCAAAAAAAAAAAAAAAAAAGAAATAAATACATAAATAATAGAATAGAGAACAATGAAAATCCAGTTTTGAAAGCAGGACTTCACCAAGCATCTTCCTTGACTAGTCTCTGCTATCTGTTTTAAGTGACAATTTAGAAATTGTTTCTATATTACCATCTCTTGGTGCTGGATCTGTCACACTATCTCAAATAGTTTCATATTTAGACCGGAATGATGCATGTGGTGTTTCAAACCTAGCACCCATTTTCTTTCAGAAGCAATAGAACTGCTGTGGGTACAAATGATGGTCAAACACTACACATTATTCTATGGAAATACGCCAAATTCTAAAGAGTAATGGTTCCATGTAATGGTATTTTGGAGGAACTATGATTTCTCTTGCCTAAAGAGAATAAGAGAAAGGCAAATTACATGCTACATGATAGGTTTTAAAATAATTACAGATAACTCTCAATTATCCATGCAATGTTGCACCCATTGCCAGGAGGAAGGTTAAGACCCTAAACCTGCTGGGTCCCTGAGCTCTGGGCAGTGCAATCTCTGTGCAGACAGTTGTGAACTGTTCCCTCAACCAGTACCTCAATCCACTTTGCTATTCATAAAATGTAAAGAGAAGTGCTAGAGATGAGGTTTGAAGTGGCCCCATTTCATGTCTCTGTGTAGAAATGTTCCTTCCATTGTCCATCAATCCGAGAGGATCTAGACTTGGTTTTATATGTTCGTTTTCAGAGTATTTATTGATATGTGCTAGACTATGCTCTAGGTATTGCAGCTATGGCAGTTTTTTTAATGAAAATTACTGCCCACCATGGAGCTTGCATTCTAGATTCCTTTAATAAGGAGCTAGCAGGATTTTCTACACTCGCTACCTCACTCCTCAGCCCATTCTCTTCCCAACGCTCAATCTTTTCTTTTAAAACTTCTCCAAGGCTAAAAAACTCATTATAAAACAAGTTCTTGAAGCACAGATGACTGAGTATGATAGACCTTTAAAAAGGAGGCTTCTGATTCTTCTCTTCTTTGTAAGAGAAGCAAAGGTTTCCTGGTGTTGTTTGTGAGAGAAGCAAAGGTTTCCTGGTGATGGAACAAACGAGCCAATGTTTTCTTTCATTAAGCCAAGTTTGAGACACTGATGAAATGCACATAATCCCTGCTCTTCCTAGGTAAGGGCTAAAGAGGATTTAAAAGCTCTTCCCTTCAACAGAAACAGCAACAAAAGAAACCCAGTTCAATTGGGATGTTTCTGGGACAGAGATGCATAGAGATTTTTTGACCTAGCACTATAGAAAATAGTTTAGAAAGGCAGCAAGGCAGGGTGAGCCCTCATGCCAGAAGCATTGACATGGCCTCCTATACACATGCCAGCTTTGACTTCACCTTTTTAAACACAGAGTTATCCATAGCAAGTTTGTAGGGGAAAATGAGTAGCTATTTTCTGGTCCTTTAGAAAATGACTCCAGAAGGCATTCTTGCCCTTTGCTGAAAAGAACCTTCTCCAGGCCTAGGGGAAAGTATATTCTTTCCCAGGTGGAAGCAGAATACATTTTCATTCTCCAGCTCCTACTTTCTTGTGTGAGATGAGGATGAAGACCTGGAATGTTTTCTCCATCCAAAGCCTGCTCTATGTGACTGCTGCTGGGTCAATAACAGGCATTCAGATAAATGTCACTAAAACTCCCCAAATGCTGCTGGTTATACATCAACTGTTTTAAAATAAAACTGACCCTAGCTTTCTTTTATTAAAGATAAATATGTGAATGGTTTTTATCAATGCCTGATTTTTTTATACAAGTTTTTCTAAATAAGTAATCAAATGCATATACTTTAAATATTTTAAGAATAAAGTTACACAAATAATTCAGTATGTTATAGATATGAATTTGACTCATTTTAGATATTAGATGCCACATATCAGTCAAACCAAATGATATGAGTGAAAGGGATATGATAACTGTTAAAACTTCAGTGATTAATACACACACACAAAAAAAGAAAAATTACCATGAGGTTGTTGTATTCCCCAGAAAAGACAATGGTGGCATGGACTCAAGAATTTGCAATTTCACAAATTTGGTAAAAATGATGACCCTGAATGCCTTTGAAATATCTCAAGAATGAGCTTGCAGTCATTCACTTTCAACTAGATCATGCTCCATGTCTTTTAATGACATTGTGTCTTTGTGAAGTTGGGCTGTCAGAGGTTTCTGTGATCGAAAGAAAGTATTATACTAAAATCAATGTGAAACAGAGCACGATGGTTGGCAATGTTCCACTGGATTCCAAGCATGACCAGTTGTACAGAGTCTAACAGACATGTACATCCCATTCATCCATAATTCTGGCTAAAAATAAAAGAAAAATATTACTTTTTTCCAATTTACATTTTTTTCATGTGGCTACTGAGTTATTATGATATGAATACTTATTAAGTTGTGTAGACACAACTACCTAAGAAATGAAGCTATCCGATATTTCTTCTGATCTGGGTATGTGATGGAAAAAACAGCAAGAAACCAATGGCACTGTGGAAAGAGATTTGGGAACCTCTGACTTAAGGTTTTGTCAGTACTGAATGAAATATAGGAACATAAGCTTTTGAATTTTGATTTTTAATTTTTGTGGATACATAATAGGTGTGTAATTTTAACATAAGCTCTCTAGGGAAGGAAGGGAAGGCCTGAGGAGGCTTATGGATGGAAAAAATGAAAGGAGGCAATATATTTAAGTTTCTAAGGACATCAAAGTGCAGTTGCAGCTGGAATATTGGAGCAAGAAAGTGAAAATATAAAGATTGTGCTCAGAGTAAGAGCTGGCTGAATTTAGATTTTAAAAGTGGAGCAGTTAGGAATGGCACCATGAGAGTGACTGATTCCTTTAAGCTCGGCATACATCAAAACTAACCCATAATTACTATACCCCAAACCTACTCATCCCCCAGTGATCTTTCAGGAAATGCTAATATCAACCACTCAGTTGGATAAACCAGATGCTAGAAAGTCAGCCTTGTTACCTTCCTCTCTTTTACTTGTCATGCATTAGCAATGACCACATTGCCATTACTCAGCCTCCTTGATGTCTCTTGAAGTATTAACTCACATTCGTTTCCTTCCATTTCCAGTGCCCCTGGTCTAAGCTATGGAGAAGAAAAGAATCTTAAGACAAACTGAAATGAGAAAAAGTTGTGAATTAAAAAGAAAACTAAGAGAGCTCCCTAGGGCATCTAACAAAGAGAAAACATCAAGGAGGAAGGCCAGCCCAGTATTGGTTGCTGACCAAGACAGGGACGCAAAGTACCTATTGGGTTCAGCTATAAGGAGATTGCTGAGGGTGGATGGACAAGGTGTTTTCACAGGCATTGTGAGGGGAGACTCTCTTGAGCTGAGGAGTGAATTCAAAAAGAAAATCAAGCACAGTGAATCACTGGAGACATCAAGAGTAAAAATAATTCTTACAACAAGCTTGATAGAGGTAGTATAGTATTATCTTCTCTGACAGAAGATATGCCATCAGGGAAAATGCTGACTTTTGTTTGTGTGGTTTGTTTGTTAATTTTTGTGTATCTGAAGAGGAAGGTCTTGAGTATATTTCAATCAATAAAAAAGTTAAAAAATGATCAGGTGTAATTTAGGAAGATAGATTCAAGAGGAGGTAGAATTGGCCAACAAGAGAAATATATCACTTGGATTATGACAGGAAGGACAAAATAAATGGGTACGTGTTTAAGCTGTAAATATCACGTATTTGTCTGAAATTTACACAGAAGTTATAAGTAACGTTCTTCAGAATGCTTATCTTTCTCTCATAACTAAATTAATGGGCATGTTTGTGTAATATTAAACATGATACTGGCTTTTGAATTGAATATATATGTATATATATATATCAGTTACATATTTGTTGTTGTTGTTGTTGTTGAGATGGAGTCTCACTCTGTCACCCAGGTTGGAGTATAGTGGCGCAGTCTCAACTCACTGCAACCTCTGCCTCCTGGGTTCAAGGGATTCTCATGCCTCAGGCTCCCAAGTAGCTGGGACTACAGGCACCTGCCACCACACCTAGCTAATTTTGTATTTTTAGTAGAGACAGTGTTTTGCCATGTTGGCCAGGCTGGTCTTGAACTCCTGACCTCAAGTGATCCGCCTGCCTCAGCCTCCCAAAGTGCTGGGATTGCAGGTGTGTGCCACCATGCCCAATATATCTTGAACCAACTAGATATATTGATATAGATATGACGTGTTTGTTCATAGTTCTGTTATAATATATTGCTCTTATTTTCAATAATGTTTTCTCTTACTAAACACTCTTTCATTGTATCATTTATCTTTTCTTTAACTGTATTTTCTTTTTGAGAAGGGCAAATTTTATGATCTAGATTTTTAACTACCCTAGTGATATGTATAATTTTATATAATCAAATTATGCCTTTGTATCTTGATCTATCAACTACGCATTTTATCTATTGAGTCGTCACAATGAAACATGAGACAATTAGAACACATAGACATCCACCCAAATTCAGCCTTCACATTGCCTGTCAATTTGTTTTGGTTATAGCATTGTTCCTTTTCCTTCCAGATTCTAATTTTATATATTTCAATGATAAGTGTAATGTAATATTAATTTGAAAATGTGGACTCATTTTTTTATTAATCGACTTTATTTTTAGATCAGTTTTAGTTTTACCAAAAAAAAAAAAAAACTGTGAAGAAATTACAGGGAGTATCCATAGACCTAATTTCTTCACAGTTTTTTATTTTCACCTGTTATTAATGTCTTGCATAGTATAGTGCATGTGCTATATTTATTTACATTAGAATTCACTCTTTTTGTTGTAAATTCTATGGAGTTTGACAAATGCATATTTTTAAGCTATAAATATCATTATTTGCCTAAAATTTACACAGAAGTTATAAGTAATGTTACTCATAATGCTTTTTTTTTCCTTTTGTTGCTGAGTTAATGGGGATGTTGGTATAATATTAAACATGATACTGGCTTTTGGGCTGATTAGATATATCTAATGGTAATACTGTTGTGGTGGCTTTTGGGCTGATTAGATAGAGATAAAAAATATCTAAAAACCTACAATCATTCAATCAGCCTGTGTAAACAGCTGCAGGGCACAAGCTAATTAGCCCCAAAGCCACCATTACAGTATCATGAGGGATTTTTCACTGCTCTAAAACTCCCCTGTGCTCCAACAATTCATCTCTCCCTGCTTCCCCAAACCCCTGGCAACTACTGATCTTTTCACTGTTTCTAGTTTTGCCTCTTCCAGAATGTTATATAGGAATCATGCTGTATATAACCTCTTCTGATTTTAATTTAAAATTTCACTTGTCAATTGCTGGTATACAGGAAAGCAAATGACTTTTGTATGTTAACTTTGTATCCTCAAATCTTTTTATGATCACTTATTAGGTCCACGAGTTTTTTTTTATTCTTTCAGATTTTCTACTAGAGAACTTGTTCATTTCAAAGAAAGTTTTGTTTCTTCTCCATATGTTTCCCCTTTATTTATTTTTCTTATTTTATTACAGTAGCTATGTTTTCTAGTACAATGTTGAATAAGAGTGGTGAGAGTGGACATCCTTGTCTTGTAACCAAACATAGGTTGAAAGCATCTGGTTTCTAGCCACAAAGTATAATATTAGCACTTTTTTTGGTAAATATTCTTTTGTCAAGTTGAAGGAGTTTCCTTCTATTTCCAGTTTGCTGAGTTTTTTTTTTTTTTATCATGAATGAGTGTTGAATTATGCAGATACATTGCAGCATCCACTGACATAATAATATAATTTTTCTTCTTTAGCCTTTTGATGCAATAGATTGTATAAATTGATTTTTGAGTGTGGAGCCAGACTTGCATATCTGGAATAAATCCCACTTAGTTGCAATTGCAACTTAAAATCCTTTTTATACGTTGTTAGAATTAATTTGTGAATATTTTGTTAAGAATTTTTGCATTTATGTTCACGAAAGATAGTGGTTTGTATTAGTCCATCCTTGCACTGCTATAAAGAACTACCTGAGACTGGGTAATTTATAAAGAAAAGAAATTTAATTGACTCAGTTCCACAGGCTGCACAGGAAGCATGGCTGGGGAGGCCTCAGGAAACTTACAATCCTGGCAGAAAGTGAAAGGGAAGAAGGCACATCCTACATGGCTGGAGCAGAAAGAAGGGACTGAAGGGGGAGATGCTACACGCTTTTAAACAACCCGATCTCCTGGGAACTCATTCACTATCACTAGAACGGCAAGGTGGAAATTACCCCATGATTCAATCACCTCCCACCAGACCCCTCTTCCAACACTGGATTACAATTCAACACGAGATTTGGGTGGGGACAAAAATCCAAGTCACATTCTTTTGCCCCTGGCCCCTCTCAAATCTCATGCCTTTCTCACATTGCAAAATATAACCATACCTTCCGACAGTACCCCAAAGTCTTAACTCATTCCAGCATGTAACTCAAAAGTTCAAAATCTCATCTGAGACAATTCTAGTCCCTTCTTTCTATGAGCCTGTAAAATCAAAAAGACATTAGTTACTTCTAATATACAATGGGGGTTCAGGCATTGCATACATGTTCCCATTCCAAATGGGAGAAATTGGCCAAAAAAAAAAAAAGGGGGCAAAAGTCTCCATGATAGTCTGAAACCCAGCAGGTAACTCATTAAATCTGGAAGCTCCAAAATATATTCTTTGACTCCATGTCTCACATCCAGGACATGCTGATGCAAGGGATGGGTTCCCAAGGCCTTGGGCAACTCTGCCTCTTTGGCTCTGCAGGGTGCAACCCCTGCAGCTGCTTTCACAGGCAGGCATTGAATGACTGCAGCTTTTACAGGTACATGGTGCAAGCTGTCATTCGATTTACTATCCTGGGCTCTGGAGAATGGCTGCCCTCTTCTCACAGCTCTATTAGGCAGTGGTGACTCTGTGGGGGCTCCAACCCCACATTTCCCTTTTGCACTGCCCTAGCAGGGGTTCTCCATGAGAGATCCTTCCTTGCAGCAGACTTCTGCCAGACATCCAGATATTTCCATACATCTTCTGAAATCTAGGTGGAAGATGTTAAGCCTCAACTCTTGCCGTCTGTGCACCCACAGGCTCAATACCACATGGAAGCTACCACGGCTTAACAGCTTGCACCCTCTGGAGCAGTGGCCTAAGATATTTCTGGGGCCCTTTTGGCTACAGCTGGAGCTGGAGTGGCTGGGATGCAGGGAGCAGTGTCCCAAGGCTGCACAGGGCAGCAGGGCCCTAGGTCCAGCCCATGAAATCATTCTTTTCTCTTAGGCTTCCAGGTCTGTGATGGGAGGGGCTGCTGTGAAGGTCTCTGAAATGCCTTTGTGGCATTTTCCCCATTGTTTTGGGTATTCACGTTTGACTCCTCTTTACTTATGTGAATTTCTGCAGTTTGTGGCTTAAATTCCTCCCAAGAAAATGGGTTTTTCTTTTCTACCACTTGGTCAGGCTGCAGATTTTCTAAACTTTAATGTTCTTCATTCCTTTTAAATGTAAGTTCCAGTTTCAGGTACTTTATTTGCTCACACATATGACCATACACTGTTGGAAACAGCCAGGTCACATCTTGAATGCTTTGCTGCTTAGAAATTTCTTCTGCCAGACACCCTAAATCATCACTGTCAAGTTTAAAGTTCCACAGAGCCCTAGAGCAAAGGCTCAATGCTGCCAGTCTCTTTGCCAAAGCATAGTAAAAGGGACCTTTACTTCAGCTCACAATAAGTTCCTCATCTTCATCTGAAACCACCTCAGCCTGGACTTCATTGTCCATGTCACTATCAACATTTTGGTCACAACAATTTAACAAGTCTCTAGAAATTTCCAAACTTTTCCTCATATTCCTATCTTCTTCTTAGCCCTCCAAACTGTTCTAACCTCTGCCTGTTACCCAGTTTCCATGTTGCTTTCACATTTTCAGGTATCTTTATAGCAATACCCCACTCCTGGTACCAATTTTCCCACACTGTTATAAAGAACTAGCTGAGACTGGGTAATTTATTTTTAAAAAGTGGTTTAATTAGCTCATGGTTCCATAGGCTGTAAAGAAAGCATTACTTGGGAGGCCTCAGAAAACTTAGAATCATGGCAGAAAGCAAAGGTGGGGAAGGCATCTCCTACATGGCTGGAGCAGGAGGAAGAGAGCAAAGTGGGAGCTGCTACACACTTTTAAATAACCAGATCTTGTGAGAACTCACTCACTATAACAAGAACAGCAAGGGGGAAATCTGCTCCCATCTTCCAGTCACCTCCCAACAGGCCCTTCTTCCAACATTGGATTACAACTGAACATGAGATTTGGGCAGGGACACAAAACCAAACCATATCATGGTCTATAATTTCCTTTTCTGTAACATTTTTGTCTAGCTTTGGTATTAGATGAATGCTAGCCACATAGGAAAAGTTAGGAAGTATTTCCTCAGATTCTGTTTTCTGGAAGGAATTGCAGACTATTGGTACGATTTGTTCCTTAAATATTTGGTAGAATCCACCATTGAAACCACCTGAGCCCAGCACTTTCAGTTTTAGAAAGTTATTAGTTAGTAATTCAAATTCTAAGTCACTATAAGCCTAATCAGATTATTTATGTTTTGATACATATTTTTTTTAAATAATTAATCTTTTCCTCTAAGTTATCAAATTAGTGGGCTTAGAGATCTCCCTGAAATTCTTTTATTATTTTTCTAATATCCATTGGATCAGAATGGTCCCTTTTTCATTTCTGTTAGTAATTTGTATCTTCTTTCATTTTTTCTTAGACTGGCTGCAAGTTCATAAATTTTACTGATCTTTGCATAGCGGCAGCTTTTGGTTTTGTTGATTTTCTCCATTGATTTCTTGTTTCTAATTTTATTGATTTCTGCTCTAATTTTTACTAGTTTATATCTTTTACTTTGAATTTAACTTATTCTTCTTTTCTAGTTCCAGAATGCATTTACTTTATCTCTAGGAATCCTGAATTGTTTGCTGCATGAAAGCTTTACTGCTATATGGCCCAGAACAAAGCGCTCACTTCTTTTGTTCTAGGTTTAAAAATAGGAGAAATTTAGTATGCAGTGTGGTAATAATCTCAAAGAAAATGATTTGTATTTGTTGCAGCCAGGATTTATTGTAAGAACAAAAGCATTTTCTTGAAAGTTTCAAATATGGACTTTAGATATTAGTAACAAAGCTTCCAGGATTAGAATACAGAGGTTAATAGTAGAGTAAAACTTTAGGAACGTTGCAGAGAAAGGAAAAGGAAAAGGAGATCCCTGCCTGGGGCTGGGAACACAAGCTGGCAGGGAAAAGGTCAGAGAGTAATGCTTCAGATTTAAGCTCCTATCTACCCTATCCTCTTCAACTTGAAGTTCTGGTGGAGGAAAGTAGAAAATATACCAAGGTAAGAGTCAGAAAGTCCTTACTGGAAAGAAATATGATAGCATTTTAAAAGAAATGAATTAAGGAAATTGTCACTCATTTTTACAGATTACAATTTTGCAGCCATGGATGAGTTAAATGACTGATACAAACTCACAGAGATAGTAGCTTACAGAGCAGCAGATAAAGTTAAAATTAAAGCATGGAATTATAGATTTCGACAGGATCTTACACATAATTATTTTTCAGTGTAGCAGTGTAGCAAAAGCAGTAGACAATCTTTACGAATTTGCCAAGTAACTAAGTCTTGGAGGAATTAACATTGGCATCTAGGCCCAGTGTTCTTCCACTATAATTTACTACCTAGAACTCAGCCCCTGATATCCAAACCTATGCCCCTTCTATAGAGAAAGTGAATATTTTGTTAACTCAGTGTTTTGTGATTAGATAAACTTAACAGATGCCACCTTCTTAAATTTTCTCTATCAAAGTGATTGCATTTATTTTAACTTCCAATTTATCACCCAGGAAGAACCAAATTCACACATTCATTCATTCGAGGATGCATTCATTTATGCACTTACTCATTGAGTAAATAACTTTCCCTGTCCAAGGCATGCTCAGCACATTCTCAGCACTAAGGATAGAGCATAAATAAAACTAATAAAATACCTGCCTTCATAGAGCTTATATTTCAGGATAAGGAAAAAAGGCAAACTATAAACAAAAAGTAAGCATATAATGGGTGGTATGGCGACAACTTCCATGGAAACTGTGGAAGGCGAAGGAGATAAGAAGCATTATGCAACATAGATGGGCGTGCGGAGCCTCTCTGATCAGGTGACATTTGAACAGCAATGTAAAAGGAGTGAGGAAGTCAATGAAAGTCTGTGGGAAGAGCATTCCAGGAAGAGGGAGCAGCCACTACAGAAGCCCTAGGTGTAACAGTGCTTGACGGTTTAGAAAAATAGAGAAGGGCTCAGTAAATGGGGATGAAGTCGGGGGATGAGCTTACATAGGTGGCACTCTGAAGGAGCTGGGAATTCATTCTGAGTGAGACGAGAATCTACCGATGAGCCTAGAGAAGCAGGGGACTTACGTAGAAAGCTGTTGCAGTTATTCCAATAAAAAGGAATAGTGGCTTGGACTTGATTTGTGGTGGTGGAGGGAACGAGAAATGCACAGGTTTTGGATATATTCTGAAGATGAAGGCAGCAAAATTTGTGATCAATGCCAGGTGCGAGAAAGAAGGCACGCAGTCAGTTTCTAAGATTGATCGATTGACTTTTTTATAGTAAAAAGAAAAATCATATGAGATCATTCTCTTTTGACACAAATTTAAAGTTCAAGAACTAGAGCCTATCCTCTTCCCCACACAATGTCAGAGAGCATCTGTTTGGAAGTTCCACCACCTGACTCCCTTGCTTTCAATCCTCTTTCCTCAGTAAAAGCAGTAGCCACTGGAATCCTCATCTCTCCCCTGCTGTTCTTCTACTGTAACACTGGAGAATGTAACAAGTTAGCAGAAACAGAGTTGAAGTCAGCTGAACACACACTGATCTAGGGCAATGCTCTTATTTACATTTGACTCAAACTGTGGCCTACACACGTTAAACGCCTTCTACGGTGTGGTGTACTTAGAAGAAATGACATAACTCGACCTTGAATTCTTACTTTCTAGCTGTTCTTTTTTTATCTGAAGCCATAGAATTCTTTTTAAATTCTCAAGGCATTAGCATTACATAAAAACAATTTGACTACAATTTTGTCTGAGCTGACATTTTATATTAACTTATATTCTTTTACTTTGAAAACTTAAAATCTCACTTAAAAACAATATGCTTGCCCTTAATCTACCTAACTGGTGGCACCTTCTCATATTTTTACTTGGCTTATCCATCTCTATCTGCCAAAGTTCTCTAGAGGTTAATCCTCAAAAATCTCTATCTATACTCATTCTAGAGTCCAAATAAATTAAATTTGTAATTTTAAATAACAACTGCATACCAACGATTCAAAAAATTTTATCTGTGGTCCAGACATCACTACTGGATTCCTGATGTGTCTGTACAACTCCATTTGGAATCTAAGAAGTGTCTTAACTTCTGCTCATCTGAAACTAAACTCCCAAGTTTACATCCTCAGAATTATTCTTCCTTCACCCTCCCTTATATGTGCTAATATTAGGTTGGTGCAAAAGTAATTGCAGTTTTTGCCATTACTTTTAATAGTAACCTCATTCTTTCAGTTGTGAACCTGGGCTAAAAATGAGCTATGTTTTTTTCTCATAGCCACATCCAATTGGTCAGCTGGCTCTAGCAGCCCTGCTTCCACGTATGTAGAGTCCGATCATTTTCTCACTCTCAGCTCTATAGCCCTGGCCTCCATTAACATCATTTAGTCTTGGGTTATTGCAATATCCATTCTGTTTTCCCCGCTTCAGCTTCTATGCCCTGCACCATAACCAGGGTGATTATTTTCAGTGGTAGGAGAGACATCATTCGTGTGTTTAGAATCTTCTCACAGGCTTCCTGTATCACCTCAGAAGCGGATGTCCTCACCGCGGGCCATGAGGCCTTCTCAACTACACCGTGCACTCCCCCTGGCTCTAATCTCTGGGTCTTTCACTCTGGCACCTCCTCTCTCTGCACCAGCCACATCAACGCCCTTACTGGTCTTAGAAGTGGCAAGCAGGAGCCTGCCCCAGGGCCTTTTTTGAATTTATTTCCCCAGATTATCTACAAAGCTTCTTTCCTTATTGAGTTTATTCTTAGTATCACCATGTCTGGGAAACTTCTCTGAGTAACTACATGAAACAGCAGGACTCTCCACCCCCACAGACCAGCCTGACACTCCGTTCCTTTGCCTGTTTTATTTTTCTTCATACACCTAACACCATCTATTACACCATTATTTTATTCGATTTTGTCTTCATTCTCTGCCTTTTTCATTAGAAAGCAAACTCCATGAAGACTGGACTTTGCTTTGTTCTTGCTGTATTGCAGTACCTGGAATAGCACCTGAGAAGTATTAGGTGCTCACTGGGCAGAATATCGCAATGAAAGGCAAAACACAATGCTGATGTCGATAGCCACGAGCAGATAATTTAGACAAAATTCATTTTACTAAATGCCAGAATCCATATACAAACTAGTAGATCTAGGTAACAAGCCATACTTTGGAAATGTAAATCTTTCTTTTCACTCTTTTGTGGATTTTAAACTAGTCATGGTATTTTCAAAATGCACAATTCATACTGAAACCAATTGGGAAAAATACGTTATGAAAGTTTTCTAGGGTTTATGTTTGTAGTAAAATAAATTTTAGAGTGCAATCACAGCTCCTGTCTGCTGACAACTGCTGACAATATATAAATCTGTTTTAGAAATGGGCCGAAGGGTGCATTGTAGAGTATCCCCATGACATTTGATTTAAAATGATTTTTCAATAAAATGAATCCCTAAACATTTTATTTTGACTTTTACAGTATATATATATACTGTAAAAGCATATATATATACTGTAAAAGCATATATATATACTGTAAAAGCATATATATACTGTAAAAGTATATATAGTAAAAGTATATATATATATATATATATATATATAGAGAGAGAGAGAGAGAGAGAGAGAGAGAGAGAGTATATATATATACTGTTGTTGTTGTTGTTGAGATGGAGTCTCACTCTGTTGCCCAGGCTGGAGTGCAATGGTGCAATGTCGGCTCACTGCAACCTCCACCTCCCAGGTGCAAGCAATTCTCCTGCCTCAGCCTCCTAAGTAGCCAGGATTACAGGCATGTGCCACCACGCCCAGCTAATTGTATTTTTAGTAGAGACGGGGTTTCACCAGGTTGGCTGGGCTGATCTCAAATTTTTGACCTCAGGCGTTCCACCTGCCTTGGCCTCTCAAAACGCTGGGATTACAGGCATGAGCCATGGCGCCCAGCCAATATATTTTAAAATTTTGTATCAGATGTATGTTATATCAGATGTATAGACAAATACTTGTGAAACCAACTATTATTTTAATATGTAATTAAGCAAAAGCTTTAAAAAACAAAAAATGCATGAGACGAGTGCTTTGAAATGGAATCAAATGAACGCTTGCTTCCGTTGATTGACATAATTCAACAGGAAATGCAAACATATTTCCACACCAAGAATGAAAATTATTAGTTCTTCTATCTTGATTTCAGAGCTAAAACAATACATGTAGTTGCTGATAGTAAAAGTTTTAGAACCTTCTCTTCCCAATCAGAAATGTATTGGCAGTAGATTTTGTGAGCATGAAATGCACTGATACTGAAATATTGGTCCATACTGAAAAGAACTATACATTTTTTGTTTAAAAGTTGATTGCCTTTAAGTAAACTGGAAAACATTAATCCAAGACTTCACTATCCTTCTTTCAAGGTCTTTGGAAAACAGTTAAAACTGGTAGGGCTGCTCCCTCCCAATAGCAGCAGCTGGAGGAGGCAATGAACCACCCTTCTCTAGAGCTGTGCTGGGAGGCAGGGGCCACCTAAGGAGTCTGAGGTGCTGTGAAGTGGGAGGAGCAGGTGGGGCCAGGCTCCCAGACTAAGGGGAGAAGTAGGAGGAATTTTACACATTGTCCCGAAGGCCGTGCTTGATGCACGTAATTCCTTCCCAGGAGCCCTAAATCTTCAGAAAAAAAAAAATATTGGTATGCTTGATACAGAAGCCACCACGGGAGGAGGCTTTTGCAGCCATGTCAGTCTTGTGGTGGAAACAGATGGTCTCTATGGCTGCAGGGTAAAGTAGAGGGAGAAAAATCGAGGTTTGGCTTCTTTTTTTTTTTTTTTTTTTTATTATACTTTAGGGTTTTAGGGTACATGTGCACAATGTGCAGGTTTGTTACATATGTATCCATGTGCCATGTTGATTTCCTGCACCCATTAACTCGTCATTTAGCATTAGATGTATCTCCTAATGCTGTCCCTCCCCCCTCCCCCCACCCCACAACAGTCCCCGGAGCGTGATGTTCCCCTTCCTGTGTCCATGAGTTCTCATTGTTCAATTCCCACCTATGAGTGAGAACATGCGGTGTTTGGTTTTTTGTCCTTGCAATAGTTTACTGAGAATGATGTTTTCCAGTTTCATCCATGTCCCTACAAAGGACATGAACTCATCATTTTTTATGGCTGCATAGTATTCCATGGTGTATATGTGCCACATTTTCTTAATCCAGTCTATCGTTGTTGGACATTTGGGTTGGTTCCAACTCTTTGCTATTGTGAATAGTGCCGCAATAAACATACGTGTGCATGTGTCTTTATAGCAGCATGATTTATAGTCCTTTGGGTATATACCCAGTAATGGGATGGCTGGGTCAAATGGTATTTCTAGTTCTAGATCCCTGAGGAATTGCCACACTGACTTCCACAATGGTTGAACTAGTTTACAGTCCCACCAACAGTGTAAAAGTGTTCCTATTTCTCCACATTCTCTCCAGCACCTGTTGTTTCCTGATTTTTTAATGATGGCCATTCTAACTGGTGTGAGATGGTATCTCACTGTGGTTTTGATTTGCATTTCTCTGATGGCCAGTGATGAGGAGCATTTCTTCATGTGTTTTTTGGCTGCATAAATGTCTTCTTTTGAGAAGTGTCTGTTCATGTCCTCTGCCCACTTTTTGATGGGGTTGTTTGTTTTTTTCTTGTAAATTTGTTTGAGTTCATTGTAGATTCTGGATATTAGCCCTTTGTCAGATGAGTAGGTTGCAAAAATTTTCTCCCATTATGTAGGTTGCCTGTTCACTCTGATGATAGTTTCTTTTGCTGTGCAGAAGCTCTTTAGTTTAATGAGATCCCATTTGTTGATTTTGGCTTTTGTTGCCATTGCTTTTGGTGTTTTAGACATGAAGTCCTTGCCCACGCCTATGTCCTGAATGGTATTGCCTAGGTTTTCTTGTAGGATTTTAATGGTTTTAGGTCTAACATATAAGTCTTTAATCCATCTTGAATTAATTTTTGTATAAGGTGTAAGGAAGGGATCCAGTTGCAGCTTTCTACATATGGCTAGCCAGTTTTCCCAGCACCATTTATTAAATAGGGAATCCTTTCCCCATTTCTTGTTTTTGTCAGGTTTGTCAAAGATCAGATAGTTGTAGCTATGCGGCATCATTTCTGAGGGCTCTGTTCTGTTCCATTGATCTATGTCTCTGTGGTGGTACCAGTACCATGCTGTTTTGGTTACTGTAGCCTTGTAGTATAAAGTCAGGTAGCGTGATGCCTCCAGCTTTGTTCTTTTGGCTTAGGATTGACTTGGTGATGCGGGCTCGTTTTTGGTTCCATATGAACTTTAAAGTAGTTTTTTCCAATTCTGTGAAGAAAGTCATTGGTAGCTTGATGGGGATGGCATTGAATCTATAAATTACCTTGGGCAGTATGGCCATTTTCACGATATTGATTCTTCCAACCCATGAGCATGGAATGTTCTTCCATTTGTTTGTATCCTCTTTTATTTCATTGAGCAGTGGTTTGTAGTTCTCCTTGAAGAGGTCCTTCACATCCCTTGTAAGTTGGATTCCTAGGTATTTTATTCTCTTTGAAGCAATTGTGAATGGGAGTTCACTCATGATTTGGCTCTCTGTTTGTCTGTTATTGGTGTACAAGAATGCTTGTGATTTTTGTACATTAATTTTGTATCCTGAGACTTTGCTGAAGTTGCTAATCAGCTTAAGGAGATTTTGGGCTGAGACAATGGGGTTTTCTAGATATACAATTATGTCATCTGCAAACAGGGACAATTTGACTTCCTCTTTTCCTAATTGAATACCCTTTATTTCCTTCTCCTGCCTGATTGCTCTGGCCAGAACTTCCAGCACTATGTTGAATAGGAGCGGTGAGAGAGGGCATCCCTGTCTTGTGCCAGTTTTCAGAGGGAATGCTTCCAGTTTTTGCCCATTCAGTATGATATTGGCTGTGGGTTTGTTGTAGATCGCTCTTATTATTTTGAGATACGTCCCATCAATACCTAATTTATTGAGAGTTTTTAGCATGAAGGGTTGTTGAATTTTGTCAAAGGCCTTTTCTGCATCTATTGAGATAATCATGTGGTTTTTGTCTTTGGTTCTGTTTATATGCTGGATTACATTTATTGATTTGCGTATGTTGAACCAGCCTTGCATCCCAGGGATGAAGCCCACTTGATCATAGTGGATAAGCTTTTTGATGTGCTGCTGGATTCGGTTTGCCAGTATTTTATTGAGGATTTTTGCATCAATGTTCATCAAGGATATTGGTCTGAAATTCTCTTTTTTGGTTATGTCTCTGCCAGGTTTTGGTATCAGGACGATGCTGGCTTTGTAAAATGTGTTAGGGAGGATTCCCTCTTTTTCTATCGATTGGAATAGTTTCAGAAGGAATGGTACCAGTTCCTCCTTGTACCTCTGGTAGAATTCAGCTGTGAATCCATCAGGTCCTGGACTCTTTTTGGTTGGTAAGATATTGATTATTGCCACAATTTCAGGACCTGTTATTGGTCTATTCAGAGACTCAACTTCTTCCTGGTTTAGTCTTGGGAGGGTGTATTTGTCGAGGAATTTATCCATTTCTTCTAGATTTTCTAGTTTATTTGCATAGAGGTGTTTGTAGTATTCTCTGATGGTAGATTGTATTTCTGTGGGATCGGTGGTGATATCCCCTTTTTCGTTTTTTATTGCATCTATTTGATTCTTCTCTCTTTTCTTCTTTATTAGTCTTGCTAGCGGTCCATCAATTTTGTTGATCTTTTCAAAAAACCAGCTCCTGGATTCATTAATTTTTTGAAGGGTTTTTTGTGTCTCTATTTCCTTCAGTTCTGCTCTGATTTTAGTTATTTCTAGCCTTCTGCTAGCTTTTGAATGTGTTTGCTCTTGCTTTTCTAGTTCTTTTAATTGTGATTTTAGGGTGTCAATTTTGGATCTTTCCTGCTTTCTCTTGTGGGCATTTAGTGCTATAAATTTCCCTCTACACACTGCTTTGAACGTGTCCCAGAGATTCTGGTATGTTGTGTCTTTGTTCTCGTTGGTTTCAAAGAACATCTTTATTTCTGCCTTCATTTCATTATGTACCCAATAGTCATTCAGGAGCAGGTTGTTCAGTTTCCATGTAGTTGAGCGGTTTTGACTGAGTTTCTTAATCCTGAGTTCTAGTTTGATTGCACTGTGGTCTGAGAGACAGTTTGTTATAATCTCTGTTCTTTTACATTTGCTGAGAAGAGCTTTACTTCCAACTATGTGGTCAATTTTGGAATAGGTGTGGTGTGGTGCTGAAAAAAACGTATATTCTGTTGATTTGGGGTGGAGAGTTCTGTAGATGTCTATTAGGTCCACTTTATGTAGAGCTGAGTTCAATTCCTGGATATCCTTGTTAACTTTCTGTCTCGTTGATCTGTCTAATGCTGACAGTGGGGTGTTAAAATCTCCCATTATTATTGTGTGGGAGTTTAAGTCCCTTTGTAGGTCACTGAGGACTTGCTTTATGAATCTGGGTGCTCCTGTGTTGGGTGCATATATATTTAGGATAGTTAGCTCTTCTTGTTGAATTGATCCCTTTACCATTATGTAATGGCCTTCTTTGTCTCTTTTGATCTTTGTTGGTTTAAAGTCTATTTTATCAGAGACTAGGATTGCAACCCCTGCCTTTTTTTGTTTTCCAGTTGCTTGATAGATCTTCCTCCATCCCTTTATTTTGAGTCTATGTGTGTCTCTGCACGTGAGATGGGTTTCCTGAATACAGCACACTGATGGGTCCTGACTCCTTATCCAGTTTGCCAGTCTGTGTCTTTTGATTGGAGCATTTAGCCCATTTACATTTAACGTGAATATTGTTATGTGTGAATCTGATCCTGTCATTATGATGTTAGTTGGTTATTTTGCTCGTTAGTTGCTATAGTTTCTTCCTAGCCTCGATGGTCTTTACAATTTGGCATGTTTTTGCAGGGGCTGGTACCGGTTGTTCCTTTCCATGTTTAGTGCTTCCTTCAGGAGCTCTTTTAGGGCAGGCCTGGTGGTGACAAAATCACTCAGCGTTTGCTTGTCTGTAAAGTATTTTATTTCTCCTTCACTTATGAAGCTTAGTTTGGAGGGATAGGAAATTCTGGGTTGAAAATTCTTTTCTTTAAGAATGTTGAATATCGGCCCCCACTCTCTTCTGGCTTGTAGAGTTTCTGCTGAGAGATCAGCTGTTAGTCTGATGGGCTTCCCTTTGTGGGTAACCCGACCTTTCTCTCTGGCTGCCCTTAACATTTTTTCCTTCATTTCAACTTTGGTGAATCTGACAATTATGTGTCTTGGAGTTGCCCTTCTCGAGGAGTATCTTTGTGGCGTTCTCCGTATTTCCTGAATCTGAATGCTGGCCTGCCTTGCTAGATTGGGGAAGTTCTCCTGGATAATATCTTGCAGAGTGTTTTCCAACTTGGTTCCATTCTCCCCATCATTTTCAGGTACACCAATCAGACGTAGGTTTGGTCTTTTCACATAGTCCCAAATTTCTTGGAGGCTTTGTTCATTTCTTTTTATTCTTTTTTCTCTAAACTTCCCTTCTCTCTTCATTTCATTCATTTCATCTTCTATCAGCGATACCCTTTCTTCCAGTTGATCGCATCTGCTACTGAGGCTTCTGCATTCTTTGCGTAGTTCTCGAAACTTGGCTTTCAGCTCCATCATCTCCTTTAAGCCCTTCTCTCCATTGGTTATTCTAGTTATCCATTCTTCTAATTTTTTTTCAAAGTTTTTAACTTCTTTGCTATTGTTTTGAATTTCCTCTCGTAGCTCAGAGTAGTTTGATCGTCTGAAGCCTTCTTCTCTCAACTCATCAAAGTCATCCTCCATCCAGCTTTGTTCCGTTGCTGGTGAGGAACTGCGTTCCTTTGGAGGAGGAGAGGTGCTCTGTTTTTTAGAGTTTCCAGTTTTTTTGGTCTGTTTTTTCCCCATCTTTGTGGTTTTGTCTACTTTTTGTCTTCGATGATGGTGATGTACAGATGGGTTTTTGGTGTGGATGACCTTTCTGTTTGTTAATTTTCCTTCTACCAGACAAGACCCTCAGCTGCAGGTCTGTTGGAGTTTACTAGAGGTCCACTCCAGACCCTGTTTGGCTGGGTGTCAGCACCGGTGGCTGCAGAACAGCGGATTTTCGTGAGACCACAAATTCAGCTGTCTGATAGTTCCTCTGAAAGTTTTGTCTCAGAGGAGTACCCGGCTGAATGAGGTGTCAGTCTGTCCCTACTGGGGGGGTGCCTCCCAGTTAGGCTGCTCAGGGGTGAGGGACCCACTTTAGGAGGCAGTCTGTCCATTCTCAGATCTCCAGCTGCGTGCTGGGAGAACCACTGCTCTCTTCAAAGCTGTCAGTCAGACAGGGACATTTAAGGCTGTGGAGGTTCTCGCTGAGTTTTTGGTTGTCTGTGCCCTGCCCCCAGAGGTGGAGCCTACAGAGGCAGGCAGGCCTCCTTGAGCTGTGGTGGGCTCCACCCAGTTCGAGCTTCCTGGCTGCTTTGTTTACCTAAGCAAGCCTGGGCAATGGCGGGCGCCCCTCCCCCAGCCTCGTTGCCGCCTTGCAGCGTGATCTCAGACTGCTGTGCTAGCAATCAGCAAGACTCTGTGGGCATAGGACCCTCCGAGCCAGGTGCGGGACACAATCTCCTAGTGTGCCGTTTTCCAGGCCCGTTGGAAAAGCGCAGTATTAGGACGGGACTGACCCGATATTCCAGGTGCCGTCTGTTTCCCCTTTCTTTGACTAGGAAAGGGAACTCCCTGACCCCTTGCGCTTCCCGAGTGAGGCAATGCCTTGCCCTGCTTCGGCTCGCGCACAGTGCGCTTCACCGACTGTCCTGAACCCACTGTTAGGCACTCCCTAGTGAGATGAAACCAGTACCTCAAGCAGAAATGCAGAAATCACCCGTCTTCTGTGTCGCTGGGGCTGGGAGCTGGAGACCGGAGCTGTTCCTATTCGGCCATCTTGGCTCCACCCCCCCCGAGGTTTGGCTTCTGAATCATGTATATCTGAATATTAAAAGGGTAGAGAGCCTTCCAATTGAAACTTGAATCACATTTTGGTGTCAGTTGTTATAAGGGATCTTTGACCTAACCTGAAGTCCCAAGTAGTCACACCTTAGGTTGAATTTTTACCTTGACACTCAGTAAAAGGTCCATGCTTGCCAAACTGCTGGATAAATGTACAGAGGAGAGGATGATGAGATTGTACAGAGAAGTGGATGACGAGATTGTACAGAGGAGTGGATAAAGAGATTGTACAGAAGAGTGGATGAGGAGATTGCACAGAGGAGTGGATGATGGGATTGTACAGAGGAGTGGATGATGGGATTGTACAGACGAGTGGATGATGGGATTGTACAGAGGAGTGGATGATGGGATTGTACAGAGGAGTGGATGATGGGATTGTACAGAGGAGTGGATGATGGGATTGTACAGAGGAGTGGATGATGGGATTGTACAGAGGAGTGGATGATGGGATTGTACAGAGGAGTGGATGATGGGATTGTACAGAGGAGTGGATGATGGGATTGTACAGAGGAGTGGATGATGGGATTGCACTAAGATACTCTGGGATGGGTGTTGTGGAGTTGCTGTGATGAAGAGAGTTAATTTTTAAAAAAGAATCAATCATTAGAGCATTATATGATTTTTAAAGGACAACTACATATTTGGAATTTCTTCATGAAAGAAGCAGCAATATTCCAAACACTTCTCTAATTTTTTAGAGAAAAAAGATGAATCTGCTAGGAGGATATTTATTGAGTGAACCTTGGAACTACTGAACGAAACCACACAATAGCTGAGTCCAAAAAACCTACCAAGAGCCTGCTCGCTACTTTCATGCCAGGAAAATTTTAAGGACAGGCACACTTCATTTTATGGTTTCACTTTCTCATGCTTTACAGATGATTTTTTTTTTTTTTAACCAATTGAAGGTTTTTGGCAACCCTGCTTTGGGCAAGTCTACTGCCAACAAATTTTCAATAGCGCTTTCTGTCTCTGTGTCACATTTGGTGATTCTCACAATATTTAAAACTGTTCATTATTGTTATCTCTGTGATCAGTGATCTTTGACATTATTATTGTAAATGTGTTGGGTGCCATGATCCATGGCAGCCTTCATATACAGCGTCTGTAGATTATACCTGCTCCACCGACCAGCTGCTCCTCTCTCTCTCTCTCTCTCTCTCTGTCTCTGGGTCTTTGGGTATCCCTATTCTCTGAGACACAGTTATATTAAATTGAGCCAATTAATAATCACAGTGGTCTCCAAATATCCAAATAAAAGAAATAATTGCATATCTCTCACTTTAACTCTAGAACTAGAAATGATTAAGCTTAATGAGGATGACATGTCAAAAGCCAAAATAAGCCAAAAGGTAGGCCCCCTGCACCAAACAGTCAAGTTGTAAATGTAAAGTCCTTCAAGGAAATTAAAACTGCTCTTGCAGTGAACACATAAATAATGAGAAAGCAAAACAGCCTCCTTGCTGATATGGAGGAAGTTTGAGTGGTCTGGATGGAAAATCAAACCAGCCACAAAATTCCCATAACCAGAGCCTAATCCAAAGCAGGGCCCTAACTCTCATCCATTGCATGAAGGCTGAGACAGGTGAGGATGCTGTAGAAGGAAGTTGAAAGACAGCAGATTGATTCATGAGGTTTAAGAAAAGAAGCCATGTTTGTAAGCTAAAAGTGCGAGGTAAGGCAGCAAGTGCTGATGGAGAAGCTGCAGCAAGTTATCTAGAATATTCTTGATAAGATCACTGATGAGGGTGGCTACACTAAAAAAACGATTTCCAATATAGGTGAAACAGCCTTTTATTGGAAAAAGATGCCATGTAGAATTTTCATTGCTAGAGAGAAGTCAACGCCTGGCTTCAAAACTTCAAAGGACAGACTGACTCTCTTTCAGGGACCACTGTGGCTACTGACTTCAAGTTGCAGCCAATGCTCATTTACCATTCTGAAAATCCCAGGGCCCTTAAGAATTATGCTAAATCTGCTCTTTCCGTGCTTGAGAAATGGAACATCACAGCCTGCTTGGCAGCACATACGTTAAAAGCATGTTTTACTGACTAAGCCCACTGTTGAGACCTACTGCTCAGAAAAAATACATAATGCTGCTCATTGACAATTCACCTAGTTTCTCAGGAGGTTTGATGGAGATGTATAGGGAAACTAGTATTTTTTCATGTCTGCTAGTACAATATCCATTCTCCAGCCCATGGATCAAGGAGCAGTTCCGACTTTTCAAGTCTTATTATTAAATAAGAAATGCATTTTGTAAAGGTATAGCTGTCATAGATAGTGATTTCTTTGATGGATCTGAACAAAGTGAACTGAAAACCTTTTGGAAAGGATTCACCATTCTAGATGCCATTAAGGACATTTGTGATTCATGGGGGGAGGTCGAAATATCAACATTAACAGGATTTTGGAAGAAGCTGATTCCAGCCCTCATGGATGACTTTGAGGGCTCAGGATGTTAGTAGAGGAAGTCCCTGCAGATACAGTAGAAATCGCAAGACAACTAGAATTAGAATTAGAGCCTTAAGATGAGATGAAATTGCTGTAAACTCATGATGAAACTTGAACAAATGGGGAGTTGCTTCTTATGGATGAACAAAGAAAGTATTTTCTTGAGATGGAATCTAATCCAGGTGGAGATGCTATGAACATTGTTGAAATGACAACAAAGGATTTAGAATATTCCATAAGCCTGGTTGATAAAGCAGCAGCAGGGTTAGAGAGAGTTTACTCCAATTTTGAAGGAAGTTCTTCTGTAGATAAAATGCTATCAAACAGCATCATATGCTACAGGGAAATCTTTTGTGAAAGAAACAGTGTATCAATGCAACAAACCCCATTCTCTTATTTTTAAGAAATTGCCACAGGCACTCAACCTTCAGCAGCGCCCACCCTGAGCGGTCAGCAGCCATCAATATAGAGGCAAGATCTGCACCAAGGAGAAGATTATGACCTGTTCAAGGCTCGACATTTGTTAGTATTTTTTTAGCAATAAAGTGTTTTTAATTAAGGTATGCACGTACTGTTTTTAAACATAAGGCTATTAACATACTCAATAGACTACAGTATAGTTTAAACATAACTTTTATATGCACTGGGAAACCAAAAAATTTGTATGACTAACTTCATTGCAACATTTGTCTTACTGCAGTGGTCTGGAACCAAATCCACCATACCTCTGAGGTGTGCTTGTAGTTTTTTTTTGCTGTTTTATGTTTTGAGATGAGGTCTCCCGCTGTTACCAAGGCTAGAGTACAGTGGCATGATCATAGCCCACTGCAGTCTCGAACTCCTGGGGCCAAGTGATCCTCCCACCACAGCCTCCTGAGTAGCTGGGACTACAGGCATGCAACACTACACCTTGCTAATTTTTAATTTATTTGTAGAGATGGGGTTGCACTGTTGCCCAGGCTGGTCTTGAACTCCAGGGCTCAAGCAATCCTCCCACCTTGGCCTCCCAAAGTGCTGAGATTACAGGCATGAGCCACCACACCCAGCTTGTCTGTAGTTTTTAAAACAAAAATATAATTTAAAAGATTAAAAGTTAAAATAGATTTTCACAAATATATATATATATATATATATATATATATATATATCTACCATTATAGTATAATAGAGAATAGTTTCACTGCCCTGAAAATCCTCTGTATTCTGTGTATCCATCTCTTCCTTCCCCTTGGTCCATGGCAACCACTGATCTTTCTACTGTTCCCATAGTTTCACCATTGCCAGAACTTCATATAATTGCAATCGAACAGTACGTAGACTTTTCGGATTGGCTTCTTCTCTTAGCAATATGCATTTAAGTTTCCTCCATGTATTTTTTTGTGGCTTGATAGATCATCTCTTGTTAGCAGTGAATAATATCCTCTTGCCATTATACTTTTGTCAAGACTCGGAACGTACAACGTGAAGAGTAAACGTGAACGTGCACCGTAAGCTTTGAGTGATAATGAAGGGTCAAGGCAGGTTCCTGGTTGTCACAGGTGTGCTCCTGTGAGGCAGGAAGCTGTAGTGGGGAGGCTGTGTGTGGGGAAAGGGACATATGTGAAGCCTGTACTCTCTGCTCCATTTAGCTGTGAACCTGCACTTCTCTAAAATATAAAGTTTATTTATTAAAACTAAAAAAATATTAAAAAATTAAAAATTACGATATGTCATATACTTTCCAAATCACAAGACAGAGACAAAGACATAATAAAACAAAATGTAGACAACAACAAACACAGGAATAAACCATCAGTGATAGAAGGTAGAAGACAGAAAAGCAGAGCCAAACACATTAATTTATGTAATTATTAGTTATATTCATTTATGCTAACTTATATTGATTTAACATATTAATTTTGACCAAATGGCATTAAAGGAGGTTTGAGAATTTGCTTGTCACCTTCTGGATGAGAGGACTCAATAATATCAACTCTTTAATTTGCTGTAAATTATTTTAAAATATGTTCACATTCCAATACAAATTCCACGAAGAGTATTTTGGAACAAGAAAATGTGATTTTAAATTCATCTGATGAACAAACACACACTGAGAGCCAGTATTACAAAATAAATCTGTAAGATATTTAAGATCATTATAACTTTTCAAAATTAAACATTTGATATGGCACAAAAATAAACGTGTAAATGAAAGAGAATTAAAAACAGTAATTTTGTGTACTTTTGTGTAGTAACAGAGTAACATTTCAACTCTACAAATCAAGAATAATTATCCCATTGGTGTTATTATTGGAGTAATAAACGAAACTGCCTAAAATGTAAAGTTCTTACACATTTCAACCCTATGTAAAAAGCACAAGACAAACAACTGGGGACATTTTTACAACAATTATGTTACATAAAAGTTAAAATCCTATGACATACACAATATATAAAACATTATAATTATTGCTATTAGTACTACCATTATGATTACCTGGCCTTCCCGCACACCTGTCCTCTTCCGGTGCCCTGTGGCGAAACAGAGCCCTGCCTCTCTGGCCACAGTGAGGGATGCAGCAGGGACCTGTGCCAAGACAGGATCCAAACCCTGACCCTGCCTAGACTCATGGAGGGTGTGGGCCAAGCCGGGACCTCACATTCCCTCCCGCAATGACGCAGATACCCACTCACGACAGAACTTTGGTCCCGCTCTCACAAAACTGTGGAACAATTATTGCAGAAACTAGTTTCTTACGTTCCCAGACACATGGACAAAGCTGATCTGGAAGACTGATGTCCACATGCTAAGAGAAGCAGTCACTCATACACACACACTGCACACACCACACCATGTGCACACGCATACACACCCCACAGACACCACACAAACAGCACACACCACACCACACGGCACACACATGAACATAACACACAAAGCACCACACACACACCACACACACATCAAACACACATACACACATACACACACAGACACCACACACAATACACACAAACTACACACCCACACCACAATGCACACACAACACACAGTACATACAGCACACCAAACACATATCACACAAACACCAACACACACCACACACACACACCCTGCACACAAGTCACACACCTACACCCCCACATACCCCACAGCATGCACACAGTCCTCACTTTTTAGAAATTAATTCCGTTTTTACAGAGCCTGGATAGTAAAATATTTTACTGGCATTTGAACGAGCCAAGAAAATGCAGATAAATACACATGTGTAACCACAAGGGCACAAGTAGCACTGTGGAAATCACAGCATTAGATTAAACCCTATAAATTGTTTGTCATTTTAAAAAAACGAGTCTTTCTCATTTTACTAGAAACCATTTACCAGAGTAAACTAATGAGATTCTTACTGAGGTCAAAAGACTTTTTGGAAAAACTTCTCCGTGATGAAATTGCACTTAAAACATCACTTCCATTGTAAAGTATTTCTTTAAGATGTTCTTGGTCCCTTTCCTGCTATGTGGAATCGTCAATTCAAATTTTAAAGGAGACTTTGAGATGTTTTTCATCTATTATTTTAAAAATATTGAAGGGGTTTTTAATTCTGCCTTCAACAGAGATTGACACACCTCTGATTATGATGTAAAACTGAATACGTTACTCTGACAGGCTTTCTCCTCTGCAGCGCAGCTGCCATCATTATTAATAAGGATTGAATGCTTTTACTCCATGCAAAATCAGTATTACCTGCTTAATAAAGAATAGATATCTAATTCTCACTATAAAGGCAGATAAAAGTAACCCCTTCAACCTACAGAACTCTGAATGATTTACCAATGCACTTAGACTTTAAATAGCATTTAATGTGTGTATGTATCTACAGATTTATATGAAGAACATGTAGTTTAAAGCATTGCAAATTTTATGCTTTTAATGAGTTGTGATGGTCATTAATATTTTTATCACATTTCCCCAAAGGTAGGCTACTTACTGTTTTTATTTCCAGATAGAAATATAAAATGCATTCAAAATGATTTTGAAATATAACCCTTGGAATGTAATATCTGGGTATAATATCTATGAAAAGCATGAAATCAATAGTCAAACAGTATGCATTTATCCATAATGAAAATTTTCTCTACAATAACATCTATCTTCTTTACCTGATGGGCACACAAAAGTCAAGATTTCTAACATGGCTAGACATTATTTTCATTAAACTTGAACCACCATCAAGTGCAGCAGAAATTGGGCAAGAGGCCACAAAGTACACAATACACACACACACACACACACACACACACACACATCCAAGCTTGCATTATTATACTTACCTAAGTGTTTAAAGAGGTGGATAAATATATTAGGCTTCTCCAGAACAAGGATTTGTACAGGGCCTATTGGAAAGCATGACTGCAGTTTGAGTGAGACGCCTGTCATGCTTTTGAGTGAGTCATGCATCTCACAGTTTGAGTGAGATGCATGACTGCAGTTTGAGTGAGATGCCTGCAAGAGATTCAATTTGGCCACTATTTATTGAGTATCCAATTTTGAAAATACTAACAGAAGGCTCATGAGACAGAAATTTCCATCTAAATCTCTGGGAAATGTGCTCCTCAATACAGTAGCAAAAAGTGTGGTGTGGCAATTGTAAAACACATCTAATATCTAGATCTTTGTTTTTTAATCCAAAATCCGTATGGGGGTGATTGTGTATGTCAATTTGAATATTCCCACTAACAAGATAAATAGCCAGCCCACCTCTATAAATTAATAATTAATTTAGTTCACCTGCTCTATATTTGGAGGGCAGTGCTTCTCCTCCTTTGACAGCCACAAGATTCACCTAGGGATCTCTGTAAAATGCAAAACCATAGACCACACTTTGACTAGCTTGGATAAGGGGTCAGAGCATCGAAATGAGTGTGTAGGTGACTGTGCTAAGATTCTACTGCTCATTTGGGCACTGGCTCACCATATTAACAAAGCTTAGGACCTCTAGTCCTTGCTGGAAAGGAAATACACATACATAGGATGTGACTGTGCATATGGAATATCTGTTGTGTTCTGGACATTGTACTAGACACTAGAGATAAAAGGTCAAATAATCCCTTGTCTCTATCTGAAAGGAGCTTCCTACACAGTGGCTTCTGGAGTTCTCTGAAACTGGATTCACTTTCATATTTGATCATTATATTTATGATTTGATATTTTCATTGAACCCCATGATATGATAGTTTTTTTTCAGAACCTGCTAGAACAATTGACTTCGCTCTCAGCATTATGGAACTACTTGGGGGCAAGTAAATAGCTCTTTTACATTTATATGTAAACCAGATAGGAAGAACTTGAACTATTTTTTTAACTTTCTTTAGAGCTGCTTTTTGTTTTTGTTTTTGAGACAGGGCTTCACTCTGTCCCTAGGCTGGAATGCAGTGTGGTGTGATCTTGGCAGCTTCAAACTTCTAGGGTCAAGTGATTCTCCCACCTCAGCCTCCTGAGGAGCTGGGACCACAGGCACATGCCATCATGATTGGATAATTTTAAAAAATTGCTTTGTAGAGACGGTTTTTTTCCATGTTGCCCAGGCTGGTCTCGAACTCTTGAGCTCACGTGATCTACCCATTGCGACCGCCCAAAGTGCACAGCCTTGCTTTTAGTTCATTTTGAGCTGTTTTATAATCCAGTTTTGAATCTATAAATTTGGATTCATTCAGATATTTACAGATTTACCATCCTACTTCCTACTTCACTACATCCTACGTAGGCCACCTTGTCCATCTCTGCTCATAGCCTAAACTAATAGAAGCCAGGGGGAGGAAGTGGAAGCCAATGTGAGTCCAGAACACACATTTTATAAGAGCATAAGAAATTTAAAAACAGCAAAGTATATCATGAAGCTTGTAATAGATATGCATCGTTAAAATTCACTCCTATTTTAATCAGTATATTCTATAAACGGAGAAAATTTTAAATACGTGAAAAGTAAGACAATTTCATTATTAATATATAATTAATGTCAAGAATGGCTTATGTTTTTATCTTTGCAAAACTTAGGGGCACTTGGGTGGAAGGAGGAAGAATGTATAATCATGGGGAGCCTGTATGATACTGGAGGGAGCCTTTTGACAAGCGGGAAATGGCATCATGAGATATACTATGGTCATAGCTATGTGGGAGCACAGCTAGCTACGGTCTCCCCCATCAAACCCACTGGGCAGGTTCAGTTACCAACACTGAGGTAGAGCTCACTCTCCCAGGTCAGAAAAGAAAATATACACTGCAGTCAAAAGCCACTGTGTAGGAGGCTCCTTTAAGATAGAAACAAGGGATTATTTGACCTTTTATCTCTAGTGTCTAGTACAATGTCCAGAACACAACAGATATTCCATATGCACAGTCACATCCTATGTATGTGTATTTCTTTTCCAGCAAGGACTAGAGGTCCTAAGCTTTGTTAATATGGTGAGCCAGTGCCCAAATGAGCAGTAGAATCTTAGCACAGTCACCTACACACTCATTTCGATGCTCTGACCCCTTATCCAATCTAGTCAAAGTGTGGTCTATGGTTTTGCATTTTAAGGAGATCCCTGGGTGAATCTTGTGCATGTTACAGGGAAGCACTGGGGTCCTACATCATATGTGACAGGTTCTCATAATCACCATCATCATGGGAATCTTGTGCATGTTACGGGGAAGCACTGTCCTACATCCTATGTGACAGGCGCTCATAGTCACCATCATCATGGGAAGCTGCATTTAGAGCATTTAACTGTATGGGCTCTGAAATCAGATGACTTAGGTTTGGGCTTGCCTCTACTTCTTACTAAGCAGAGAACTTTGGGGCATGATACTTAACTTTACTAGGCTCAGTTTTATCATGTCTAAATTGGAGGCAAGGGGAAATTATAGCATTTTACATAGAATATTGTTTTAAGTATGAAATAAAATAATACACAGGAAGCTTCTGCCATAGGCTAAATGCACAATAAATATTATTCATACCTTGCTTAATCCTAATAAGAGGTCTATAAATGTGTACACAAAGATTTTTTTCTGTGACTACCCAAAGTTTCACAATTAACCTGGATTTAAAATTGAAGAATTTTCTCCTTATAGTGGCCAATAAATATGACATGCCACAATTATATGTAAGTATATTATTGTTGTGGGAATATAAGAAATTTGCCCTCAAAAGAGGGAGGATAAACTATGTTTGCAGACTCCAGAAAGTTGTCTCTTCACATAAGAGTTTGCAATTTCTGGGGGAAGAGAAAGTTAATTGTGCAAATAAACATTACCATAGAGTCTTCTCTATGGCAACATCAAAAATGAAGATTGATTCTCATCTTCCTAACAGTCTGCAAAGATGAGTGAAATACAACCTACTGAGCATCAAATTAAAGAAGGAGAGAACTTGAGTGGCACAGGAAGAAACCATGTCGCCACTAGGGAAATCAATATGACCAGTGTTCCTCTGCCCTCCTCCAAGGTTAAGGATGGGTTAAATATCAGTGGCTGACCTCAGATAATGGAATGAGCAAAAGAGCTATAAAAATGCATGCATTATGTAATTAAGAGGGTGGGAAGGGATTTTTTTACAAAGGCAATTTCTAGTTGGGTTCCTTCCTGTTCACCCCATTGGCAAAGAAGCTGGTCTTGCCCTGTAGTTCTGGGGATGGCTGCAGACACAACAAACACTGAGACGATGAAACTGACAGTAATTGATTAGTTACTCATACTCATTCCTGGGCAGGATGATGCTGCATCTCTCCAGGTGTATGTGGGGGTTGCACTCAGGAACAGAATGAACAAGCAGAGGGTGGGGAGGCAGGCTTGGGAGTCATCAGAGGGTGGGTGGCCCCTGGTCCCTTGGGGGAAAGTGCTTGACTTATTTGAAGAGTTTTGCAGTTGGGCAGGGTGTGAAAGCCATTAGGCTGAGGACTTGGTGGGGTGCAGCATGAATTTTAGGTGTCACAATACAAATTGATGCTTTAACATCAGGTATTTATTTTAATGATGACTAATACTTTAAGAGGCTGAGAGAAGGCTGTTGAGACACTGTAATAAGTGCTTGGGGCATGAAAGATTAGGAAGGCCACAGTTATGAGTAATGAAACGTGGAAGCCGATGCGAAGCTACTGCCCCCGTTTGTTTAGCAGGAGGCAAGGTAGGAGGCCTCTGGCAGCACAAGCGTGTTCATAAATATTTGGGTGACATCATGCATTCCCCATGCATTGGTTCTGGCAGCACAAGTGTGTTTGTAAATACCTGGGTGACGTCATGCCTTCCCCATGCATTGGTTTAGAGATCTGGGGTCTCTGGCAGCACAAGTGTGTTGGTGAATATTTGGGTGATGTCATGCACTCCCCATGCATTGGTTTAGAGATCTGGGATCTCTGGCAGCACAAGCGTGTTCGTAAATATTTGGGTGATGTCACGCACTCCCCATGCATTGGTATAAAGATCTGGGGTCTCTGGCAGCACAAGTGTGTTCGTAAATATTTGGGTGACGTCATGCATTCCCCATGCATTGGTTTTCATGTCTCCAGTGAGTTGTTGGGCAAGTCTGATATTACTGATCCACATGCAGCAGGCAGCTTCCTATATGGAGCTACCTCCACCCCTTGGACAGTCCAAGACTGAATGGTTGTCAAAAATGTGAACTCCTTGATGTCCAGTAAAGGCAACTGAGGGAACTGTGTAGCATTGGTGTAAAAAGTGCACTTTCCTAAGGAGCATGAACTTAGAGTAATCAAAGGCTGTGGCAACAGTGGAACCCAGCAGGGCATCCACTTGCTGCTTCATAACTTAAATAGGAATTCTTTGAGGAGCCCAGTCTATCTCTCAACTAAAGCAGCTGCCTGCAGCCTATAGGGGCAGTGGAAGCTCTACTGGACACCTTCTTCACAAGCCTAGCACTGTGTTTTCTGACTAAATGTTGCCTTGGTCACCATCAGTAGTGTCTGGAACTCTGCAGGGGATAAGGAGTGTCCCTGTGAGATTCATACTGTGTCCTTAGTTAAAATAAAGTCATCTGTTACCTTGATTGGTATTCTGAGTATCCATGAGACAAGAAGTTTCTTTAATTCAACGGGGAGGAGAGGTGGACGATTCTTGGAAATTGCCAAAAAGTTTGTAAAAATGTACAAATGGGGATAATTGTTGGCCCAGCATCAGTGCTGAGATGACCACCTCAAGTTTGGCCGGTTGTGCTGAGGCTTGGGTGTCATCCTTTATCAGGGACATCCTAGCTAAGGGAGGGAAGGCAGCAGCATCCCACTGAGCTCCATCACGTCCGATGATGGCATCCATTCAGAAGGCGGACGAACTTCACTGCTGGTCACTCAGTCGATCCCAGGGGGCCTCAGAGAGGGGTGACTTCCAGCACCACAGCCTGAGGATGAAGGAGGCCAGTACCAGCACCACAGTCTGAGGATGAAGGAGGCCAGTGCTTCCTGCAGAAGAGAATTGCTGGGGGTACAGATTTGACTCCATCCTGAGGCAAGGAGGTCTCTGCAGCTGTGCCAAGGCTGTGGGGTGCTGCTTCCCAAGGCCTGATGGCCAGATGGGCATGAAGGCTCATGGACATGGATGCAGAGCCCTCTGTTTCCAGAGGGTCCAGTATGTGGTCAGCAATCACTGCCCTGATGCTGTACAGCACAGGGTCAAAAGTTGCAGGTTTGTTTTTTACATCAGAAGCCCGTGGACAACTTATGGCCACCATACGCAACCCAGATACTTCAGGAGGTATGGGAAGAGGTTGCTCACGCATCTACAGTGCGATCTCTGATGGAATTCATAGGAGCATCGGTTAATTTAAATTCGGACAGATTCCAGACTTGTTGGAGGAGGCTTCATTCAAGGTGGGTCAGCTTTCAAGTGACAGCATCAGTGAGATTAAGTAAAATTTGTAAATGAGAAATATGTTGTCACCTGTACCCCAAATAAAGAATTAAAGGGCTGGGCCCAGTGGCTCACATCTGTAATCCTAGCACTTTGGGAAGCTAAGGCAAGAGGATTGGTTGAGCTAAGGAGTTTGAGACCAGCCTGGGCAATGTAGCAAGACCTCGTCTCTACAATAAATAAAATTAGCTGGGTGTGTTAGCACACATCTGTAGTCCCAGCTACGTGGGAGGCTGAGGTGGGAGGATTGCTTGAGCTCAGGAGGTCAAGGCTGCAGTAAGCTGAGATTGAGCCACTGTATTCCTGCCCGGGTGACAGAGCAAGACTGTGTCTCAAAAAATACATAAATAAATAAAGAATATTGGACTTGTATTAGCATTGTGGATACTGAAAGGGTCAATAACTAATTCTTGAAAGTGTCAGGGATATATCAGCCCTCAGTTTACCAAAGAATTTTCAGGAATTTAGCCCAAGTGGCAGAGCCTTGCACTACTGTGTTGGGGAAAGGTCCATTCCCTTTGTCTAAGGCTCTTTGTATCTGTGTGTCCTTAGTGTGTAAAATTAATTTTCTCTAAGAATGATGTAATCAGTATAATGTCACACCTGTGCTCCTGTAGAAAGGTGGTTGCAGTGAGATCTTGTCTGTGAAGATTGAGTGCAATGACAAGGCTGCCAAGGCACTCCATGGGTTGCCTAGTCCCTTCAGAGATGAAGGCAGGCTGTGACTGAGACTGTTAAAATAGGCACAAAAAGAACATGTTAGCCAAATCTATAACAACAAAATATTTACCAGTTGCATGAATATATATGTTTATTGTAAGAAATTGGCTCATGTGGTTGTGATGGTGAATACTGAGTGTCAACTTGATTGGGCTGAAGGATGCAAAATATTGTTCTTGCATGTGTCTGTGAGGGTGTTGTCAAAGGAGATTAATATTTGAGTTAGTGGACTGGGAGAGGCAGACTCACCCTTAATCTGGGTGGGCACCATCTAATCAGCTGCCAGCATAAAAAGCAGGCATGGAAACAGCAGACTTGCTGAGTCTTCTGGCCTCCATCTTTCTCCCATGCTGGATGCTTCCTGCCCTCCAACATAAGACTCCAAGTTCTTCAGCTTTTGGGCTCTTGGACCTACACCAGTGATTTGCCAGGGGCTCTCAAGCCTTTGGCCAAAGACTGAAGACTGCAGTATCAGCTTCCCTACTTTTGAGGTTTTGAGGATTTGGACTGGCTTCCTGGCTCCTCAGATTGCAGATGGCCTATTGTGGGACTTCACCTTGTGATCATGAGTCAATACTCCTAATAAACTCCCCTTCATATATACATCTATCCTATTAGTTCTGTCCCTCTGGAGAACCATGGCTAATATAGTGGCTATGGAGGCTGAGAAGTTCCAGGATGTGCGGTCAGCAAGCTAGAGACCCAGGATTGCCAACAGTGGAGTTCCAGTCCACGTCTAAAGTCCTGAGAACCAGGAGAGATGATGTCTTCCATTACAGTCCAAGTCAGACTTCAAAGGCATGAAAAGATCTATGTCTCAGCTCAAAGATCATCAGACGGAGTGAATTCTCTCTTCCTCCACCTTTGTGTTCTATTTGGGTTTCAGTGGATTGGATGAAGCCCACTCACATCAAGGAGGGCAACTGCTTTATTTAATCTACCTTTTCAAATGTTAATCTCATCAAGAAACACCCTCACGGACACATCCGGAATCATGTTTAACCAAATACCTGGGCAACCCAAGTTGACAAATAAAATTAACCATCATAGATGGTGTCAGTAATTTCAATACTGTTAGGGATTGGGTATGGGGCCTTAATGGGCGGGAGGACAGCACTAAGGTTGCTGCAATTCACTGTGAAACACCATTTATTATTTCCAGGTTTAAGAACAGGCCAAATTGCACTGCTAAATGTTGAAGCAGTGAGGATAATCACCTCTTCACTAAGTAATTAGGTCTTATAGGATAAGTTTGGATCCTTTGAAGTCATGTTGTAATTTATGTTGGGCAATATTTGCTAATTTAACAGGAAGGGGAGGGCAAGCATGGTGGCTCATGCCTGTAATCCCAGCACTTTGGGAGGTTGAGGCGGGAAGATTGCTTGAGGCTAGGAATTAGAGACCAACCTGGGAAACATAACAAGACCCCATCTCTATATATATATTTTTTTAAATTAGCTAAGTGTGGTGGCACATGGCTGCAATATTAGCTACTTGGGATGTTGAGATGGAAGGACTGCTTGAGCCTGGGAGTTTGAGGCATCAGTGAGCTATGATTATGCCAATTCACTTAGGCCTGGGTGATGGAGCAAGACACCATTTCTAAAAAGAAAAAATTTAAAAATAAATAAAAATTTAAAACAATAAACAGAAGAGGAGTTCCATAAGATCACATTTTATGAGGTCAATGTGTAAGTGCAAATGGTTTAATTTCAATTTATTGCTCATTAGGCCAGAGCATCCAGGTCCACTATGGACAGAGGTTTCTATGACTATGGGAAATTTAGGCAAGGTAACAAAGGTGAGGCATAACTATGTGTCCTCTATTCTATATGCAGTTACTCTGCTAGGATTATAGGGGGTGTGATGTTTAAATTTAGTGGATCCCGGGTATAACAAAGTCTGATTCCTGCTATTGATTAAGTCTGTGAAGGGATGCCAATTGGTACATTTCAGCAGATGTTAAGGTTAGTTCAGAATATATGCTGCAGAGGTGCAAACACCAATCAGTACCTTTTTATCTTGTGGTGATATAAATTATTTTAGTAAATAGTGAATTTCCAATTAAGTCAGATGATAAGACCTCTGTTTTAATATGAATTTTGATTTTGTGCATGTTTGGGTTTATTCTTTCTTTCCTCCCTTTCTCCTGTTTTGTTGTTCTCTTTCTCTCTCCTTCCTTCCTTCCTTCTGCCCTCCCTCCCTCCATCCTTCCCTCTTTCTTTCTTTCCTTCCTTCCTTCCGTCCTTCCTTCCTTCTTTCTTTATTCCCTTTCCTCTATTATTTTTGTCACTGGATATACTTAGGAAAGGTTGTTCTCTTTACCCACTTATGTTTATACATTTTTTTCTTTCAAACAACCCAAAATTGGTATCTTCAGAGTTAAGGTCCTTCTTCAGAGTCGATTGTGTGGTTTAAGAACCCTGGGCTCAAGTCAGGTTTGGATTTCTCCCTTCTCTGTGTCTCAGGGGCACCGCAGGTGTCTTTCCCTGTAACCCTGGGGATTAGGTTTTTGTTCAAGTGGAACCATAAGTTGCAGAGTGATGCGGCACAATCAGCCCACAATTCAGGTGTCAGTGGACTGAAACTGTCCTCTGCTACGGCCCCATCTTGTTCTTTCAGGAGGGCTCCCCTGCCCTTTTTTTTCCTTTTAGGGTTTCTAGCCATATAGTTGTGGTTTTGGGGTTTCATTTCCACGAGATTATTCATAGTGTGGACCTTCTGAATGGTTATAGGGAAATAGGGGGCAGGGGGCGGTGATCTTATTCATCCTCTGGGGAATGCCAGTCAGCTTTTCTGGGGTGGAGTCCCTATCCCACGGTCATTTTGTTTGTGTCCCAGGCGGGGGCATTTGAGCCCCATGATCAGCAGTTGAGTCCTTAGGCAGCTGGTGAGCAGCAGCACAAGCAAAGCACAGGCACATGGGCTGGGAATTCCGCATGGGGAGGCCAGGAGAGGTCCAAAGCCTCCCTAGTTTTCCTCATCAGTGCTGGAGCCACCAGCCACCATGCAGGTGGAATTGACGTCCCTGGGATTGAGGAGAGCACAGGACGGCAGCAAGGGAGGCAGCGGAGCAGGGGAAGGGCAAGGCCACTACCCTCACCTGAGCAGCACTGACTCCTGCCAGGCAGCTGGGGTGTCAGTCTTAATACTTCCCATGTTGACAGCCTGGGACTCTTCCTTTCCTAAGTTCTTACTGGAAAGATGACCTGGTGATGACCCCAAGAAATCCGTCTCCAGTCACCAGGCTGAGTGTAATACACGGAAGTCAGTATCCTCCAGGGCTCCAGCCTGACCACTCGCAAGTGCCACCAGTTCAGACACTATGTCGTCACCACCCCCGTCCTCTACTGGCGCAGCCTCCCATCATCCCTTCAGGGGGCTTTTTAAACCCCCCATCTCAGACTTGGTGGCAAAGGTCTCAGCGACAACCTGACAGACATAGGTCCCAGCTAACAGAACCTCATGCCAGGAGACAGCCAGTTAATAATATTTGTCATTTCGAGGGGGCAAGAGGAGCATTTCCGAAAGGAAAGAGACGGCAGCCCCCGAGAGAGACAAGAACTGCCATGGGAGCCAGACAGAGATTGGCAGTTCCGTCTCAGGGCGCCTCCCCATAGCGGGAACCAGTTAGTGAGCAAAGGAACAGTCAGGTAAAGCTGTTAAGTGTCCTCCACCATGGCCAGGCCCCTCTGTTAGTGCCGGCGGTTGTTTTGCTTGTCTCCTTTTTACCCCGTGGTGAGGGACAGAGTCCCATTCCAGGTTCTGAAGATGGTCAAACACACGATGCCCATGTTGGACAGGGGAGATGGACTGCAGTGATGGGGCACATATACTCACAGCCCCGGGAAGGGGCGCCACACGCCACACAGGGCCACATGGAGGGTTCACTCAGGAAGAGAGTGAACTAGCAGGGACTGACTGGGGAGGCAGGATTTACAGTGACAGAAGGATGAGGTGCTCGTGTTCCCCCAAGAGGACATTTGTTTGAAAAATGCCTCAGATTCACAGGGAGCTGCAGCCCGTTAGGTTGAGGACTGGGCAGGGTGCAGCTGGCCCAGCTGTAAGGAGACAGCCTGGTGAGGCGGCTTTCCTGCTGGGTGCTGGGGGCGATAGCAGGCACCAGCAGGGAAACTGTCAGGCTTTCGGGAACCTGTGAGGCTCAAAGATGTCAAAGCACTAATCGAACTTATAATACATCTTCTCAGTAGAGTTCTAGGAAAATTGTGAAGCTGAGAACGTTAGCAAACAACACTAGAAACAGAATTTATGGCAAGATTCTAGATGGGAATGTAAGAAAAGAAGACACCCTCTTCCTCCATGCATTTCTAAGAAAGGATGAAAAGGAAGACAACCTTTGTTTGGTCTCTATGACTGGTATTTCTATAAATACACGGAAAGATACCATGTCCTTCTAGTTTCTGGTTTATTTCCTAGCAAGTAATCTAATTCGCAGTCTTGTAGGAAGCTAGGGCTGACATCAGTATTGGGTAATTAGTTGCTTATTTTTACTTATAAGGCATAAATCCATAATTTCAGAAAATTATTTTTATGTGCCACCATTATTAGATTGGAAAAGTTCTATGACTGAAATTGTGAGAGACTTACATGATTGCCGAAGACATATTGTACTTTTAATAGAGTCTTTAATAGTGTCACAGCTATTGACAATGAATAAAAGTTTAAATAATGCACTGAATGTGTTTGGTTTCCCAGAAATTATTAGTTCTATTTATTTCAACTTCTGTGCATTAAGTAGAAAGCTCGTAAGAATTGTCACAAACTTTTTGTGCATTTATGATAACATGATGAGATCGTATTTGGCTGGGATTCCAGATCTCACAATCTCCTACTAACTGTCAAATCATGCCACAGGTTTTCAATATCCATGTGGAAAGGAGGTACCTTGGAATAACTTACTTGGTGTATAATTATTATCTCATAATGAACCATGACGCTGAGGGAACTAGAACAATGAGGGCATATTTTGTTAGGTTCAAGTCTTAGCAGCTGTATCTTGTCCCTCAAGATCGGCACTGTCCAAAAAATATACCATGAGATCTCAAATGCAATTTAAATTTTTAGTAGCTCCAATAAAAAATAAGAAGTAATACGTGAAATTAATGCAATAATATATTTTATGTAACCCACCATTTCCTCACAATGACCTTTCAACTGCTGATGCATACAACAATCTACAGTGAGCGGCTCAACATTCTTTGCTGCCTCTGGAATCCAGTGTGTATTTTACAGCTACAGCCCATCCTAACTCGGGCTTCTCAGGTTTCAAGCACTCACACCAAAGGGTGCTATTGGCTCCCTTACTGGACAGTGTGGCTCTAGATTTTCTATTCTAAAGGAGAGAAAAAGGAAAAAAAAAAAGGTAGAATAGAAAGGAGAAGAAGGAGCTATTAAGCCAATTACATTTAATAAGCCAAATACATTTATAATGTTCATGTAATTGAAAATTTGTTTCAGTTTCCTCTGAAGACTAGACTCAGTCAAATCAAAGCAGCCTTTCTTAGGCAAACAAATGCTGGAAGGGAAGAGAGCTTCGAGCTGACCTAAAAGGCAGCATATTATACAACATATAAAGAGATAGCAATAAGACTAAGAGATCACCTATAACACATGACCTGAGACTATGTTAGTTAATTGACTAATAATATTATAAACTCAAACTTTAGTAACAAGAATTAGCACTCACTCAGCTTCAAAGGTCAAAAGCAAAAAGGCCAATTTAATATCTACATATTTTAGGTAAAATATAGCTCAAATGTCCTAATGAAACCATAAAAAAATTAAAATTTAAATGCATTTAAAACAGATATTGGTTAGAAAAAATTTTTTCACCTAGCAGAATTCTACTGAGGCCTTTTAGCCATGCAGAATTCAATTCCCATATTGTATTCTGTCTTATTTCAGTGAAATGTGATGTATGTTTTACCTTGGCAGTACAACATTGAGTATCCTAACGAACTCAGAGGATTTTGCTAATTTAACTCTGTAGCTTTTACTAAATAACAATAAATTTATATACCTCCAAGCAACTACAACTTGGAGTAATGCCAAACAAATTTAAAAAATACCAAGGAATATAAAAACCAACTAAAAGTTGTTGTCTACTATCTAAACTGTTTTCTTATGTCTTGATAAAAAAATTTTAATAGAAAATTCCAAGCTTAAAAACATAAAGTAGAGATCTGACTTGGAGAGTTTAAACACAAATGACAACAAGATTTCAAAATGATCAATTAGAAGAGACAGTATGGCTTGAATCCTTGAAGACAACTAAATATACCCAGGTTCCTGAATGACCTGTGATTCGAAGAGCACCAAAAAGTAGGAAATGCTGTTTTCATTTGAAAAGATCATATGTAGCTCAGAACACAGAGCATGCATTCAAATAGCAGCTGCAAGACATTTGACTAAAATAACTACTTTCTATGCCTCACAGAAGAGTTTAAGTACAATTGACTCTTGAAAAAACACAGGGTTAGCACAGTTAAAAGTTTACATATAACTTTTGACCCCCAAAAGCTTAACTGCTAATAGCCTACTGACATAACTACTGATGCTCCACATGCTTACCAACAGAAGGCTTACTGAGGACATTAACAGTCTACTAACACATATTTTCTATGTTATATGCATTAAATACTATATTCCTGCAGTAAAGTCAAAGAGAAAAAATGTGATTAAGACAAAATTAGGAAGAGAAAATATATTTACTATCCATTAAGGGGAAGTGGATCATCATAAAGGTTTTCATCCTCATCGTCTTCACATGGAGCAGGCTGAGGAGGAGGAGGAAGAGGAGGGGTTGGTCTTGCTGTCTCAGGGGTGGCAGAGGTGGAAGAAAATCTGAGTATGTAAGCGGACTTGGGCAATTCAAAAGTGTGTTGCCAGAGTCAGTTGTAGTAGCCATAAGATCATCATGATAGTGAAGTTTTTAATCTCTCCAAAATCCCTCCCCAAAACCATAAACAAAAAGTATATAATTTTATACACAACACCATCAAACAAACACAAAAGAGCACAAATGAGTTATTTAGCCAACATAGTCCCCGACTTCTGGTGGCTGTGGTTAACTCAGCTCTAGTGTCAGGACTGTGTGAGGTCAGATGGCTGGTGGAAGGGGAAGAGACAAGTAAAGTTCCCTACTGACGTGCCTTATGTATGGAGCACCCCTGATGGAAGTAACTCCTTCTTAGAAAAAGACTCCATCTTCCATTTCATGAGGCACTTTCCCAACAGGAGCTGATCTTTGGCCAAATCCATACAGACCGCATCCAAACAGACAAGGACATAACTAGGCACACTCTTCCACTATCGGGCCTCACCAGAGGACTCTGTGGCCAGAAAAGAGCAGGGTTTCACCAGCTGAAAGTGGCCATCTTAGCATCACGCCATCACTTGTGATAAGCACTCAGCATCCGCCACCAAAGGCTCTGCCCACATCCAGGATTCTGCCTTGCAAGAGCCTGACTCTGAAGGGCCCCGGGGGCCAGGCGGGACATTTGTTTTGTCCATGTCACTCTCTCTGTTCATTAACCATTTTTCCTATTTCTTTTGATGTTTAATGTTACTTAGTTTGTTGTAAAATATTTAATTATATAATATTTATATATTGATTAAATATACTATCATGTATGGTTTGCAGTGTTGACTGACTTGTGGAGTGGCTTGAGCCTGTGCCTGAGGTTCTTACTGAGGAGTGCGGAACCGAAAGTGCTGCAGGGACTCGTCCCCAGGGAACTCCATGTAGCGATGGCTTTTATGACTGAAATAGCAAATCACGAGGTCAGGAGATCGAGACCATGCTGGCTAACACGGTCTCTACTAAACCCTGTCTCTACTAAAAATACAAAAAAATTAAGGCCGGGCGCGGTGGCTCACGCTTGTAATCCCAGCACTTTGGGAGGCCGAGGCGGGCGGATCACGAGGTCAGGAGATCGAGACCACGGTGAAACCCCGTCTCTACTAAAAATACAAAAAAATTAGCCGGGCGTGGTGGCAGGCGCCTGTAGTCCCAGCTACTTGGAGAGGCTGAGGCAGGAGAATGGCGTGAACCCGGGAGGCGGAGCTTGTAGTGAGCCAAGATTGCGCCACTGCACTCCAGCCTGGGCAACAGAGCAAGACTCCATCTCAAAAAAAAAAAAAAAAAAAAGAAAAAGAAAAAAGAAAAAAATTAGCCGGGCGTGGTGGTGGGAGCCTGTAGTCCCAGCTACTTGGGAGGCTGAGGCAGGAGAATGGTGTGAATCCGGGAGGCGGAGCTTGCAGTGAACAGAGATTGCGCCACTGCACTCCAGCCTGGGCAACAGAGCGAGACTCCGTCTCAAAAAAAAAAGAAAAAGAAAAAAGAAAAAAATTAGCCGGGCGTGGTGGCGGGAGCCTGTAGTCCCAGCTACTTGGGAGGCTGAGGCAGGAGAATGGTGTGAATCCGGGAGGCGGAGCTTGCAGTGAACAGAGATTGCGCCACTGCACTCCAGCCTGGGCGACAGAGCGAGACTCCATCTCAAAAAAAAAAAAAAAAAAAAAGAAAGTCTGAACTCGTGGAAAGACACACACGTGCCTGGACCTGGCTATCTCTGACCTTGCACTACTCACTATACCTTAAAAACCCCAGGAAAAAGGCACCAACAAAAATTCACTCAAATAAGAGAAGACCCTTTCCTGAGTCTGAGAATGGCCAACAAAATGGGGACAAATACTCCTTAATTTGCCAATGAATGCAAAAATCTATACTCAAATTTGTGAGGAACAAGCTGTGGAATTTGAGAATTTCAGAAATATCAAATAAATACTAATAAAAAATGGCCTTAAGAATAAAGCCTCACCTTCAGGGAAAATTACTAGGAACAAAAACCCAACTGAGCGAGTCAGGGCACTGAGTAAAGAGCAAGAATGTTGAAAGAATGGTTGGTGAGAGGGGCTTACAGACAGCAAATCAAGAAAGCATTGAAATAGCAAAATACCACGTCTAAAGCAGAGGAATCTGCCTTGAAAGACGAGGTCCGTGGAGCCCTAGAGTTGACAGGGAAATTATCCTGAACCAGATTTGGCTCTGAGAGATAGAGAAGAACTGTACACAAGACCATGTTTCACGTGTTCATAGCCACAAGAAAGAAAGGAGCTCGAAGCTGGAAAGCTGAGACAGTCCCCCACTTCACTCCCTCACCTCCACAAGAACCGCTTTAAATAGCCCAGGGAAGCTTATCCCATTAGATCTCACGGAGAAAACTGATATGGTCTGAAACCAGACAAATGTATTATGAAAAGAAATAGGAAAATGAACCTACCTTTTAACAGGAAAAAAAACAACAAACCAAAAAAATGTGGCAACAAGCAAACGAATAACTCTAATATTGTCAAGTAAGCGAAATTAAGATGATCACAAATAAATAAGCTCAGAAATATAAAAAACTAGACAAAGGAAGATACAAAATGAAAACAGCTCTTAGGAAATAATGAAAACAGAGTCAAATTTAGAAAGACTAAATTTTAAAGAACACGATCATGAATAAACATAATAAAAACCTCAGTGAAAAAAGAAATAAGAAAAAGATAAAGATGGACAAAATAAAGATAAATGTATTTGGAGCATCAAAACAAAAGCAAAACACACACACACACACAGAGACACACAGAAAAAGTAGATGAAAAACTGTCCTGAAATAAAAGATGTTGTTAATCTACACATATATACATCAAGTAGTTGGAAAATTTGACTCAGAACATAAGTTATGATTTGTAGATGATAAGGTCTGGTTCTGTATCTCCACCCAAATATCATCCCAAATTTTAATCTCCACATGTTGAGGGAAGGACCTGATAGGAGGTGATTGGATAATGGAGGCGTTTTCCCCATGCACTGTTTTTGTGATGGTGATTGAATTATCATGAGATGTGATGGTTTAAAAGTGTGGCTCTTCCCCTCTCTCTCTCTCTTCTGCTCCCATGTAAGGCCTGCCTTGCTTCCCCTTTGCCTTCCACCATAATTTTAAGTTTCCTGAGGCCTCCTAGCTAGGCTTCCTGTTAAGCCTACAGAACTGTGAGTCAATTAAACTTTTGTTTATTAATTACCCAGTCTCAGATAGTTCTTTATAGCAGTGTGAGAATGAACTAATACAGAAAATTGGTACAAGAGAAGTGGGATACTGCTATAAAGGTACTGAAAATGTGGAAATGACTTTGGAGCAGGGTAATGGGCAGAGGCTGTAACAGTTTGGAGGACTCAGAAGAAGACAGGAAGATGTGGGAAGGTTTGGAACTTCCTAGAGACTTGCTGAATGGTTTTGACCAAAATGCTGATAGTGATGTGGACAATGAAGTCCAGGCTGAGGTGGTCTCAGATGGAGATGAGGAACTTGTTGGGAACTGGAGTAAAGGTCACTCTTGCTATGCTTTAGCAAACAGAATGGTGGCATTTTGCCCCTGCCCTAGAGATCTATAGAACTTTGAACTTGAGATAGATGATTTAATGTATCTGGCAGAAGACATTTCTAAGCAGCAAAGCATTCGAGATGTGACCTGGCTTTTTCTGAAAGCATACAGTTTTAAGCATTCACAAAGAGAGGGTCTGAAATTGGAACTTATATTTGAAAGGGAAGCAGAGCATAAAAGTTTGGAAAATTTGCAGCCTGACCATGTGGTAGAACAGAAAAACCTATTTACTGGGGAGAAATTCAAACTGCAGGCTGCAGAATTTTGCATAAATAAAGAGAAGCCAGATGCTAACAGCCAAGACAGTGGGGAAAATGTCTCCAGGGCATTTCAGAGATCTTCAGAGCAGCCCCTCCCATCACAGGCCTGGAGGCCTAGCAAGGAAAAATAGTTTCATGGGCCAGGCCCAGGGCCCTGGTGTTCTGTGCAGCCTCAGGACATGGCACCCTGCGTTTCAGCAGCTCCAGCTCTAGCCGTGAATAAAAGGGGCCTAGGTATAGCTTCAGAAGGTGCACTCTCCAAGCCTTGGTCACTTCCACGTGGTGGTAGACCTGTGGGTGTGCAGAAGAAAAGGGTTGAGCTTTAAGAGCCTCAACCTAGATTTCAAAGGATGTATGGAAAACAAAAGTCTGCTGCAGGGATGGAGCCGTCACAGAGAACCTCTACTACGGCAATGCAGAAGAAAAATGAGGGTTTGCAGCCCCCACACAGAGTCCCCATTTGAGCACTACCTAGTGGAGCTGTGAGAAGAGGGCCACCATCCTCCAGACCCCAGAATGGTAGATCCACTGACAGCTCACACCATGAGCCTGGAAAAGCCACAGGCACTCAACACCAGCTTGGGAAAGCAGCCGCTGTATCCTGCACAGCCACAGCGATGGAGCTGCCCCCAGCCTTGGGAACCCACCTCTTTCATCAGTGTGGCCTGGATGTGAGACATGAAGTCACTGGAGATTATGTTGGAGCTTTAAGATTTAATGGTTGCCCTGCTTGGTTGTGGACTTGCATGGGGCCTGTGGCCCCTTGGTTTTGGCCTATTTCCCTGATTTGTAATGGGAGCATCTACTCAGTGCCTGTACCTCCATTATATCTGGAAGTAATTAACTTGCTTTTGATTCTACAGGGTCACAGGCAGAAGGAACTTGCCTTGTCTCAGATGAGACTTTGCACTTGGACTTTTAAGTTAATGCTACATACATATGTACACATATATGTGTATATATGTACATATATGTGTGTATATATGTATGTGTATATATGTACATATATGTGTACATATATGTATGTGTGTATATATGTGTATGTGCATATATATATGTTACGTGTATATATGTGTGTGTGTGTATATATATGTGTGTGTGTGTGTGTATATATATATATATATATATATGTTAGGTATTAACTCACATGATCACAAGGTCCCACAATAGGCCATCTGCAGGCTGAGGAACAAGGAGAGCCAGTCCAGGTTCCAAAACTGAAGAATGTGAAGTTTGATGTTCGAGGGCAGGAAGCATCCAGCAGGGGAGAAAGAGGTAGGCTGGGAGGCTAGGCCAGTCTCTCTTTTCACATTTTTTTGCCTGCTTCATTGTTGCCTGCTCTGGCAGCTGATTAGATGGTGCACAGCCAGTTTAAGGGTGGGTCTGCCTTTCCCAGCCCACTGACTCACATGTTAATCTCCTTTGGCAACACCCTCACAGACACACCCAGGATTGATACTTTTTGTCCTTCAATCCAATCAAGTTGACACTCAGTGTTAATCCTCACACCACCAAATCTCATTTCAAATTGTAATCCCCATGTGTCAAGGGAGGAAACTGGTAGGAGGTGATTGGATAATACAGGCAGTTTCCGAATGCTGTTTTCATGATGGTGAGTGAGTTTTCATGAGATTTAATGGTTTAAAAGTGTGGCACTTTCTCTCTCCCTCTCTCTCTCTCTCACTCCCCTGCCACCATATAACATGTGCCTTGCTTTCCTTCACCTTCTGCCATGATTATAAATTTTCTGAGGCCTCTTAGCCATGCTTCCTGTTAAGCCTGTGAAATTGTGAGTCAATTAAACATCTTTTCTTCATAAATTACCCAATCTCAGGTAATTCTTTATAGCAGTGTGAGAATGGACTAAGACAGTATCCTAATATAACTATGTGATTTTAAAGTTAAGAAAAAGGATCCTTTGTGTATCCAGGCACCCCCAAAAAACCAAATCCACACCACTTACAAGGGAGAGAAAATGAAATTAGTATCAGCTTTTTACGACAACATTGTATGCTAAGAAACAATGGAGCAACATTTTAACATTATTAAGGAAAGAAAATGTAAGCCAGGCATTTTTGTGTCTAACCTAACAGCTCATGAATTTTTGCTGCAGAGAAATATGTTAATATCATGTTAGAACTCAGGGAATATTGTATTCATCAGCTCTTTCTGATAAATCTATTTAACCAACATGCCTTGTATACCGTGAAATTATTAGAAATGTTTAAGTACTGAAGTCTGCTATAAGCACTGAATGTATTAATTATATAATTAATACTTTAAAAAGTATATAAGAGTAGAAAGATAATGGGTCCCTACAACTCAACAGAAAGACAAACAATATAGAATGAGCAAAAGACTTGGACTTAGACATTTCTCCAAAAAAGATATGCAAACAGCCTGTACACACATAAAAAGATATTCAATATTATTAGTTATTAGGGAACATAAACGAAAACCACAATGAGATACCACTTCACAATTTCACGTCACTAGCAGGACTTCTAGTATGACTCTAATGAAACAAACAAACAGAAACCCCAAAATAACAATTATTGACAGGAATGTAGAGAAATTGGAACCCTCACCGGTTGCTGGTGGGAATGTAAAATGGTGCAACTGCTATGGAAGACAATTTGGTAGTTCCTCAAGTTACAGAGTTTCCACATGACCCAGCAATTATGCTCCCAGGTAGATACGCAAAAGAATGAAAAACAGTGACTCAGACAGATATTTGTAGGACATTGCTCAATGCAGCATTATTTACAATAGCCAAATGGTGGAAACAACCTAAGAACCCATCAATGGATGAATGGATTATAAAAACTAAACCTGGTCTATACATACAGTGCAGTATTATTAAAACTAAACCTGGTATATACATACAGTGCAGTATTATTAAATCTATAAAGAGGAATGAAGTGCTGCACTTGCTACAATAAGGATAAAACTTGAAAACCTGAAGCTAGGTGAAAACAAGCCAGCCGCAAAGGAAAAATACTCTATGGTTCCACGTATACGAAACAGATAAATTCATAAAGACAGAAAGTAAATTAAAGGGGGAGGGAGAAATGAGGCAATCATGAAAGTCTTGTTTAAGAATGACAGTGTTTCTGTTTGAGACTGTAAAGAAGTTTTGAAAGTAGATCGTGGTGATGGTTCATGACATTGTGAATGCACTTGATGTCACTTAATTGTACACTTAAAAATAAATGAAAAATTTTAAATATGAATTTATCACAATGGTATTTTCAATAGTAATTTTTAAAAGCTTTATTACTTTAGAAATAAAATTATCAAAATATAGAAGAGGAAATAGAACTAAAATAAGTTCACAAATTGCCTTATAGGGGTTAGCTGTGCTGAATTACATAAGGAGGAAGTCATTCACCTGAGGCTCTCTCCATATTTTAATTCCTACATAATGAATTTCAACCTAACTTAGTATGTAAACAAACTCAAATTTAACTTCTGAGTGTAACACACAGGCAAGTTTCAGCCAATAATAAGCAGCCACATATCAGCCAGTCACAGGTAGCCCACACATCACAGGATACCTAAATAAGCAAATGCCTAGTTATAGCCAAGCAGGTGATTTCTCTGCTTTGCTTCTATGCTCATTCCACAACAGGTCACTTCTCATGCTGCTGGGCAGAAATCTCTGAATATCTCCTGGTTCCAAGTGCTGCCCCATCCATGAATCATTCTTTGCTCAAATAAATTCTGCTAAATTTAATGTGTCTAAAGATTTTCTTCTAACAGTTGGAAGGAAGGGGTTATTTCTTACATACGACAAATCTAGTAGCAGGATATTAAATATGTCTAATAGCACAAAGATTTCTAGGCCTACTGCTCAGGTCTCTCCGTGAAAGTTCTTATCGCTGAAATCTTGGTTTTGGTCGACCTTTCCCTTTATCCCTCATCTTTGTCTTCTTTGGATATCATGATCATTTGCCTGGTACTCATTCCCAAGAATAGGTTTATGACAAGCGTATCTTACGAATTGTTTTCACTCAATCTTTGGACTTGCTCTGCTGGCACGAGCATCTATTTTTGCTGATGAGAAGCCTGATGCCAATCGAATTCTCATTTCTTTATAAATGGCCTATCTTGTTATTTTTGTTTTTGTTTCACTTTGCTTTTTCTCTTTCTGAAATCATTCAGAATCTTCTACTTAACATTGCTGAATGGGTTCAATCTTTTTCAATCATTCTTACTCCTTATCATTTTGAAGTCTCAGTTTTCTTTTGAATGCTAGAAAATTTTATTTCTCTTCCTTTTAATTTTTTACTATGTTCTTTCCTCCATTTTCTCTGTCATTTTATTTTCCAAAATTGCTATGAATTAAATGTTGAATCATCTAAATAGATTATCTTTCTCTTATTGTTTTTCCTTTTTCATTTTTTCCTCTTTCCTCTTTATGCACTAGGAAATTTTCAACTGAAAATTGCAACCCTTTCATTGGCAAGTAAATGTTTACTTCCAAGACTTCTCTCCAGCCCTCTGTTTCTTTAATATTTTCTATATAAAATTGTCTTATATAAGTGTAAAATATATTTAAACATTTCTGAGGACACCAAATTGAGATATTTCTGTTTTGTGGAAGTTGAGCTATCTAAATTATTTTTGTTATGTGGCTATGATTCATCAATTAGTTTAGGGTTATCAGGTAGAAAGGCAGGTATTGTATTCCCCTGGTCATCCCTTATATACACTATAATAGTGAAGCTTTCCTCTGAGGAATAAAATTGGAGAGCATTTCAAAAATACACTTTTCTAAACTTAACCTTTAAATATTCAAATTCATGTGGCTCAAATATTCGACTGAAAGTTTAGCTTTTAAAACAATCCTCAAGGTGATTCTTAATCAACTAGGCTGGGAATTTCAATT